>NC_082697.1:35100834-35438778 GCF_949987515.2 Delphinus delphis | reverse complement strand
GGCTCACGGGCCCAGCCGCTCCGCGGCACGTGGGATGCTCCCGGACCAGGGCACGAACCCGCATCCCCTGCATCGGCAGGCGGACCCCCAACCACTGCGCCACCAGGGAAGCCCCTGTTTTAACTTTTAACCTTAGTTTACTTTGTTATGGCAGAAACAACATTATGGGAGAAAAGAAAGGGCTTTACTCTATGGGGTATAATATTGATTAGGGATAGGATTTTTTGCTATTTTATAATAGGTAATCTTTCTTTTTAATAATAAAGTTTAAAATGATTTTGTTTCCTCAGCTCTGGTAGCCCTTTATCATTTGTTTGAAAGTAGTTTGGCCCTATCCTCACCCAGTAAGTTTTAGGGAACACCATATCACACACTATTTAATGACAGCAACTGGCAGAAAGGGAATAGAATTTTTACAAGACTTTAACAGGGATGTAATTCTTTTGTTTTCAGCACTTGCTGTACATGTAGTATATGTCTTCATTTTGAATTGTCCAGTGTATTCTAACACACTTAGTGCATTTAAATGAAGATAACTGTTTACACTGTAAGAAAATATAATTTGTCTTACTGCAACTTAACATGAACTAATGCTCATTCTGCACCCCTATGTTCACTTACTAGACTTCTTTTCCTGAATGTAAATGAGTGTATGTGTGTGCCCTTCATTACTGCCAGGGCTCTAATACTGAGTTCATAGCTGAAGAAATTTGTCCCCATCTATATCCCTGTGTGACCTCCTCTTAGATAAAATAATATTTCCACTACCCCTGAAGTTTTCCTCTGGTCTCTTCTCTTTGATTAATTTTGTCTGTTCTTGTATATCATATACATAGAATAATACAGTATGTACTTGTTTGTGTCAGATTTATATATTGAATCCTTTTGTTTAAGCATTTAAAAAAAGAAACCACAAAATTAAAAATAAAAAAGGGGAGAAAAGTTGACAAATTCTTCAAGAATCTAAAGCAATTCATTTAAAAAATATTTTGGAGCAGTTGTAGTAGGTTTATATTTACAAAACTTCAATACTTTCTCCAAACACAGCCACAGAGGGAAAAAAAAAAAAAAAACTATTTAGTAATACTAGTTTAAAAATCTATGAAAGGTATTAAAAGTACTTACAAATTGTAACTAAAGCACCTATGTCTAAATGTGATTTTTGGTATGAAAGAGTAACTTATTTACAGCTTATTTACATAGTTTTTTCAGTAAATGCTCACACTATCTCAATGAATAAGAAATATACTAAAAGCGATGATTGCACTCTTAACTTTACAGATTTCTGATTAAAACTTCAACTTCTAATTCCAAAATAACTGATCATTTAATCATAAATCCAACAAATATTTCAATCATACAGACTGAAATTTCAGAATACAAAACTTTTTTACTGCTTCTATTTAAAATAATGGTTGTCCTATCTAAACAAGTTTAGGTAATATCATGGTAAAAAGTCCTCTCCTTTACAAGTAGTCCAGCTGAAGTTTAATTAGCTTCTGCAGAACAGTAATTAAAAATCACTTCACTTCTTCTGTGAGAACAGTAAATTTTAAAATTACAGTTTAAAAGAGATCAGTATTATCCTAAAAAAAAAAAAATTCACACAATTAACTTTGTTATGAGTATAGAAGATTCAATTTGGCTAGTGGAAAATTCCTCACTTGGAAGCAACCTGTCCCAGTTCTGAAATCATTCGGTTAATAGAATAAGCAAGATCCTCATTATACTTGACACTAGATTCACAATGAAATTACCAAATCTTTAGGTCTCAGACATAGTAGACAAAACGATGACTTTTACATTCCTAGAAAATCTTCTTAGACTCATTGCCCCTTGTTAGCCACAGAATCTACATTAATCACTCAATCAATCAAGCATTATGCAGTCCTGAACTGTGGGTCATAAAATTATAATCGCTGCCAGAAACGATGGAGAGTGTTCCATAATGTAGTCCCTCAGAAGAAAGCAGAAATATAAGCAAGGACACAAGCAACAAAACAGATGGCAATGCTTTTTCATGCCTACACACAAGCCCTTCTGTGGATTAATGGAGGAATATCGTATCAAGCAGTCACTTGAAAATGTACATTTACTCCTGGGTCTTCAGAATGAAAGCTAGATTGAAGTCACCTCAACTTAATAGTCTTAATATTGCCAAAATAACATTTTTTTTAAACTGACCTCTAATATTTTTAATGGTTTTTCTCATGCCAGTGTCTTTCCTAGAGGGTGCCAATGTCTAAGAACTGAAACAACTTTAGGTTAATTAACTCATTTAGCTACTCTTCTCTTTACTTCCTCTTTATTGTATTTTATAAGCAGAAAGAATAATATAGTTTGATGAATAACATTAACCAGCTTTCTCTTAGAATACAAAAAGAATGGTAAACATCAACTGCCTTTGATTAGACCTCACTGAAGGATTTTTCCTTTGAATTTGTGTTTATTTCCAAAGCACATGGAAAATATGTTCAATAATCTCCCTGCTTCAGCTGAAATTGATGACTTCATTTCCAAGTTGTCTGACAAGGATTAGTGCTCTCTCCTGTGACATGTGGTTTGGAGGCACTCTGAAGCAAGGCACCATTTCCATTGTCTAGCCAGACCCAGGCAGAGGACTTGCATGATGTCTCTGCTGCAGTACAGCATGAAGACCCCTAGGATTATTAAATACCAGTGAAGTTTTAACACTGAATTGCTACTACTAAAAAGGTGTAAGGCTTTGGTAGCCAATGAGTTATAATTTTTTTAACTGACATTAAAGGAAAAAATATAATTAAAATATAAGACTGTTTAGGCAGTCATGTAGACAAGGGTAGGCTGGAGGGAGTTGTCTGCTCTAGGTGCAGATAACAGAGGAATGGATTATCTGAAAGAATTTCTAAGCATTTATAACTACAAGTTGGTTGCTTTTTATTATCATCCTTCCCTGGCAATTCTTAATAATGTCAGTGATAAAATACCACCCCCCATCCCTCCATCCAAAAAAAACCTCTTTGTTGAGTTAAACAATTGCTGAGGCTACTACTAAATTTTCATTATATGCATATGAAATACAATTCCCTCTCTCTCTCACTGTATTTATTTACTTGGGACTCATACATAGTGACAAAATGATGACTTTTACATTCCTAGATAATCTTCTCAGACTCTTTGCCCCTTGTCAGCCATGAGAGCTACATTAATCAGTCAATCAAACAAGGCATTATGCAATCCTCCACTGTGGGTCAGAAATTATAACTGTCACCAGAAATGATGCTAAGTGTTCCATAATGTAGTCATAGCACTTATTTAAATATAAATTCCTATTCTACCTTGACTTCAATCATTGCTTACTGTGGATTGTAGCATGTGGGAAAAACATACTCCCTAACACTTTCACTATCCTAAAGGGTTTGCAACTTGTTACTTACACTGATCTTTGCAACTGTTACTTCCCAGTTACTTTCTCATATCCTGACAGTCATAAAGTAACCTTGAATTTATTGAAGTCAAATTTCTACCTAGTGAGACTGCGACCTTACATTTTATTGTTCAAACCATGACACTTGTAAGACTAAAAGGTTTTTGTCTAAGAAGTAGATTTTATTGTATTAATAGGCATACATAATAGTTTTATTGAAGTTATTTTAAAAACAAAATTTCCACAATAGCATCCTATAAAAATTAAAAATCTTGGGCAAATGATAAACTGGACAACAAATGTCATCGGAGATTATATAAAATAAAACGGGGTAAAGCATCACTCTTTTCATAACTTTCCTGGGTTTATAGAGAGCATTTTTAGATTAATTGTGGTTATTTAGATGGACTGATTTTTTGAACTCTTCTTTGGCAATTCACCCTATAAATAAACAGCCAACATATGGAAATTCTGGGCCTAGTGTCCTTTTAAACACATCTACAATTGTAGCTTCATTAAAGTTGATTTTTCTTGAGATGTGCTTCAGCTTATTAAAATGTATAATTTTCAAGTTCATTATTCATGGAGAAGTTCTTTGCTAGTTGTTTGGCATGTTAAAATATTAAATTTCCATGTTCCATATAGAGAATACCATCCAAAAGGGTGATATAGATAAATTCACACTGAGAAAGAATGAGTTGCTTATAAGCCTTCTAATATCTCAAAGACAATACTAGGGAGAGAAAATGATTTATTATTAGATAGAGAATTTCAGTTGAGTTAGTTTCAAACCCACAAAGCTAAAAATACCAGGTTAGAATTATGGACTATATGTTCATATATATATATATATATATATATATATATATATATATATATATATATATATATATATATTTTAAACCAGCTTTTCAGTTTTTTTAAGGCAAATGATTGTTTCTAAAATTCCTGCAAACCAAAGAAGGCAACTGAAAACCACATAATGCTCTGTTGGCTCAAGTGTTACATCAAACCGAGTTATGAATGACCAGCACCTGAGTAAGAAAGAAAGAAGGAAAGAGAAAACAGGGAAATGCACAGACTGGGTGCAATGATCTCCATTCACACACCGGAGTTAAAACTTACATCCAATAAAGCAAGTTGAATTCTCCTGCTGTGTCAAGAGTTGTTCCCTCAAGAAAAAAGGAAAACAGTGCTTTCCCAGTTGTCTGTTTTAACAGATTTCTCCAATAATAATAGCAAGTAATTTTCATGTAATCTAACCCATCTTTAAGTTGTTACTCCATTCACTCCCTTAAAGGCCAACTTGTATCTCCAAACAGATGTGACATAATTATCAGCTCCAAAGGCTTGCTTCTCAACTGAGCCAACTGTATTTCCCCTCCTCTCTCTTTTAGATGCTAAAATTCCCAGCGGTCTCTTGAAGAGTTAATCTCACTGAGCAATATGACAATTTCAGAAAATTGTCTCCATCACATCTAGCAAAACAGGATATATTTTATAGAGCATTTCACTTGATATCCCAGCAATGAGAAATGTGTCATTGCAAAGATTTCAGAGGCTTTTAAATTTATATTTGGAACACACCAAACAGACTACTAGGTTCTGTTTCTTTATTCTTTCTACTCTTTTCCTCCACTAATTGGAAAAGGACATAAACATTCCATTGCTGTTTTATGCACCAGTTGCATTAATTCAAAATGCCTCCAGAGGGGTAACTAAAACCAATATCCATTCCCTACATCCCAGCCCATGTTTCCCTCTTAGTCACAGAGGGTTGACATAGAGCAAGCTGCTGAGTCTCAAGAGTGTGTTCTCCTCATTCAGAGAGGAGGCAACAGACACAAGAAAAAGAAATAGCCCTGCTAGAACCGTTGATGGAAGAGTAGGGAAAGAAGAATTGCCAGTGGTCCTCCTTGAATAAAGGCTTGTGGTTTCTTCATCACAGTAAGAACTACCCTGTATCTTCCTTCTGGAGAGAAAAGGTACCAAAGAACACGACTTCCCACATCTCAAAGCCATGCTGGCAATATTGGACAATCCAGTGGTACCCTGCTTTCAATATTTTTGGGGTATCAAATATTTTAGAGGGCATCCAGGTGGTATTATTTTGTTTTGTTTTGTTTTTCTGGTGACTTATAGGAAAGAAAGAGAACAAGAACAGAGAAAGAGGAGAAAGTCTGGGCCAGGGGGTGGGGCGGGGAGGGCTGAGGCACAGTCACTCATTAATTTTTAGTTACATGTGTAACCCAAAATATCTTGGGGCCCAGATTACAACTAAATAAGTACTTAAAAGAAATTCCACTCTTGAGTTATATTTCCCAGAAAATATTTATCAGTGTGTTTGCCATCATTTTTGATATTTCTGAACACATGGAGGTATTGCATCTCTCCACCCACTTTGAAGTTAGGTGTAGCCCTGTGGTTGGTTTTGGCCTGGTTTTTGACCTGGTTTGACTTCAGCCTGGTTTGACCAGGCTGAAGTGGCCTGGGTCACATCTGGGTGGACACTTTAAGAGCTAGCACATGATTTGTCACTTGTCCTTTCCTTCTGCCACAGCAACTGGCACAGTAATTTGATGCAACAAATGGTGGCCGCTCCATCACAGTGACTTCAGAGTGAAGATGATATGGAGCACAGCACCTGCCAATCTAGAGGAATTTGCAGTGGAGCTTGACTGAGAAATATTCTTTGTATTAAGCCCTTCTGTCAATACGCAATTAAAACTATACCTTTGAAGTAAAACCTTTATGTCCCTGACTCCTCTCCCTGTCCTGGCTCCAGATCTAGAGATGTCAGAAGTGTCATACTGAGTAATGTAGGAAAAATAGACAAAGGTGGAAACAGTAACAAAGCCAGCCACATTATTTTCTCCCCTGTAAACTTACGAGCCAGGAAATTTACAGACTACTTGAATGAATAAATTTTTTATATTACACTCTCCTAGACTTTTAAAATTTTATGTTAAATGTTTGTTATTTAATATTTCAATGAGAAATATACTCCCGTGATTCAAAATTCAAAAAGTGTATACAGTGAAGTCTCGCTCCAACCCCTGATTCTATCAGCCCAGTCTTAACCCTCAATTCCTTTTTGTTTGGGTTTTGTTTTTTTTTAACATCTTTATTGGAGTATAATTGCTTTACAATGGTGTGTTAGTTTCTGCTTTACAACAATGTGAATCAGCTATACATATACATATATCCCCATATCTCCTCACTCTTGCGTCTCCCTCCCACCCTATCTATCCCACCCCTCTAGGTGGTCACAAAGCACCAAGCTGATCTCCCTATGCTACGCGGCTGCTTCCCACTAGCGATCTATTTTACATTTGCTAGTATTTATAAGTCCATGCCCCTCTCGCATTTCGTCCCAGCTTACCCTTCCCCTTCTCTATGTCCTCAAGTCCATTCTCTACGTCTGCGTCTTTATTCCTGTGCTGCCCCTAGGTTCTTCAGAATCTTTTTTTTTTTCTTTTTTTTTAGATTCCATATATATGTATTAGCATACAGTATTTGATTTTCTCTTTCTGACTTCACTCTGTATGACAGACTCTAGGTCTATCTACCTCACTACAAATAACTCAATTTCCTTTCATTTTATGGCTGAGTAATATTCCATTGTACATATGTACCACATCTTCTTTATCCATTCATCTGTTGACGGACACTTAGGTTGCTTCCATGTCCTGGCTATTGTAAATAGAGCTGCAATGAACATTGTGGTACATGACTCTTTTGGAATTATGGTTTTCTCAGGGTATGTGCCCAGTAGTGGGATTGCTGGGTCATATGGTAGTTCTATTTGTAGTTTTTAAGGAACCTCCATACTGTTCTCCATAGTGGCTGTATCAACTTACATTCCCCCCAACAGTGCAAGAGGGTTCCCTTTTCTCCACATCCTCTCCAGCATTTATTGTTTCTAGATTTTTTGATGATGGCCATTCTGACTGGTGTGAGGTGATACCTCATTGTGGTTTTGATTTGCATTTCTCTAATGATTAGTGATGTTGAGCATCCTTTCATGTGTTTGTTGGCAATCTGTATATCTTCTTTGGAGAAATGTCTATTTTTGTCTTCTGCCCATTTTTGGATTGGGTTGTTTTTTTGATATCGAGCTGCATGAGCTGCTTGTAAATTTTGCAGGTTAATCCTTTGTCAGTTGTTTCATTTGCAAATATTTTCTCCCATTCACACTCACGTATGCTTCCAGAGACTTTTACACTTTATTTCAGTGGTAGCATACTATATACACTGTCATGTTAAATATCTTTTTAAAAAGAGACTGTGTATAAATATATGATAGCAATCTAAATCACTGTAATTTATCAGGGAAAGGGAAAATAAACCAATAGAACTTGATTAAAAGTTTGTGAGATAAGAAATAAAGTAACTTTCTTTTCTCTCCATATTCATCCAATAAATTGTCCATGTGACTGATTCAATAGGAAAGAAGGGAGAAGGGACAAAAACTGATATTTTGGAGATTTGGTCCGTGAAGTATGTTTCATGTACCTTCATGTAGCAAAGTGTCTGCTAACCCTTCAGGTGAGAGAGAAATGAACAGTGTTGGAGGGAAGAGGTTGTGTCAAGGAGGAGACCGGATTTGAACTGTGTGTAGGAGTTGGACAGAAGTATCTTGCCAGGAATCCCAGGGAAAGGAAAAACGATGGGCAGCATCTCTAAGAAATGGAAGAAATAGCTGGTCCAAGCAGCTACCACCATTGTTAGCTGAATGTTATTCTAAGGAGTTTGGACACGTTGTATTGTTGGAGGTGTGTTGGAAGAAACACTTCATCAATTGGGGGTTAGAAAGATTACTTCTTAGCATTCTACTACTACTGGTGGCTTTTGTGGTTCACTGTCCAACATGCCCTCCCCTCTATTAACTAATTTGATCTTCATATTAAGCTCTAAGGTGGGTCTCATTTTTCATGGTCCAGATAATGGTCAACTCAGTTGCCAAGATTTCCCAGCACATAACTGGTCCTCTGTTCAGCCACACCCAGGATTGTGGAAGAGAGGTGACCAGTTGAAGTTGAGTAGAAGAGAGGACACTGAATCTGCCCAAGGTTTATGAATTTTCTATGACTTGAGGAAAGGAGACGGGAAAACATGAGACACAGGAATAAAATAAAATTAAACTTATTTTGCAAATGTATTCTAAGAATTATCAACAAAATGGCAAAATATTGTCTTGGATTGGGGATTTGTACTATTATTCTACTAGCAAGTAGTCTAAGAATTCTGCAAAAAGACACAGAGAACAAAATATTTTCTCCAAAGTTTGGAGACTAGCACTTGGAAAACTACCTAGAACTAACAATAGAGTTGCTGTTATTTTCTTCTAATCTATGAGAATGCAGTTGTTTAAAGAATAACAAGAACTTGAAAATGTTCAATAGATAAATACACTTAGATAGAAAAAAGCTGTACTTAATTAAATTCAAGTCAGTGTGCCAGAAAATAATCATTTTATTTCCTCAAAACAAGGATATATATATATATATATATATATATTATATATATAATATATATATACATATATATTCATATACACACACATATATATAAGTAGATTTATTTATCTGCAAATAATACAATAAAAGATTTTCCAAGTGTAAATATGTCCATCTGCCCTTGTCAATTGAAAGATGTTAGAAAATTAATTTTCAGAAAAAATGTATGGCTATTAATACCACCTTGGTCATTTACTGTGACAGCGTTGACAAGAATAAGAAAAGATTTATATATCAGAACAGTTCATGTCAAGTATTTTTCCTTTCTGGAATACTTTAAAAATATATATATATTGTAATAGTTATACTATCTTTAGAGTCAACCCATAGAACATTGTTAATTTTAGTTTACACAACAGTGTTTTTTAAACAGTAGTCATTATATACATTAAAAATGGAAAACAATCTTAGTGATAAAGAAGATATATAACTTAAATAAATAACTTAAATTAATTCAACAAGGAAGGGAAGTCATAGACTATAAATTTTATTTATTTTTATTTATTTATTTTTGAATTGCATTCTTCGTGCCTTAGAAGAAAGTATCAACCTTAGAAGAAGTAAAACACAGGCATAAATAGAAGCAAGAGAAACCCAAAGTATGTATATAACTCCCCCCCCACCAAATAGTACCATATGATACACACTGCTGTACTTTTTAATATCTTTTAGAAAGAAGACTGTCTGGAACTGCATGTTAAGACCTTAAGACTGCACAGTGACAAGCAAAGACCACTAATTTAAGGGAAACTTAGCTCCACAGAAGAATCATGCAGCTGACCAGACCATGGCATGGAATTTTTCACAGATTGACATTTCCCTTGACTAGTCTGAAAATCTAGTAGGGCCGGGGTTACTGTCCAGTAGCTGAAGAGGGACTGTGCAGCAAGCTGGTGCGGGCTTCTCTGCAGAGCAGCCTCAAGCCGTGGGAGACCGTTCAGAAGGCTTCATAGGGAGGCACAGCAGAGGTGACGTGGTTGGCACACGCTGCTTCCAATGCAGAGGGCACTTTGCTGGCTTGGTTTCTTCAAGGAGCACACTGAGGGCCTCAGGCACTCTGCTAGGAACCTGCTGTGTGCAAGGCACGTCCACTGTCTCTCTCAGGCTGACTGACTGCCGAGAAGACAGTTACTAAGCAAATAAGTGAAGAAGTGAATTTGGAGTTGGAAATCGTGCCAAGTGATTTGGTTTGGCAGAGGTTGGTCTTTGCTGTGGGAAAAGCATTATCTGTCCCAGGCTGTGAATGGAATGTGCCCTCTGTCTGGTTGGTCCACGTTACATCAGAGCATTTTTTCTAGGGCAGCTGGCAGTGTGAGAATGGGGGATGGGACTGGGATCAGTCTCGGGTGTCCCAGTGGGTTGTCTGGACTTGAACTGTTAGGAAATCTTGGAAATCTTTTTTTCTTTTAATGGAGGTATAGTTAATTTACAATGTTGGGTTAGTTTCAAGTGTACAGCAAAGTGATTCAGATATATATGTATTCTCTTTCAGATTCTTGAAAATCTTAAAAAGAGGACAAACATTGCCCCTGAACTAAGAGCAAGAAACAGAAAGGAGAACCTTCTCTTTTATTCTTTCAAGCTACATGAGAAAACAGTGGCACATTTTATACACATATAATAGAACTAATGCAAAAATGAATACAAATAGGAATAAAAGTAGCCAAGATTTGGGGAGTGCTTGTGATGCTCCAGGCTCTGTTGTAAACTATTTCAGGCATGATCTCATTTAAGCCTCATGATCAGCCTACCAGCAAGTTAGGGCCAACCCCATGAATTCCACGTCGCAGAGGAGGAAACTAAGTGTTAGAGGTTAAGCCACTTGCCCAAGGCAGTAAAAATAGTAAGAGTGACTCTAAGACTTGGATTCAGACAAGAAAACATCTGCACATGGGCTTATAATCACTAATAAGAGACACATAATAAAGATGAGGAACGAAGATTTGGTAAAAGTTTACTTTCCTATATTACAAGAAAAAAGCAATGTGTAAAGACTATGAACTCTTTGCGCATATAGAGAATTCTCAGTACGACTTCCGTGATCCCTATCGTTTTGTGATTTCTACCATCATTGCTCATATGACAAGGGAGCATGCAAAGCTCTAGATGTCAGCAAAGATGTTAGCATTTTAGGCAGGACCAGTTTCTCCCATATCTTAAATATCGTTACAATTCTATAGCCTAGAATAGTATATAGAACCCATACCCAAACATTTGTTGTATTGGTTGTAAATATCTGAATTCTCGAGAGACCAATTTGTATGGTAAGAAAGAGAAGGTCTCTACCTTCTTTAAAGGTCTCTACCATGTTCTGTGTACTTGCTTAGACTCTGCTTCTTTGCCTTTAGCTTCTTTATACCTCATGGGCTGAATTTACAGATGTTTCAAATCAAAGTGACCTCTTCCTAAATGAATAAACTGCTAAAAACTAAAATAAAACCTTTCTAGAATACTGGGTCCAGCTCAATTGTCATGTAATGTTTTTTGAATTCCTTTGGTAAATTTCTTATATTATGATTTTTGTTAAAAATATCAGCAGCTTGTTTTTAAAAAAAGTAGAAAAACTGAGTTGTTCACCTAATATCCAACATACAGTAAGCTCAAGGGGAGCAGGGCCATTCCTGCCTCATTTATCAATGTGTCCCTAGCACCTAAAACAATGCTTAGCACATAATAAGCGTTTAATACATATTTGTTGAGTGAATTAATGAAAAATATCAGTAAAGACAAAAACTTTGTGAATCACATGGAAATCTCCACAAATATTTACTTTTATGTGTAGTCCTGTTTTTCTTAAAATGCAGCAAATTTATATACCTATTCCCTTATTAGAAGTGCAGGAGAGTTGAGTACTTTAATTCAACAAACTTTGAAAGACAGATGTTGGCACACATACCAAGAATACAAGATTGTATGAACTTATTCTTTTCTGATTAAGCACGTGATGGAATTTAATGAAAGAAATACATCCAAAAATTTATTTTAGATAGACCATAGACTTATACATAAAAAGCAAAACTATAAAGCTTTTAGAAGAAAACATAAGAAGAATATCTGTATATCTGTAATTTAGGTAGGCAAAGTTTTTGGGGGCAAGACACAGAAAAGCAATAAAAGGAAAAAAAATGGATAAATTATACTTCATCATAATTAAAAACTGCTCATCAAGAAAATAAATAATATAGCCATGGAATCAGAGAAAATGTTCACAAAACATATCTGATAATGAACTCCTATCCAGAATACAGAAAGAAGTCCTTCAACTCCATCATAAGAAACACAAACAATCCAATAAAAACGGAAAAGATTTGAGCAGACACTTTACAAAGGAAGATATGCAAATGGATAATAAGCATATGAAAAACCAAGATGGGGTGCTAGGTCTGCTACTGCTACTGGAATACCATTGTTTAAATGATTAGTGGACAGAACTAAGAAGCAAAATTTTTTTTTTTATATCATGAGTTGATATTTCTAATTCAAATGTAACATTATAGCATTTTTCCCTACTTGATTTCATTTTATATATGTTATGTGAATTTAAATAAGAACCAAAATACTCTAAATTTTATGGACCAGAGTATAGAAATATGGGTCTCTGCTACATGACGACCTTCTTTACCTCCTCTTCACTGAACGCGTGATACAAAGTAGCTGGCACTGACTCTGTACAGTCATACCTCCTTGCATTGTATTTCACTTTATTGCCTTCTTAGGTTTGTGATGGTTTGTCTCGAGCAAGTCCTATAAGCGCCATTTTTCCAACAGCATTTGCTCACTTTTTGTCTCTGTGTCACATTTTAGTAATTCTCACCGCTTTTCAAACTTTTTCATTATGATTATATTTGTTATGGTGATTTGTGATCAGTGATCTCTGATGTTACCATTGCAAAAAGATTAAGACTCATCGAAGGCTCAAGATGATGGTTAGCATATTTTAGCAATAAAATATTTTTAAATTAAGGTATGTAGATTGTTTTTTAGACATAATGATATTGCACACTTAATAGACTATAGTATAGTCTAAGCATAACTTTCTTTTTAAAGACTTTTTTTGATGTGGACCATTTTTAAAGTATTTATTGAATTTGTTACAATATTGATTCTGTTTTATGCTTTGGTTTTTTGGCCGTGAGGCATGTGGGATCTTAGCTCACTGACCAGGGATCGAACCTGAACCCCCTGCATTGGAAGGTGAAGTCTTAACCGATGGACCACCAGGGAAGTCCCTAAGCATAACTTTTATATGCACTGGGAAACCAAAATTTTTCTGTGATTCACTTCATTTCAAACATGCTTTATAGTGGTGGTCTGGGAGCGAACCCGCGGTATCTCCAAGGCATGTCTTTCTGGCTTCCTTATGACACTGACAAAAATTGCACAGTTGTTTACTTCCCCCAGTGTAACTCCTGCTCAATGTTTTGTTTTCATATTGCATTTGTGTTTGACAGGCCAGGTGGATAAATGAGAAAGCATCTCTCCATGACACGTACAATAGAAGGAAGCAGGAGAATATTAGAAAAAAGCAATACTTGTATTTTTCTCCAAATCATTTTTTTTCACCCTTACCTGAAATAGCCCATAAGTTCCTAAGTTATTGTAGGTCTTACTCATTAGGGTGGTCATAGCAAAATAGTTTTTCTCTGAATGAAAATCACATACTGGTTCAAAATTCAAAGAACATACATCTTGGCTTGTGGGTAGATTTTGAAAAGCTCACTACTATCACTCCATCAGCAGAATGAGTCTTACTTTTCTCATGGGTTTTCAACCCTGATAAGTGATACAGGAAGGTTTGTGGATAATCTGATCAATTTTTATATGGCATACACTCAGAAGAATGAAGTAAAATCCGGAATGTTAGCTTTCACAAGGATCTCTGCTGCGCTTGGGACCCATGTAACCACCACCACGTGAAAAATCTGGGATCAACTGCTAGAACAGGAGAGACCATGGGAAGCAGACACAAAACATCTCAGTTGAGGATACCCTCGGCCAGCCTCCAACTGATCTGGAAGCTGAGAATTTGTTCCAAATGCGATCAACTTAGCCCAACCTCGATCAGCAGAACCAGCCAGCTGAGCCTAGCTGTACTGCAACCAGCTGAAATACGAGCCTAAATAAAGGGTTGTCTTAAGTCACTAAATTTTGAGGTAGCTTGTGATGAAGTAAAAGCTCACCTACTGTCCATGAGTTGGTCACTATTACAGTGTCATATGTCAAACTGTGACTATCCTCTTTATTGGATATTTCTTCCCCTTCAGAATGTAATCTCTATAAGGGCAGAGATCTTTGACAACCTTATTTCACCACGTGTCCCAAGGTCTTAGAAGAGTTCATACTTATTAGTTGCTCAGTAAATATTTGTGGAGTGAAAAAATGTATCTATTTCATAGAATTACTTTGAAGTTTAAATAAAATAACCTATAAAATGAATATTTCAATTCTTGGCATTTAGCTTACTATAAGAATAGATGTTTGTTGTGGACTTTAAGATAACCTAAAAGATAACTAGTGACCAAGAAATAAAAAAATATGCAGAAAGTCAATATCACATAAAAAGACAAATGAGGACCTTAAGTACTTGTGAAAAATATTATGCCCTAGATGAGCAAATGAATGCAGTGATTAAAGAGAAACACTCCCTAAGAAATAAGACTAAAAGTCTGTAATTAATGAGCTTCTTGACTTTTTACTATTTATTAACTGATTTTAAAAATTCATGAGGTGTTCAGATATTTTTCTATATCTTATTTAACTTTATTTATTTATTCAAACATATTCTGTACCTTTACCAAGAAAAATATCTTAATCTTATTGGGATTTTTTTTGATCATTCACACAGATAATCATCATAATAATCAGTAAGTCAAAGTAATGCATGGATCTACATAAAATCATCTGAAACTATAATCCAGCAGTCACAACCAATCCATTTCATGGTTAAGTGCATGGTTAAATCTTTTATAATTAATTGGCTTCTAATTGCTGTGAGCAGCCTTCAAAAACTAAAAAGAAAATAAAATCTTTGTCTTGTTTTTCAGAAAATGCCAAGATAAGATGGGTAATTTGGATAGTAATTTTCTCCTCAAAACATATTTAATAATTGTTACCAGAATTGTATTCAAAATATTATCTTCTAAATTACTTTCCAAAATTACTTTTGGACAGATGGTATTTACCTAAACCCTCATATACCATTTTTAAGTTCAGTAACAAATATCATATGGGTGTTTCAAATATTTGACAAAGCATTTAATAAATTAAAATACTTAAAACATTTTGCAATTAATATATGGGCAGCAGGTATATACAAAATAAGATGCAGATTTGCTATTTGCTTCCAAATTTCAATGTTTTTTTCTACATAAAATGCATGAGCCTAAATAAAAATTTTGTAGATCTTTTCCTTCATTTCCAAGCAATTAAATTCATTAGCACATCTAATGTATAATTATTTATCACATTCCTCAGACACACATATATTATATATAACATTCCCTGTAATTGAAATAGTCCTTTACAACTTTATGTCAAGCAAGCTTCTAATATCTTCAAAGTAGTTCAGACCTAGTACATAGAGACCCCATACAGGCTAGTTTATGTAAGTAAGTCTCTTACTTCTGTGACTCAGTTCTTTTATCTGTAAAAGATATTATCTGTTGACTTACATTCGGCATTATTATAAAAATGAGCATGAAGGCTCATTTTTGAAGCATCAATATGAGTATGAAAGTTTGGTACTGAACAAAAGACTATATTTTGTGGGGTTCATGCATTAACTTAGGGTCCACTTTACCACAGGCTTTGCCTGACTGATTGCCAAGTTATATCAATGTAGACAGCATTTAAAAATGTCCTTAGTCAACTCTGTGCCAAAAAGTACCCCTGGAAGAAAATCTATCTTTATAAGTGGCTTTAAGGTGTAGTCTGTTGACACTGTCCATCAGCTTTTCCTTAAAAGGCCCACAAGAAAGACAGAACTGAGACTAATCATGGCAAAGTTGGGATACATCCGAATGACCCTACATTTTTGAAGAGTAAATTCTCTTTAAATGCTGTAAGCCTGGGACAAATCTTCACGGCAGTGTAAAATACAAACCTCTCATTTGTTCATTCACAGTACACATTTATCATATGCCAGCAATAATACTTGGCACAGAAAACAAAACAGGAGGTGAAAAAGCAACGTCCGTGCTCTGTTACAGCTTACCTCCTTCAGAGGACAGACAGAAGACAAGGAATAAAACCTAGTAAATATAGATGATAATATCCTACTGTGATAAGTATTCTGAACAAAGCAAACCATGGAAACCCAAGAGTGGTTGGTGGGAAAAGACTCTATTACTTTGAAGAGAGTGATCACAGAAGGCTTTTTGGGGAAATAATATTTTGCTGAGCTGGGAAGATCTGGAAAAATTGCAGAGAGAATGAAATAGCATATACAAAGGCCCTGAGGTAGGAAAGAAGTTGGATTTTTAAGCCAATGCAGGTCAGTGGCGTGATTGATAAGAAAGGCAGGTAAGGTCAGACCAAGTAGAGCCAGATCACATTTTATGAATAGCAATTCTGCTCCAAACTCCAGCTAAGCTGAGATTGCAGGGTCTGAAACCAAAATGCTACATTTTGACTCCATTAGTTACTGGTTTTTCCTAAGACCTTGTTTCCTTAAGTATAAAATCGACATAATGATAACCCTTATTTCATAGGATTGTAATGAGATTAAATGAATTTATGCAAATGAAGGGCTTAAAATGACAACCAGCTATAATAAGTGTTCAATATTCTCAGTTCACTATTGTTGATGGTGTTCTTTTCCTTCTGTTCATGGATTCATAACTCTTCCTCTTCTCCATAAGATTTTTTAAAAAAATATTTTGAACTAAATCTCAGATGAAGAAAAATATCTCAGAGTAGCATAAAAAAAGAGAAAGAGAAAAAGAAAAATAATATTTATTGAGTATTAGATACTAAACACCATGTTTGGTCTTCTCACGTATTGTGGTATTGTGGCTCGATCATTATCATAAGAACCTTTTGACATAGGTAAGTATCATCTGCATTTTACAGATCAGGAGACTGAAAGTCAAAAGTTAAGTTACTACTCAAGGTCCAAAAGAATCTAGTAGTAGAGCTGGTATGTAAACCATAGGATGTAGAGATGGAAGGAAGGAAGGGATGGAGGGGTGAGGGAGGAAGGGAGGGAAGGAGGGAGGGAGGAAGGGAGAGAAGACGGAAGGGCAAGCGAGCAAGTTGGGGGAGAGTAAGCAACTTGTTTTGGAGGGAAAAGAATTATAGAACTCTTTGAGCAATAAAGAAGAAGTAGAAATTTACACAAAAAAAATTGACAAGAGGAGCATTTTGACACATTTAAAGAACATCCAGAATTACAGACTGAGAAAAGTCTATTTTCTTTCCTCTTTTAGTTCCTAAAGTACTTCCTTCACTCTGGCAGCTGGCTTTTGTTTTTTGATTTAAGAGCAGACTAGCTTCTGAGATGAAAGAAAATGTTCAAGTATTTAAAATACATTACTAATTTAAAAATATTGTGATGGATCCTGGCATTTCCCCCACTACAACAATACAAGACCTATCTTGTCTAGAATACATTCTTACGTAATTTGAGTTAATTTCCTGGTAATTATTGTCTTAGAATTCCTTAAAGACATAATAATTCAACCCAAAATACCTCCAAACATCTACCAAAAAATCTAGAGAAAAAGAAATAGAAATGTTTAAAAAGCAGAAGGAAAATAATGCTCCAAAATGTTTTCTTATAATCTTCTAGCTTATCAAATGCTCAAGACATTATTATTAATTCAGTTTCAGAATCTTCTAAAGTGGAAATGCAAACCAAAGTAAGGACTACTTGAGGTTCACCTTTTAATCATGCCAAACCAAGCAGCACTCTGAAAACTTTACAAGAAATGAAGTATTAAAAGCTTCCCATTTGCTAGGTTCTGAAAATCATACAGAGATTTAATAACTTTTCCAGAGACCAAAAATAAACCAGAGCCCTTCATCTACCCTAAACAGTGCCACATTTGGAACCTGCCATAAAATCAAATCTAGTGTTAAAATCTAGTGATGTATGATCTTGGAATTAAACAAAAATTAAATTCATTTACTTTTGTTCTAAATTCAGAAACTGTTTTTGGAATATATATTTTTTAAAGTTAGTGTTCATTTTTTACCACTTTATCTTCCAAGCAATAGAAAAAGTAGTGCCCTTGATGACCAGAAAGTTTGAGAAATCAATGAAAGATGAGTGAAGCATAGGACTGATTGAAACAGAAAATCGTAGAGCATGGGTAGACTTTTACAAAAGAAGAGAGCTGCCCATGAGCGTTCACACCTCAAAGGTGGCAGGTATAGGTGCAGAAGAGGATTTGGGGACCATCATTGAGAGTTATTCACATCAAACTCATCTCAATGATTACTTCCTGGGAAAGAAAGAGATTGGAGATAAGAAGATACCAGGGGAATTTTATTTTGTTTGAATTGTTTGACTTCTTTACAATGAGAATACTGTCATTACTCATGTATGTATGTAATTAAAAAAAAATCAAGAAATAAACAGAAAAAATGAACATATATAAAATAACCTTTGTGTTATTGAAATTGAGGCATGAAAACAAATTTCCAAATTCAAGACTAAGTCATTACATGAAAAAATCTACCTCTGGGAATATCTGTGCTTAGATTTAAACCTATTATGTATTCCAAGGCAGATATTCTTAGTTCCTGACTTAAGTCTACATTATAATTCAAGCCGAAGCCCAGAGGAAATGCATCATTTTCCCCCATTTTATCACACTGAAACTATAAGCTGCTAAAATTATTCCCTAACATAGGTACAGGTGGAAATCTGACTCAAAACAAAAAAAAAAAAAAACAGCAACAAAAAAACCCAAATATTTCCTTCTTAAATTATTTACCATTATGCCATGTTATTTTTAAAAAGGTAAGAAAAGACAGTTATGCCAAACATGTCCATAAAACTTTCTTTGATGCAAACTTACAAAAGACCTATTTGAACAGTTTATCAACATCACCAGAATTCCTTTTGGAAGATACAGTTAGCTATTCAAACTACACAAAAGTGAGTGACTCATACATGCAGTTAAATAGTTCTTTACAGGACAGAAAGGCTGTTTTCAGAATCCTAAATAATGGAACTCTACGTAAGTCAATAGGAAGTGGGCAACAATTTTTTAAAAGAAAAACAAACAGAGAGGTACTGGTTGGATATAAATGGTTGGCAAAACAGCTATTCATTAAAAATGAGCAGGTTTGCTAGTGTCAACTACGAACTGGTATTTGCCATTGGCATTTGTCATCTACCTCTACAAGGATTAAATCATGTGCTGCTTCAGCTGCTGACTTTCAACACCCCCTGAAAGAAGTTCAGGTGGAGAGCAGAAATGAGGCACTCTTTGCTCTGGGAAAAACTGGCAGAACAGGTCTTCAGAGAGTTAGATATTTTCAGGAGCCAATTTTATGAGCCCAATTCTTGTATCTCCTCATATCTAGAAAAGCACTAAAATCCTTCATGGTGACGTCTGCTCCTCGTGACTAGCAGTAACCCACATGAGACTAGCAGAAACCTTCTGTAAAAAAAATATGTGCTCAGTTGCATGTACTCCCCCTTCACCAAAATCACATGTATACTGGCCTTTCCCCCTTGCCTCTTTGGAGCAGTTTCTCAGAGCTATCTGGGATGCTGTCTCCCGGGCTGCAGTCCTCATTTTGTCCCAAATAAAACTTAACTCGCAACTCTCACGTTGTGCGTTTTTTTTAAGTCGACAGTAGTAAATGATGTGGCCAAGATAAATAATACAATTTGGAGACAACTTCTTTAGCCCACCAGACTTTGAACCAAGAATATGTACTGATTTCTAAATCAATTTAGTTATTTCTGCTTCTAGTCAGAATGGAGTAACAGAGATCAGAATAACTCTCCTACCTGAAACAACAACAACAGTTAAAATGTATGAAGCTACTCTTTTCAAGACACAGAACATCAAATCACAAGGAACAGTGATCTCTGGGTGATGGTTAAACAAATGAGGTGAGTCCTATGTGTGACCCAGCTATTGTCTAGAGAAAGTTGGCAGTCTGAGGTTCAGAGAGAAGGAACCCAGGAAGATTCCAGGGATTCCCTGAGGTGAGGAGTTGGAGCTGAGAATTTAGGCAGACTAAGTCAAGAGGACTGGAGAAGAGAGAGCTGCAGAGAGAAAGAACTCTGGAGAGACAAAACAAAAAGGTTTTGTCTCTGTAACGAGAAATACTTAACAGTAGGCTGAATGAACACTGCTGTGGTCTAAAAAAAGCTTAAATGCAAGACCCACAAGGACTAAACACTTTCTTAGTAACTTAATTGTGTCCAGAACAAAGCCAAAGACATTGGAATAGAACAATATCCAGTACCCAACAATGTAAAATTCACAATGTCTGGTATCCAATCAAAAATTACCAGATTTTCAAATAAGTAGAAATATAGAATACATAATGAGGAGAAAAATCAAGCAATTGAAAGTGACCTAGACCAGATACAAATGTTAGAATTAGCATACCAGGACATAATAAACAGTTTTCATGACTCTATTGCACATGTACAAAATGTAAAGTAAAGGCATGGAGGGTATAAAAAAGACCCAGTCAAACTTCTAGAAATAAAATTACAATAGGTGAGATGAAAAATCTTCCCACAAAGGACACTAGAAGCCCAGATGGCTTTCCTGGTGAATTCTACCAAACATTCAAAAAAGAAATAATACCAGTTATTTACAAACTCTTACAGAAAATTAAAAGAAAATTGAATGCTCCAACTCATTTCATGAGGCCAGACCTCAGTGCCAAAATCAGACAAAATCATGGGAAAAGAAAATTGTAGATCGGTATCCTTCATCAATATAGATGCCAATTTGGAAACAAAATTTTAGCAAACTGAATCCAATAATAGATGCAAAAAACAATATTGAATGATCAAATGAGTGTTTTATGCTAGGAATGCAAAGGTGGTCTTATCTTTTGAAAATTAGTCAATGTAATTCATCATAATAACAAACTAAAAAGAAAAATCATATGCTCATCTCAATGGATGCAGAAAAACATCTGACAAAATCCAACATACATTCCTGATAAGAACTCTCAACAAAATAGGGATTTTCTCACTTAGATAAAGGGCATCTATGAAAAGCCTACAGGTAATATCATATTTAATCATGAAAATATAAACACTTTCCCTTTAAGATCAAGAACAAGACAAATGGATCCACTCTTGCCACTACTATTTAGCATTGTCCTGGAAGTTCTAGCCAATACAATAAGGCAAGGCAATTAGATTAGAAAGGAAGAATGACATGACTGTCTCTGTAGAAAATCCAGTGGATTCTATAAAAAGCTATTATAAGAAATAAACAAGTTTAGCATAATTGTAGTACTCAAGATCAATATAAAATTCAATTTTATTTCTATAAATTTTATTTCTGTATATGGCAACAAATAACTTAAAATTGACATGAAAAAAGTAATAGCATAAAAACATGGACTATTTAGTGATAACTTTGACAAAAAAAAAGGTTCCAAAATCATGTCCACTAAAAATCATCACTGAAAGAAATTAAAGAAAAACTAAATAAATGGGAAGACATACCATGTTCATAGGTCAGGTAACTTAGTATTTTTTAAACAGTAAATTTTCTCTAAATTCATCTATATGTTCAACATAATCCCAATCAAAATCCAAAATTCTTTGTAGAAATTGACAAAATGATTCTAAAACTCCAGACTATGGCTGAATGACCAAAGAGATTGCACGGCTGAACCACTAATGTCTCTTTTGCGAGAAAATTACATTGTTTCTATTACATATCAATGTTCAAAGCAAGACATATGTTCCATCCTTACAGCAATGGGGCATGAAGGATAGTCCTTTAGAATGGAGGGGCTTGATAGGGAAGAACAGATGGAAGGGGCCGCAAATATTTTGACAATAATTCAACCCACCACAGTACTAGAGTCCTCTCTTGCCTGGTTCAAGACACTTTATATAGTGCTCTACCTGGATTCCTCTTATCTTACCTCCAGTGATGACTGGATCACTGTGAATGAGCCCTCAGATGCCAGCAAGGAAAATACTCTTAGTCAAATAAGCCAGATATCTACCCCAATGGAATCACTGGGGCCCCAGAACATCCTAGAGAATCCCAAATCTGCAGAGAAGAGTTCCTCTTTAGATTCAGATGTGGAAGGTTCCAGGGTGAACATGATCACCCTAGAAAATTCTCTTTCAAACCAATACTTCCCCAAAGTGACAGCTTTTTAGAATTATCCTGGCACTATGATTAGCTGCATTGCATCTGTGCTCTGGCCAACCTTAGGTCACCAGGACCCTACCAATCCATGGCTTGGACCCACCAAATCTCTGGAGGCAGTTATGGTTTTCATCACTTCCCTCCCCCAAAACATAACTTGCTACAATATAAACATCTTGAAAAACCTACTAAATCAAAGATACCTTTTGGTAGTGTATATATGTCCTTGTCACTCTCTCACTTCGTCCCAGCTAACCCTTCCCCCCCCGCCCCGTGTCCTCAAGTCCATTCTCTACGTCCGTGTTTTTATTCCTGTCCTGCCTCTAAGTTCTTCAGAACCATTTTTTTTTTTTTTTAGATTCCAAACAATGTGTTAACATACGGTATTTGTTTTTCTCTTTCTGACTTATCTCACTTTGTATGACTGACTCTAGGGCATGGACATATATACACTACCAAATTGTAAAATAGGTAGCTAGTGGGAAGCAGCCGCATAGCACAGGGAGATCAGCTCTGTGCTTTGTGACCACCTAGAGGGGTGGGATACGAGGGTAGGAGGGAGATGCAAGAGGGAGGAGATATGGGGCTGTATGTATATGTATAGCTGATTCACTTTGTTATACAGCAGAAACTAACACACCATTGTAAAGCAATTATACTCCAATAAAGATGTTAAACAAAACAAACAAAAAAGATACCTTTTGAACTCCAAGAATTTAGTGGGGGAAGCCGTAGAAAGAAAAGGTGTGCCACCAAGTTATGCTTTCTACAAAATGAACAGTTGTACAAAGATATGAAGTCGTTTTCATTTCCCATGACTGTTTATTTTTCTAGGTCATTCAGCTGAAGTATTTTAGTTATGTAATACTAATCTTAACGAGAAAAATAATATTCAGTTTCAGCAGAGCTTTCCTCAGAGTTCCCTTTGTACTTTGCTCATTCCCTTGCTAAAGTCATATCCTGCGTTCTGCCATGCTATAGACAGGTCTGGTGTACATATGTTTACTTATAAGTTATTTACGGGTCTGAGCTCACCCTCAACTACTGTGTTACCCCATCCCTTCCCCAGAATAGATTGTGCTGTCTTCTTGGGAGTAGGATCCATATTCTACTACCCTGGGTTCCCAGTCCCTACCAGAGTATACATACTTTTAAGGTACTCAATGAGTACTAAATTATTTCATGCTGTAAACTCTGCTTATCGGAACCACATAAAATGAGGTATTGTATTTAGGAAAATGTTTCCTAGTCTCCATTTGTCTTCATAACATGCCACTGCTGAGATTAAACAGGACTATGAATCTTCGCCATGTTATATTTTTCATAATGTAAACCATCAATTAAATGTTGATCTCTATGACAACACTGTCCAGAACAGAGTCAGTAAATCTAGGAAATTTACATAGATACACTGAATTTCTCTATTTGGAATTTTACTATGTTTAATGGTGAACAATATAGCTAACAAATGCAGTTCCATAAATTTTGATTCTATGTTATGATGAGGAGACAGACAAATTCTAAAAATGCCCATAGGTTACTTACAGAACAATGAAGTTTTAAATGATCTGGGAGCGGGGGTCTAGCTGAGAGCTGGGTGCACCAGCCTAGAGAAAGGGATGTGGACCAGGCACCAACACATTTGTTGTTAAAACCCCACTTTCTGTCTATCACAGTGCTGTTTACAACAGTAAGGAACTATCAACAATCTAAGTCTTTAATAAACATCTGCATTGAAATATAGCGTAACTGCTCAAAACAAGGCTTTATATTGTTTTATCATAGAAAATGTCAAACATATGAAAGTATACAGAAGAAGCACATTAAGATCCCGTAAGTACTCACCACTCAACATTAACAAATATCACCTAAGTGTTAGCTTGTTTTATCTATATCTCCTTCACTGGCTTGACTCCCCTTCTCTGATTATTTTGAAGTAAATGTCAAACATATCGTTTCATCATAAACACTAGTATAAGATTTTTGAAGAATTTATGATGAAAGGTTAAATGTTTTGTGTTTTCAATGAAAACTCAAATTACAAAAATCTATATCAAATATTAACCCAATTACTTTTATGTATATATAGATCAATAAAGGAAAAAATTGGTGTTAATAGACCAAATTTTTAAGAGGAGATTATCTGAGAATTCTGAATTCATATTTGTTTGTATTTTTCAAATTTTCTACAATGAATAGGTCCTTCATATTCTGCCCTCAAATGTTTTTACAAAAATAAATATGTGTATAAATTATACCTTAAGAAAGTTGTTTAAAAAATAAAACAGTTATCTTTAAAACATATATACATAATCTAAAAAAAAAAAAACGTCATGAAGAATCTAGGGGCAGGTCAGGAATAAAGACGCAGACCTACTAGAGAATGGACTTGAGGACACGGGGAGGGGGAAGGGTAAGCTGGGACAAAGTGAGAGAGTGGCATGGACATATATACACTACCAAATGTAAAACAGATAGCTAGTGGGAAGCAGCTGCATAGCACAGGGAGATCAGCTTGGTGCTTTGTGACCACCTAGAGGGGTGGGATAGGGAGCGTGGGAGGGAGGGAGATGAAAGAGGGAAGAGATATGGGGATATATGTATATGTATAGCTGATTCACTTTGTTATAAAGCAGAAACTAACACACCATTGTAAAGCAATTATACTCCAATAAAGATGTTAAAAAAAAAATACTCCACCTTCTTCAGGCCAACCTCTGAAGTGGGTTATCTAGTGAAACAAATAATTTCATCAAGGTGTCTTTTTTATCTAAACAGATAGGCCTAGGGTTGCTGTAGAAATTCTCTGAGGAGCTTAAGAAGAGACCCGACCTGGAAGTTCCACATGTCTGCTTGTCCCCTCCCTATCTGATTCAAACCAATTAAGAAAGACTTGGTACCTGTCCTGTGTTGAAAATTCCAGTCATCCCAGAGGAAGTAGAAGACAGCCAATCCCATATTACAAAGTAGTTCTTGCAAACCCTTCTAAACCTGAGTCATCGTCACAGATGATTATTGCAAGGCAAGTGCTGATCTCCTGGAGGAAGTCCAGGACAAGAGTATTTGGAGTAATTTCTATGTTTTCTGGAAGCATTGATAAAGGTGTAGCTGGAAAACCTCTACTCCTTACTTCCAGAAATCCAACCAAGAATGGCCAAACCAGCACCCAAAGGAAAAAAAAAATGTTGTGCATGACCTATTTTGAAAATTTTAGGATTTATTCACAAAATATCTCCAACATGTCTTGTATAAGTATTTATACTTAAATTTAAAAATACACATATATGAACAAAGAAAAAAAGAACTTGAGAATAGCAAGGACTCCATCTTCTGATTCTATCTTGTAACTGGATAAGCCTTTGAACTCACACACACACATATCCACATGTACACAAAGTCACATGGCTCATTTTGTAATATGAGAAAGAGGGAAATGTTAGGAAGAATTTGTGAACTTAAAGCAGTTGAAACGTTCACATTTCTGTCAAGATGTCTGTTGCTGTATATGCGACAAGATTTCTTTCCATGTAGAGTTTAGAGGGCGAGGACTTTGTGAAATAGCAAACCCGATGCAAAGATCTATTCCTACTGTTCACATCAGAATTACAAAAGTGCTTAGGAGGCGCTTTGATAGAGAATGTTCATAAACAAATACCATTTCCCTTTTACATACCTGCACAAGGGTCAGCAACTCAAGAAGATTTTGGGATAGGAGCAATTGAGAGGAAAAAAAAGAAAAATGCATTTACTACATGGCTATTTTATCTTTCTGAATCTTAAATGTTTTTCCAACTTGAAAGATTAAACTAGGAAAGTAACTGTGGCATTGGACAAATGTATAGATTTGAATGGGTTAGAATCACAGATACCTGAGATACTCAGTTGGAGTTGCCTTTTTTCTGCTTTAACTGTCCTGAATAGATTAAGAGTCTTTTTAACTAGTGGACAAGGACAGCTTGATCAACTAATGTGCTTCCTCACGTGGTGGCTAAATTATAGAGTTAGAATAGCAGTGTCCAGATTTCGCAACCGCCAGGACATTGGGTTTCATTCATTCATCCAACAGATAGTGAGCACTTAATTATGTGTCAGGCACTGGTTTAGGTTTTGGAGATACCGTAGTGGATAAAACCCCCCACAAAATCTCATTTTTATGGAGTGTACATTGCAGTGGTTTGTTCAAAACAGGTTAGACTATATTATTTAATTTTGTAACCAATTTCTGTGTTCCCAGAAAATCATTCAGAAACTCAAAGTAATGGGTATATAGACACCATCAAGCTACTTCTCTTTTATTCAGTCCTATAGAGAAAGGAAGTTTCAATTTTATTATTCATCAAAACAAGCGTCCTTCTAAATATGCCACTATTGACAAACATCAGGACTAAACGCCTACACTTCCTTTAGTATTTTACATAGAAGGTCTTTGAGAGGACTTTAATAAGCATCATCTGATTGACTATTAAGTTCTCATTGTATTGGATTTGATCAGCAAATTAGATGTGATCCCGGTCTGTTACCATCTGGGACAACTATGCATCTTTCAAGAACATGTTTAGTTTATGCCATAACAGTGAATAATAAATTAGTTTACTTGCTTATTACAAAGTAACTGATGGAGAAGTAGATGATGTAAAAGGTGTGGGGTAAAATGGGGAAGCCAGTTAGAGAAGATGGATTTGTTATAGATAATAGCAATAATTTGAGCTCCAGTACGAACAATCAAAATCTTAACTGTATTTGGCATCTATTCCATAGTGAGTCAGTTCACACTGACTCTTCCTAAATCCAAGTCATATGTCCTTATTTAGAAAGCCATCTGCATTACCAAGCAGCATATCATTTATTTCCAAATGATGAGCATTTGGAAATAGCATTTAGCCACTTTTAAGAAATAAATAACAGTACACAAAAACTTCTTATAAAAGTCTACAACTAATTGCATTTCCAGTGGAAGCAATGACTGTTTTGGTCTAACCCATATAAATAATTCACTTCAATGTTTCTGTTCTGGTTTTTAATATCAAAACCACACAGCGAGTCTTTGCCAGTTACAAAACCATCATTATTTAATATAAAACAAAAAAAACAATATACCATACAAGTCACCTACAGTTAAAGACCGGAGAGGTATAAAAGTGGTGAGTCAGGTACTTAATTGGGAATCTAAGAGTGCTCTAAAATACATTCTTAATGAAAGCACTAAAATATCAACAACAAAAATCAAAACAAAAGTCTCCCCATTATAGATGGCTAATCTGATAAGGGACTAAAGTGTGAGAAAGTGGACTAATTTTCAGTTAGCTAAAATGCAATGGCCTGGGGGAAACCACCCCTACTAGAACATTTTGCAGAGTTAAAAGTACTATGTATTCTGCAAGTTTAAGACAATAGGTGATTATTCAAGCCTGTGAAAACTCTGAGAGCATAGGTTTAAGCGACAGCGAGGGAACTGGGTAGGACAGAAAAAAAGGCAAGCAACAATGGCTTTCTCATTGGCCTTGAAATGCTTTGGCATTTTATTTTCAGTATAAAATGCTCCAGAGATTTTTATGCCTACACTAAAATTAACTTTTCTAACTCCACCCAGATTATTTTTCCACTTGACACTTATAAACATTGAATGTGTTGACATTTGCATTCAATTCAGTAAAGTTTAATTTCTATGTTTTCTTTCCTCATAACAATGTAACATTTTTTTGGCTTTAACAATAACTAGAAAAACTCCTAAAATAGCTACACTAAAAAAATTTCCATTTCCTAACATAACATTGAAACATTTTATCTATCATTTAAATTTTTCTTTCTCTATTACATATTCAAATAAAAATCAATGTATAATAAATTAACACAGGACTAATTATACTGCAATCCTATATCATATATATTTATAAAAAAATTTTTTTAAAAACTTTTCCAAGTCTAATTTTAAAAGCGTTTTAAATCCCACATATTTTAGGGTTTATGGTGTAAAAGCAATATTTTGTATTGTTAGAAAACTGTCCAATTCTTGCTCTTGCTTTGGTGAGCTAGAAAGAAATGTACTGCTACAATCGTGAAGTCAGACTAGGATTTCTCAAGGTTGTACTAGTTGTAGACTGAAGGTCATGAAATCTTTGACACACCTCCCAAGGAGAGGAGGTGTTTCTGTCTCTCCCTCCCACCCCCAATTCTTGGTGGGCTCTGCTTTGACCAACAGAATGCAGTGGAAGTGATGCTGTGCTAGCTTCTGAGACCAGGCTTTAGGAGATTGACAGGTTCCTCTTCGAGTCTCTCAGAATACCCTGAGCCCCAGGAAACCTGTCTACCTGGGAGGGAAGGTGAGAAACCCTTAGACAGGTCTGAGCCTCCAGAAAAACAGAGAGATGCTAACCACCCCCAGCTGTTTCCACTCTCTGGCTCAGGATGGAACAGACATTGTGGAGCTGAGACAAGTCTCTGCCCACAGTGCTCTGCCCACCGCCATGGCAATAACAATAATAAAATGGTTGTTTCAAGCCTTTAAGTTTTGGAGTAGTTTTTTTTTTTCTTTTTATTAGATCCCTCTGTCTTGATTTCTCTACTTTTCCCAGATACCTCATTTATTCTCCTTGAATCTCAGTAATATCCCTCCAAGATCTGAGGAGGGTTTAAATAACATCCCTGTGCATCCTGCATATGTATGAAGTAGACATCTACATTTTTAATGCTTTCCCTATGTAACTGAGATAACACACTAACTTTGAAGAATCACTGGTATTAAATTAATTAAGCAATAAGGCCACTAGACTGAGATGACCTTAATGCCTTAGCAGCAAACCAAAACCTTAAGCTTCAAAGTTAAGAAATTGAAACCTAATTACAACCAATCACAAACAGCCAAATAGACTTTCCCAAATAAGGCAATCGCTCACGCTAAAGCCCATCAAATAATTTCCTTGCTTTGCTTCCACATCTTCTCTATAAGAGTCTTTCCCCAGCTCCTGTTAGTGAAGTACTCCTTACTATTTCCAGTTGGTGTTGCTGATTCAAATTGATTTTTGCTCATAAAATTTTAGCTTTTTAAATATGTTCCAGTTTATCTTTTAACACTGGTATAGCAGAATGAGGCTCTGCCACTAATTAGTTGTGCTCATTCAGGCCCAAGTTCCCTGGCTGAGGACCTCTGACTCTGAAGTTCTGTGCCCCACTCTGGCTAATGTTACTTCTCAGAACTTACCTTGAAAGAGTACAGATAATAAAATTTGCTTATGCACATAATGGATTTCTATGTGACTAAAGAATCCATCTAATAGCATCAGCACCACCAAACCTTGATTCTTAATTAATACCTGTCTTGTAGAGGGGCCATCTTATGTCGTAGGGATAAGAAGAAATATTAAGTATGCTATAGTTTCTGCCCTTAAGCAGCTTACAATTTATTTGAGGAGTTAAAGTGAATCATGGATACAAGAACAAAAGGAAACTTAAAAAAAAAAAACAAAAAACTACTGAATAGCTATTTTTTTGTTTTTGTTGTTATTGTTGTTTGTTTGTTTCCCAGCTCCTATCAAAATTCCATTGGAGAGAAATGAGATTTGTGGAGGGTTAACTGAGGAATATGCAATTATTTACTCCTCTAACCTAAGTTCTATGTTCAGATGGAGCCAGCCTAGCAGAAAGCTCCAGATGCAGATCATATAAGTTTGTCTCCTGCACAAAGTTCTATTTGACAATTATGCCTTTCACATTATTTTTAATTTTGATTGAAGAAACCTTAAGTAATAGCTGTAAGGCTTCTGTTCCCAAGTTTACTGTAGGAATATATGGAGCCTTGCTCACTGCATCAGTCAGTACACACCAAATGGGGTCCTGTGCAAGACAAGCACGGGGAAGAATCCTCCTCTCTTCATTTTGACTTCCAGAAAGCTTAGGGCCACATAACAACGTCATAAGAACACTTATTCACTTAACATTATTTATAAAGAGTCCTCTTATATTGGGCATAATTTTCAAAGTTGGGGGATACAGTAGTGAACAAGACTCTTGCTCTCCTAGAGTTGGTATCAGAATTGGGGAAGAGAGATAACAAAATATAAACACATATGTGAACAAGAAATTACTTGGTTTTGATGAATGCTCCAAAGAACATAAAGCAAAGGGAGGTGACAAAAGAGACTTGAAACCTGGCTCAGACAAGGTGGTCAGTGAGAACATCTTGGAGATAGTGAAATCTTAAAAAGAGACACACAGCATAAGAAAGAAGCAGCTATCAAAAGATCTGGGAAAGTGACTGGTCCAAGCATAGGAAAGAGCATGTGCAAAGGCCCTAAGATGTGAGCCAGCCTGGGTGTTAGGTCTGTGTATTTGTGTTTCATTTTCCTTGCTCTTGGTTTCCTAATTTATTTCTATTTTGGGGGTTCCAATTCTTATTTTACAATTATTTTATTGAATATATAATACTTTGTCTCAGTTGTCTTTGATCCGTTATAGAATGAAGCAAGACAGCCAGAAGAATTAAATGTTTTTAGCAAGATACAATTCTTTGTTTGAAGTGATAGTACATTCTCTGCAATATTGTTTTCCTAGAAAATTTTAAATTATATATGTGGTTGTCATTGAATTTCTATTGGACAGTATTGTTCTAACCTGACTCATATCCAATGCCCCAAAGTTGCTTATAAATTTAAGGTACTGACCTCAATACTTTTAATTAGAAAGACCCCAAAGAAGAACTATGTGTTCATGTGCTTTTGATCTGAAGTAGAGGAAGGCTGATCAGGCAAGTCACTTGGCAGACATTTAGGAGAATAATATTGAACAATAAATCACTGTAAAAAATGTGTTCCATATTTTTGAGGACCAACTTCATATCACTAGTGTTAACTTTAACAATTTGATGAAACAGTTTAAGCTGGTATTGTTAGCATGTGGCATGTGATTAATGAAACTATGAAAATATATGTGTATGATATCACTTACATGTGGAATCTAAAATATGACACAAACAAACTTATCTAGGAAACAGACTCAGAGACATAGAGAATAGACTTGCTAAGGGGGTAGGTGGGAGAGGGATGGACTGGGAGTTTGGGCTTAGCAGATGCAAGCTATTATATACAGAATGAATAAACAACAAGTCCTACTGTATAGTGCAGGGAACTATACTCAATATCCTATGATCAACCACGATAGAAAAGAATATTAAAAAGAATGTATATATATATATATGTGTAACTGAATCACTTTGCTGTATTGTAGAAATTAACAGAACATTGTAAGTCAACTATATTTTGGTAAAATAAATTTTTTAAAAAAGAAAATATATGTGCATTTATAAGGTATGTGTGAGTGCCACATTATGGAGTAGGGGAGATGAAACAGTGAGAAAGGATGGAACAAGAATAATCAGGAAACTCTATGCTGAGACAGAGGGTCCATCAGCCTAGAGCCCTACTGTATACCAGGTAATTTGTACCCACTATCTTCAATGTTAACTGCAGGTGGAATTATTATCCTTACTGCATGGTTGAAGAGACTGAGGTACGAGGCTAGTTAAACGCCAAAAGCCGCACATTTAGGGAGAGTAAGATCAGTAATCTCAGCAGAAAACATTTCTGGAGGGTCTTCTATGGATAGAATATTGTATCAGCTGTTGGTCAGGAGGACAAAGCAGAAGATAGAAGACTTTTGTCTCAAGGAGCTTACAGCAGAATTGGAAAGAGAATAAATGTTTTTATATATTTGAGTTTAATGTTTATTAGATGAAAAAAGAGGGCTTGTGTAGAGAATTGTGCTCTCAAATAATACTGGTCTGGTTAATCAACTAAGGTTTCATTTAGCCTGTCTCATTTCTTTTTGTTACCGTAGATGACTAGAGTGATGCTATAGGTTTCAGATAAGTGGAGAGAAAAGCTTCTCCCACTATCACTTCCCCACCCTCAAACAACTCTGCTCAATTCAGTAGAGGACCTTTAGAAAAAGAGGTAAAACGAAAGTCGGACTGCCTGCTCTGCTTATATTGGCCAAATATCTCTATGCTATTAATGAGTCTCACACTCTTGTGACTTTCTGATTATGTTTTGAGCATAAGTTTTTAAAACCCACTTTATTACACACAGTCCCAATTTGGCAAGCAGTCACATTTTTATATTTTTTCCAATATATAAAATCGAGTCCTTTGTAATTAAATTGCTTTTTATTTTTCTGAGTGCAAATGGGACCTGCAAGAAGCAGTCTCAAAAACGGAACACATTTCCCTACAATCGAGATTGTATGTGGTTGACTGGAGAGCTAAATAGTTTTGAAAATATTGCTCTTATTACTTTCAGTAAGGTGTATTATAAGATGTTATACAAATATATACTTTTGAGAAATGTCCTTTTTATTCACTACTTCAGGTTAATGGTATGCTGCTTTGTGAAGCTAGACAAAAGACACACATCTCACCCCGGGTTTACAGAATCAGTTTTAAAATTTCCTTCAAGCACAAAATAAGTCAAGCTGTAGAAAAAGACAGATTTTTATTAAACTGTGAATAAATGACATACTTAAATAACTTCTTAGCTGTGGATGCTCATGAAAATTCACATCACTATTAAGCTTTTTTTCTTTTAATTCTAAGCCTGAAAGTTTTCCTATATTTAATTTTTCCTCTTTCATAAGAGGGATATTTAAGTAGACACCAACTCCAACTTGGTTAAAATAAAAAATTATTCACAGAAAGCAATGGCTTTCAGTTGCTTTTATTATCTGTGATTTTCAGATCAAAGAACCAATTCAAATTATTTATTTGTTTAGTGCCTACAACATAATGTTCAATGTAATATTATCAAAGTAAAAGACAAAGAAGGATAAATAAGGCACAATCTAATGGGGGAAAAACAAATAGCATATAAAAATAGTTCCTTCTAAAATGGTAATTAAGGACTATTACATATAAGGTAATCTATGATTCCTTTTGAGAAAATTAACAAAAATGAGCTAAGTTAATTTTACAGCCAAGAAAGAACAATACAAAATATTTATTAAGCATTCAGTTTGGTCAGACAAAATTCAACCGCCACTAGTAGCAACAGAGCTTCCCAAAGCCCTACCTTTTAAGTACAGGACAAATAGCACACAATAATCAGCTATAAATGAAAGATAAGATGGATATTGAGTGATAGTATTCTTAAAGGAAAAAACCCAATACTTTCAAAATAAAATATATGTATCGGAAGTCATCCAAAAATTCACAATAATTAGTATTTTCAAATTAGTTCAATTTTACTAGGAATTCATTAGCAATTATATCAGAAGACACCTTGAGACCCTTTCAAGGTAATATCTGTGGAGATTTTTGTTATCTGCCTGGTGATAACATAGTATAAAAACTTAATACACTACAATTTAATTTTTCAAATAACAAATACATTTAAAATTTGACTGTCTGCAAAAGTAAACTTTCAGTTTCAGTTCCCTGAACTGAAATAGCAGACAGTTTGTCTCCTATTTTTTTTTTCTCACCAATTGATCAGTCTTTTTTTTTTAATTTTTTTATTTTATATTGGAGTATAGTTGATTAACAATGTTGTGTTAGTTTCAGGTGTACAGCTAAGTGATATACATGTATTTATTCTTTTTCAAATTATTTTCCTATTTAGGTTGTTACATAATATTGAGCAGAGTTCTCTGTTTTTACTTTTTAAAGTCAACTTCAACACATTCCTATCGTGGTTCTCAGGCTGTCTTCAGAAGCTTCCCTCAATCCAGGCACCGTCGGATTCCCTGGGATTATTGCCTGGTTAAGAATTTGGAGGACATGATAGGAAACTTCCCTTTTATAGCAGTTATCAGTAGATATGGAACCGTGCCCTCCCCATTTGTGACACAGGTTGCACCCAAAGGCTGTAATCTGTCCATATGAAAACTACCTTAAATTGCAGTCAGGTTCCAGAGCACCCATTCAAGGATAAAAACACCTTTCTCAGCAATCTCCTTTGGAACAACTCCTCCCCACTCCCTTTCCCAGTGCTTCAAGTTTGTTCCTCATTCCTTTTCTCATTCCTTGAACTACCAGTTGTCAGCCAAACTTGTGTTGGTATTTTCCTGTTCATTTTGTACTGTTGAATATGAGCTTAATCATACCCCCGATTTTTTACCCTCTGCCCAGCTGGAGCATTGGACAGGGACCCTGGCTCACCACCCACTCAGGCACCAAGTCATGGCTTGTGGAACCTTCTGGTATCACTTGACCCTAATGCTGCCCCTTTGTGTCTCTGAACTACTTTGAACCAGTATCTGGAGCCCCAGAAATGGGGAAGGCTGCTGGCCTAGCTGATTTCTCCTCTGTTTCTTGGCTACTGTCCCACTACTCAGAAAACCTCTAGAAACAAATATTTAGATGTTTCCCCACCAGGATCATATGCTGGAGCTCAGCTCAGGGGATGCCTGTACACAGAAAACCCAGAACTAAGACATGACAGCATGGAGGTGCTTTGTGGGTACCGACTGGTGTCTGCAGGAACTGTACTATGATGGGGTCTGCTACCGTTTACTTGACCCACACCCAGCCATAGTGAAAATGGGGAGCAAGAGAGCTGTGAGCACATGATGCTATTCATATGGCTGCTCGGGCTATGAAAGTGAGTAGGGTATGGCTGTGTCGTAGACAAGTCTGCAGTCTAGAGAGTTGTACACATTTGATAATATCTTCTATCAGTGGAGGCATATACAGCACACAACCATTTTCCTCCTACAACTTCCAGTGCCAGTTAATAGCCATAGGTTTTATAATAACAAAGCTGACAGAGCATAGAAATTATTTCATGTAAGCGGGTGTTTTACAAGTTCTTGTGAGGTTTAGAAATACTGTATCTTCTGTAATACGTTTCAGCACTACCTTGTTGTTGAGAATACACTGCATTTATCTACAATCTAAATAGAAATGTTTCCATCAAATGTTCAGTTTGATGGCCTACACCTATTCTATAATAGTGTAATTTGTTACAATTAGCCTTCTAAAGTAGATAAGGTCAAATAAGCAGAGCTGATAATAAAAGTAAAGATATAAAACAAATACATGAATTTATTGGGCATATCATTCTGTACTGTTTTGAACACATGCACTTCTTATTAGCACATTCATACTTTTACCCCAAAACAGAGAACACTTATTTAGACTGGCGTTATAAATCCCATTTCCCACATGGAAAAGTTAATGACAACAGAAATTCCAAATAACATTTATCTATAGAATTAGGCATAACTACTGCCAGACTGCAAAATTGCCTCTATAAACCACATAGTGAAGATTTTACAAGTATAGTTGAATGAAGTTCATGAAATATCAGTCCAAAACATCCAAGCAATTTTGAGCATTTTTAATTTATGGAAAGAACCTGCTCAAATTAACACTTTTCAGTTTTTAGATCGTTACTAGCAGGAAAACTTTTAAAAATATTAATATTTCATTAAACCTTTATGCTTTCCATTTTGAAGTTAGCAAAAATTACCAGGAAACACCATAATCCATACCCTTGAGGAAAAAAATAATGGAAGTTATAACTATTGAAAATGTTTAATTTCAGAACTAACTACCTTCTTTAATAAGAATTAGAAAAACAGCTACAATTTCCCCAACATATGTAATATTCTATGTGCACAATTTAAAATGTGTGCTATAAAATAGCACTGCATGTTTAGGAGCAAGTTCTCATTATTTGCTGCCTGTCATCTCGTGACATTTAATTTTTTTGCCTTTGTTCAAACTGTCGCCTCTAAATGGCATGCCTTCCATCTTGTATCTACTCAAGTCAAGGCCCACTGGCTCTGTGAAGCCTCACCTCAAACTGACGTTGCCCTTCTCTAACTTTTTTCTGTTGTTGTTCAGAATATCTGTTCCACTGTTAAGCCTTTAATTGATGCTTTTTCACTACTTCAGAACCTAATAACACACAATTTGCACATTATTTGTGAGTTAAATACATGTGACTTCAACAGGTTTCAAGCAACTGACTCTTTCCATTTGTCACCAACATCTTTACCTTGATGCTAGGCACAAAGTGGTTCCTCAGTAAATGCCTGATCATTCCTTCTCTTGCCTGGGTTTTAGCCCAGTGACAAGAACTGCCTCCCTGCAAAGTAGCAAGAATATGAGCACAGCTGTCCCTATGGTCAAGCAATTCCAGACTTCAACTATCTATTTGGTTTCCTTTGGATTAACTTTTACTCAATAGATTTGAAGCTTGAAGCAAGTGATGAAACTCTGTGAAAAAGCTGAGGAAAAACCATGATAAAGAAGAGCTAAGGGGCTTCCCTGGTGGCGCAGGGTTGAGAATCTGCCTGCTAATGCAGGGGACACGGCTTCGAGCCCTGGTCTGGGAGGATCCCACATGCCGCGGAGCAACTAGGCCCGTGAGCCACAACTACTGAGCCTGCGCGTCTGGAGCCCGTGCTCCACAAGAGAGGCCGTGATAGTGAGAGGCCCGCGCACCACGATGAAGAGTGGCCCCTGCTTGCCACAACTAGAGAAAGTCCTCGCACAGAAACTAAGACCCAACACAGCAAAAATAAATTAATTAATTAATAAACTCCTAAAAAAAAAAAAAGAAGAGCTAAGAAGAGATGGAATTGCTGATGTAAAACGCTCATTACAGGGAATTGGGTACACTTTTTGTACCTGCTCCCTATTATTTTACACCAACCCAGTTGCTTCAGGTTCAGTCAAAGTACCATTATGTCTGTCTGTCTTCTTTTGGTCTTCATATCAGGCAGAGGCCCAAACTATCAGACAGGAAAGGAAGTGTTTAATACCTTACAATTACATTGCTGTGGCAACTATCTAGGTTTGCCTCCCACTCAGCAGTGTCTCTGGAAATTGAACATGGATTGGAATGCTTGGGGAACTTTCTGAACTTCACATTTGTATTCAGTAGATCTGGATGGGGCCTGAGAGTCTATATGTGTAATAAGCTGCTGATGTTGCTGGTCTAAAGATGACTCAATAGATCCAAGCCCAAAGATGCTGATTTAGTTGGTCTGGAGTGGGCCCTGAGTATCTATGCTTTTAGAATCTGCTGAGTGATCTAAAATAGAGCTTGACCTCAGAAATTATCATCATCTTACTGAAAAAAGTCCTTTCTTGTAGTGTTGGTGTTTGAATAGTCCTTCATGTTAAGGAAATAATGTGACTGTGAAATCTTTGATAACTGGCCTGTGTGATGAGGAAGATGCCTCCTTTCCAACATTTCAAGCTATCTGTCAATATATAACTTCCTCCCCACTTTGAAAACCTCACACACACACACACACACACACACACACACACACACACACACACACACAAGTGCCATCTTAGTGCAAGACAAAGTCAAGCATTCTAAGGCCTCTCTACTCAGAGTGGCCCAAGGATCTGCTGTGTCAGCCTTACCTAGGAGCTCTTAAGAAATGCAAAATTTCAGTCTCCACCCCAAACCCACAGAATCAAAATTTATATTTTTAATTAGATTCCAAGGTGATCTGTTTGCTCATTAAAATTTCGGAAGCAATGCTCAAACGAAATTTTCTTGCATGTTTTCAAATGATTCACATTAATCTATTTCATAAAAAGGATAATTTTAATACAGTGGCCAAAGCACTTAAGAAAATTAACTTTAGCATCCAGGCAGAATGAATAATATGAGGGAATGTTCTATTGGCTTATTTTTTTTTAAACTATTGGCTCCTTTCTGTTTTGTTTCAGCAAGATAAAACTGAGCTTATACCAAAGAGCAGAATACTCATTCCTCAAGGTGACCAACGGCTTTGCTGCCTATGACCCTCATAACAAGGAGTAAATGATTGGCTTGTGGTTGCTTTAGGAATGAGGTACAGCATCCATTGGAACACTTACTTCTTTCCTTTTATCCCCCTACCATTACTCTACACCTTCTTCAAATCCTGTAAACTGCTCTACTGGAATGTCGGCCCAGCAAACACTCTTGCAAAAGGAACCAATGGTGGAGTTGGGGTCCAAGATACAGCTTCTGGTTGGCGCCAGAAATGACTGTAACAACTTTAAACTCAAAGTGTGCAGACCAGCGCATCTCCGTCACCTGGGAGCTTGTTAGAAACTCAGAATCTCAGGCCCCGCCTAGACCTGTGAATCAGAATCTGCAGCTTAACAAGATACCTAAGAGATTCATATGCATTTTAAAATTTGAGAAGCAGTGGTATGTGACATGGTGTTAGATATTGTCCCAGGAGAGGTGTGGAGAAGCAGCCATGTGCATGATTGTAAGTCACAGAATCACTGATATAAGGTACCACAGGGGGATGAAGACTTGCTCTTAAAGACAAGATCATATATTCTCTACCATTTATCCAAGTATTAATTAATTCTGTGTGAGCAGATTCTACTTGTATTAGATTCTTATTAATTGTTTTTATACTACATATAAACGTTGCTCTTGAGCAGGTATTAATTAGATCTTCTGGGTTTCCCTGTTGGCGCAGTGGTAAAGAATCCGCCTGCCAATGCGGGGGACATGGGTTCGAGCCCCGGTCCAGGAGGATCCCACATGCCGTGGAGCAACTAAGCCTGTGTGTCACAACTACTTAGCCTGCGCTCTAGAGCCTGTGAGCCACAACTACTGAAGACCATGCTCCTAGAGCCTGTGCTCCACAACAAGAGAAGCCACTGCAATGAGAAGCCCACACACCTCAACGAAGAGTAGCCCCCACTTGCCACAACTAGAGAAAGCCCATGCGCAGCGACGAAGACCCAACGCAGCCAAAAATAAATCAATATATAAATATATATTTAAAAAAATTAGATCTTCTTAGATGCCATCTATCCAAATAGTCCATGTGGATAGCAATACTTCACACATGCCAATTATCTCAAACAATTAAGAATAGAGCAAGTATCTCAACTTTGTTTTTGTTTCAAACAAGAGACAAGGCATAGAAAAAATGGCATTTGAGTTCCAGCTCTTTGTTACCAGCTCTGTGGACCGAGTACAGGTTGAACTCCAAACCTCAGTTTTCTTGTTTGTAAAATTGGAATAGTCAAGCCATACTTTGTGGTTTGTTGCAAGCATATCACTTTTGTTTTTCTTTATTTCTTCAGCAGCACAGGTAAGTTCCACAAAATGGTTTTTGAACAAATGAAAATGTAAGAAAAAAACCAGCCTGGTGCATCATAGGTACTGAGTATATATTGGTTTCTCTACCTTAATAATTTAACATTTTCCATGTAGGATCTTTTGATTCCAAATATTTTAAATTTAAATTCAAATTTCATTTTAAATCTATATACTCCATGATTTGTCCTTGCTATATATGTTAAAGAATATGTATGTATGTGTGTGTGTGTTTGTGTATGTGTCTGTGTATACGTATAGTCTTCTTTTTTAAACAACTATATATTATTATTAGATGTCTGGAGGCTTTTGTCTAGTCAATGTTTGATTGTTCTTGGCCAACTTCAAGGTGAAAGCAGTGGTGGTACCAAGGGATGCAGGAAGATAAAGGTACTCTGGCCCTGGGGGGAATAGTATTTTATCCCTGAAATTGTTTAAGCATTATGATAATAAAGAGTAGGTCAACTTTAAGACAGCTTATAATTGTTTTAAAGTTCTTTATGGACAATGCATCTCCTCATTGCCTGAACTCAGGACCTCCTAAACTTAACCAATCACCCAGGGCCCAAAAAAGGCCAATTGTAGTCCCCCAGCCCAATGCAGAGATCAGTGACTACAGAGGATCATTCCTCCTGGTGCTTCGTCATGAAATAGAAGCCTCAACGGCACAGCATCATGGTTCTACACACAATCCCTTATGATGGTCAACACCAGCGCTGAGCAGGTTTTGCTCCCATCCTGCTGCCCCCCGACCATACTCCCTACCCCTCTCCCTCTCCTTCACTTTTCTTTTCTTTTTTTAACATCTTCATTGGAGTATAATTGCTTTACAATGGTGTGTTAGTTTCTACTTTATAAAAAATTGAATCAGCTACACATATACATATACATATATCCCCATAACTCTTCCCTCTTGTGTCTCCCTCCCACCCTCCCTATCCCACCCCTCCAGGTGGTCACAAAGCACCAAGATGATCTCCCTGTGCTATGCGACTGCTTCCCACTAGCTATCTATTTTACATTTGGTAGTGTATGTATGTCCATGCCACTCTCCCACTTTGTCCAAGCTTACTGTTTCCCCTCCCTGTGTCCTCAAGTCCATTCTGTATGTCTGCATCTTTATTCCTGTCCCGCCACTAGGTTCTTCAGAACCATGGTTTTTTTTGTTTTTTAGATTCCATATATGTGTTAGCATACGGTATTTGTTTTTCTCTTTTTGACTTATTCACTCTGAATGACAGACTCAAGGTCCATCCACCTCGCTACCAATAACTCAATTTCACATTTTTTACAGCTGAGTAATATTCCATTGTATATATGTACCACATCTTCTTTATCCATTCATCTGTCGACGGAAACTTAGGTTGCTTCCATGTCCTGGCTATTGTAAATAGAGTTGCAATGAACATTGTGGTACATGTCTCTTTTGGAACTATGGCTTTCTCAGGGTACATGCCTAGTAGTTGGATTGCTGAGTTGTATGGTAGTTCTATTTTTAGTTTCTTAGGGAAACTCCATATTGTTCTCCATAGTGGCTGTATCAATTTACACTCCCACCAATAGAGCAGGAGAGTTCCCTTTTCTCCACACCCTCTCCAGCATCTATTGTTTCTAGATTTTTTGATGATGGCCATTCAGACTGGTGTGAGGTGATACCTCATTGAAGTTTGATTTGCATTTCTCTAACGATTAGTGATGTTGAGTATCCTTTCATGTGTTTGTTGGCAATCTGTATATCTTCTTTGGAGAAATGTCTATTTAGGTCTTCTGCCATTTTTGGATTGAGTTGTTTGTTTTTTTGATATTGAGCTGCATGAGCTGCTTCTAAATTTTGGAGATTAATCCTTTGTCAGTTGCTTCATTTGCAAATATTTTCTCCCATTCTGAGGGTTGCCTTTTCATCTTGTTTAAGGTTTCTTTTTCTGTGCAAAAGATTTTAAGTTTCATTAGGTCCCATTTGTTTATTTTTGTTTTTATTTCCATTTCTCTAGGAGGTGAGTGAAAAAGGATCTTGCTGTGATTTATGTCATAGAGTGTTCTGCCTATGTTTTCCTCTAAGAGCTTGATAGTGTCTGGCCTTACATTTAGGTCTTTAATCCATTTTCAGTTTATTTTTGTGTATGGTGTTAGGGAGTGTTCTAATTTCATTTTTTTACATGTAGCTGTTCAGTTTTCCCAGCACCATTTATTGAAGAGGCTGTCTTTTATCCATTGTATATTCTTGCCTCCTTTATCAAAAATAAGGTGACCAGGGCTTCCCTGGTGGCGCAGTGGTTGAGAGCCCGCCTGCCGATGCAGGGGACATGGGTTCATGCCCCGGTCCAGGAAGATCCCGCATGCCACGGAGCGGCTGGGCCCGTGAGCCATGGCCACTGAGCCTGCGCGTCCAGAGCCTGTGCTCTGCAACGGAAGAGGCCACAACAGTGAGAAGGCCGCGTACCACAAAAATAAATAAATAAATAAATAAAATAAAATAAGGTGACCAAATGTGTGTGAGTTTATCTCTGGGCTTTCTATCCTGTTCCATTGATCTATATTTCTGTTTTTGTGCCAGTACCATACTGTCTTGATTACTCTAGCTTTGTAGTATAGTCTAAAGTCTGGGAGCCTATTTCCTCCAGCTCTGTTTTTCTTTCTCAAGATAGCTTTGGCTATTTGGGGTCTTTTTTGTTTCTATACAAATTGTGAAATTTTTTGTTCTAGTTTTGTGAAAAATGCCAATGGTAATTTGATATGGATTGCATTGAATCTGTAGATTGCTTTGGATAGTATAGTCATTTTCACAATGTTTATTCTTCCAATCTCAGAACATGGTATATATCTCCATCTGTTTGTATCATCTTTAATTTATTTCATCAGTGTCTTCCAGTTTTCTGCATACAGGTCTATTGTTTCCTTAGGTAGGTTTATTCCTAGATATTTTATTCTTTTTGTTGCAATGGTAAATGGGAGTGTTTCCTTAATTTCTCTTTCATATTTTTCACCATTAGTGTATAGGAGTGCAAGAGATTTCTGTGCATTAATTTTGTATCCTGCTATTTTAGCAAATTCATTGATTAGCTCTAGTAGTTTTCTGGTAGCACTTTTAGGATTCTCTCTATATAGGACCATGTCATCTGCAAAGAGTGACAGCTTTACTTCTTCTTTTCTGATTTGGATTCCTTTTATTTCTTTTCCTTCTCTGATTGCTGTGGCTAACACTTCCAAAACTATGTTGAATAATAATGGTGAGAGTGGACAACCTTGTCTTCTTCCTGATCTTAGAGGGAATTGTTTCAGTTTTTCACCATTGACAACGATGTTGGCTGTGGATTTGTAATATATGGCCTTTATTATGTTGAGGTAAGTTCCCTCTATGCCTACTTTCTGGAGGGTTTTTATCATAAATGGGTGTTGAATACTGTCGAAAGCTTTTTCTGCATCTATTGAGATGATCATATGGTTTTTCTCCTTCTATTTGTTACTATGGTTTATCACATTGATTGATTAGTGTATATTGAAGATTCCTTGCATTCCTGGGATAAATCCCAGTTGATCACGTTGTATGATCCTTTTTATGTGCTGTTGGGTTCTGTTTGCTAGTATTTTGTTGAGGATATTTGCATCTATGTTCATCAGTGATACTGGCCTGTAGTTTTCTTGCTTTGTGACATCTTTGTCTGGTGTTGGTATCAGGGTGATGGTGGCCTCATAGAATGAGTTTGGGAGTACTCCCTCTGCTATATTTTGGAAGTTTGAGAAGGATAGGCATTAGCTCTTCTCTATATGTTTGAGAGAATTTGCCTGTGAAGACATCTGGTTCTGGGCTTTTGCTTGTTGGAAGATTTTTAATCACAGTTTCAATTTCAGTGCTTGTGATTGGTCAGTTTATATTTTCTATTTCTTCCTGTTTCAGTCTCAGAAGGTTGTGCTTTTCTAAGAATTTTTCCATTTCTTCCAGGTTGTCCATTTTATTGGCATAGAGTTGCTTGTAGTAATCTCTCATGGTCCTTTTTATTTCTGCAGTGTCAGTTGTTACTTCTCCTTTTCATTTCTAATTCTATTGATTTGAGTCTTCTCCCTTTCTTTCTTGATGAGTCTGGCTAATGGTTTATCAATTTTATTTATATTCTCAAAGAACCAGATTTTAGTTTTACTGATCTTTGCTATTGTTTCCTTCATTTCTTTTTCATTTATTTCTTATCTGATCTGATCTTTATGATTTATTTTCTTCTGCTAACTTTGGGGTTTTTTTGTTCTTCTTTCTCTAATTGTTTTAGGTGTAAGCTTAGGTTGTCTCTTTGAGATGTTTCTTGTTTCTTGAGGTAGGATTGTATTGCTATAAACTTCCCTCTTAGAACTGCTTTTGCTGCATCCCATAGGTTTTGGGTCATCGTGTTTTCATTGTCATTTTTTTCTAGTATTTTTTGATTTTCTGTTTGATTTCTTCAGTGATGTCTTGGTTATTTAGTAGTGTATTGCTTAGCCTTCATGTGTTTGTATTTTTTCAGATATTTTCCTGTAATTGATATCTAGTCTCACAGCATTGTGGTCAGAAAAGATACTTTATACAATTTCATTTTTCTTAAATTTACCAAGGCTTGATTTGTGACCCAAGATATGATCTATCCTGGAGAATGTTCCATGAGCACTTGAGAAGAAAGTGTATTCTGTTGTTTTTGGATGGAATGTCCTATAAATATCAATTAAGTCTGTCTCATTTAATGTATAATTTAAGCTTGTGTTTCCTTATTCATTTTCATTTTGGATGATCTGTCTATTGGTGAAAGTGGGTTGTTAAAGTTCCCTACTATGATTGTGTTACTGTCAATTTCCCCTTTTATGGCTGTTAGCATTTGCCTTATGTATTGAGGTGCTCCTATGTTGGGTGCATAAATATTTACAATTGTTATATCTTCTTCTTGGATTGATACCTTGATCATTATGTAGTGTACATCTTTGTCTCTTGTAACAGTCTTTATTTTAAAGTCTATTTTATATGATACGAGAATTGCGACTCCAGCTTTCTTTTGATTTCCATTTGCATGGAATATCTTTTTTCATCCCTTCACTTTCAGTCTGTATGTGTCTCTAGGTCTGAAGTGGGTCTCTTGTAGACAGCATATATACAGGTCTTATTTTTATATCCATTCAGCCAGTCTATGTCTTTTGTTTGGAGCATTTAATCCATTTACATTTAAGGTACTTATTGATATGTATGTTCCTATTACCATTTTCTTTAGTGTTTTGAGTTTTTTATTGTAAGTCTTTTCCTTCTCTTATATTCCCTGCCTAGAGAAGTTCCTTTAGCATTTGTTGTAAAACTCATTTGATGGTGCTGAATTCTCTTAGCTTTTGCTTGTCTGTAAAGGTTTTAATTTCTCCATTGAATTTGAATGAGATTCTTGCCGGGTAGAGTAATCTTGGTTGTAGGCTTTTCCCTTTCATCACTTTAAATATGTCCTGCCACTCCCTTCTGGTTTGCAGAGTTTCTGCTGAAAGATCAGCTGGTAACCTTATGGTCATCACCTTGTATGTTGATTGTTGTTTTTCCCTTGCTGCTTTTAATATTTTTTCTTTGTATTTAATTTTTGATAGTTTGATTAATATGTGTCCTGTCATTTTTCTCCTTGGATTTATCCTGTATGGGACTCTCTGCACTTCCTGGGCTTGATTGACTATTTCCTTTCCCATAATAGTTAAGTTTTCCACTATAATCTCTTCAAGTATTTTCTCAGTCCCTTTCTTTTTCTCTTCTTCTTCTGGGACCCCTATAATTCAAATGTTGGTGTGTTTAATGTTGTCCCAGAGGTCTCTGAGACTCTCCTTAATTATTTTCATTCTTTTTTCTTTATTCTGCTCTTCAGTAGTTATTCACACTATTTTATCTTCCAGGTCATTTATCCATTCTTCTGCCTCAGTTATTCTGCTATTGATTCCTTCTAGAGAACTTTTAATTTCATCTATGGTGTTGTTCATCATTGTTTGTTTGCTCTTTAGTTTTCCAAGTCCTTGTTAAACATTTCCTGTATTTTCTCCATTCTATTTCCAAGATTTTGGATCATCTTTACTATCATTACTCTGAATTCTTTTTCAGGTAGACTGCCTATTTCCTCTTCATTTGTTTGGTCTGGTGGGTTTTCTGCTGCATATTTCTCTGTCTTCTCATTTTGTTTAACTTACTGTGTTTAGGGTCTCCCTTTCGCAAGCTGTAGGTTCATAGTTCCCATTGTTTTTGGTGTCTGCCCCCAGTGGGTCAGGTTGGTTCAGTGCCTTGTGCCTGGTGGATGAGGTTGGATCTTGTCCTTCTGGTGGGCAGGACCACATCCAGTGGTGTGTTTTGGGGTGTCTGTGACCTTATTATGATTTTACACAACCTCTCTGCTAATGGGTGGGGTTGTGTTCTTGTCTTGCTAGTTGTTTGTCATAGGGTGTCCAGCACTGTAGCTTGCTGGTCATTGAGTGGAGCTGGGTCTTAGCATTGGAATGGAGATCTCTAGGAGAGCTTTCACCATTTGATGTTACATGGAGCTGGGAGGTCTTTTGTGGACCAGTGTCCTGAACTTGGCTCCCCCATCTCAGAGTCGCAGGCCTGACACCCAGCTGGAGCACCAAGATCCTGTCAGCCACACGGCTTCCAACAGGGTCTGCTCTCAAAATACCACAAAGAGCCATCTGGGTGTCTTTGTTGAATCTGCCTCAGGGACCAGGAGGGAAGTTGCCCATCAACGGGCTCCTGGACTGTGTTTGGAAGAGGCTCATTTGCTTGTCTTGGAGCATCAGCCTGAGATGCAGGCATCTGCTTTGACTCACATTTGGAGACTGCTGAGGTTCTCTTTGGGATGGAGACTGGCGGACGCCATCCACTCTCCTTCACTTTTGCTGATCTGTAAACTTGTCAAGCATGCTCCCAGCCTCACAGCCTTTGCCCCTGCTGTTCCCACCACTTGCAATCTTCTTTCCCAAAATTTCCACATAATTTTCCCCTCACTTCCTTAGGTCTCTCTCTGCTTAAATGTCATATTCTCAGACCACCTTTTTCCATGACATGCCATTACTCCATCCCTCTCTAGCACTCCACCCATCTTTCTTCCTGGCATTTAGCTCCTACCTGGTATTAGATTATGTTTTTATTTGCTTATTATCTACAAGAAGAAAAATTTTATTTTTTTCACGGCTAAATCTCCAGCACCTAGCTTACTACCAGGCACATAGCAGGTGGGCAGTATTGCTAAATATGTAAATAAAAACCATCTCCATATTCTGCCCCTCTTTGCCACTCAGGATTGGAATAAGCTGAAGACTATTATATCTAGTCCAGAATACATGCTCAGATGAGACAATGACCAGACCAATACAGACAATTCTTTAACCCAACAAGTTCTCTTAAGGGTATCAATAGTGCTCTGGAGCATATTCCCTGTTTTTAAAAATAACCCGCCATGTTTCCGTTTAAGAAGAAAGTCACTACATTGTACTAATGAGATTAAAGTTCTTCACCAGTTTTATGTACTGCTGCTGGCTCCAAGAATCAGGCTGCTAAGCACCCAGCTTCCCTGACAGTCTGGGAAAAATGACATCAGGCCTTAACTCCTGTGAATCACATTTTCACCCACTGAGCAGTTCAGACAAAACCAATTACATGATGTCATTTTCTATTTCAAAAAGGAGGCCAGGGAACTTGGATAGATCTTTACTTCCATTAGCATATAGAGCTATGGCAGACGGCTTCATCTTCCTGCTAATGGTACCCGTTTGAATGAAAACTAACAAGGCTGGGCTGTCAAAATCCATTCTCTAGCCAGGTGTGATGCTTAGCTATTCAGTCTTGATGCTGTAAGGTGATTCCAGAGATACGGAAATGAGCTGGTTATTTGTTTTGTAAACTGAGACCAGAGCCTTTCCTCAATAAAATTTGCTTTCCAGGAATGCCAAAAAACACCTTTGAAGGAATTTGAAAAGAACTTATTAAGGAAATTACTTAAAATGCTATATATTAATTATTAGGCTGGTTTTAAATGTATAATTAATATGCATGTATAATTTTATTTCCTTTGGAGATAACTCACTCCATTTCATGACTCAAATTAATTTCAACACCATAAATACAGAAAAGCAAATATCCTGAGAGAGTTGTGGCAGAGATACTTGCATGTTCAAAAGAACCCATTTCCTCTTTTAGGCATCAGGTTGGACCCCTTGTCCCAGAGGGAAGATGTAGTAGAGTGACACTAACTTTGAGCCAGTGGAATAAAAGCTAAAGTGTGTGTTCACAACAACCTTCCATTCGTAATCCTCCGTGTTCTTTTCCCCTTTTGGCCTGCTGCAGCCTAGCAGGGTAAATTGGAAGTTCCTATTTGAAGATGATGGACCTACAAAATGTAAGAATCCTGGGTCTGTAAACCACGGCCTGAAAGAGAAGAGTCCACCATAAGGAGCATTTTGTAAACAACAAAACAGACTTCTCTAGTGTCAAGTTCCTGAGATTTGGAAGTTCATCTTTTCCAGCATCCAGCATCAGAGGAAAACGGCCCCCTTCCTCATCCTTCTCCTACATCCTGTCTTTATAATCCAGTGCTTTCATCTGTCATTCTTCAATTATCTGCCAAGCCCTCAGCCACTGGAGCCACCCCCAACTGCGCACCCTAAGGGAACTCAGGATGGAAAGAAGCAGGATACTGGCCCCAGGTAGCTGAGGTATATATCAAAGGGATGATTTCAATGAACCCAGATTCTTGCATCTTCTCATACATAGAAAAGTGCTAAATTCATTAACTTGAGATATCTGGTTTTCTTTAATTAACAGTAATCTTTTGATGTTCCAACTACCTGGTCTTCATTGCAAAAACGCCTATATATCCTGGCTCCCCCCTTACCTCTTCATAGCAGTCCCTCAGAGCTATTCTGAGAAGCTGTCTCCTGGGCTTGAAGTCCTCAGAAAGTCTACCAAATAAAATATAATTCTCAACTTTTAGGTTGTGCATTTTTCTTTCAGTCTACAGATCTCAATGATTAAGAAAACTTCTCTGTTCCAGAGAGAGTCATTCTACAAAATGATGGTGTATCTGGGGTCCGACTAAGTTTTATCATATCAGTGTAGCTGGTGGAGATGGCTTTAACTATTACATAGGGGTTGGCTCACATACCATCTACCTTCTACCTAACGATAAAACTAAGTAACCACCAGAACACCATCCCTGGTACCATGCGCACAAAAATAAAATGAATAATAAATGAAATAAGCAAAATATTAAATAAAGTAAAATGAAATAAAATAACAATGATAGAAAAAAAAACCATTTTTCTTTTGAGTTATATGTAATGGTTTATTTTGGCCCAAAATAAATTCCACAGAGGTTTGCAAACAATAATATCTTTACAATCAAGTTATCTATGCTTAATTTGCCTTGATACAAAAGTTCAGCTACTTCATCAAAAGTAAAACAAAAAATAAAAGCTAAATTTCCTAAGGAAGACATCGCTAGTATCCTTAGGGGAAATTTGTTAAATGATCATTTTTTTCATATATTATGAACATGGAATCATTTAAAACTCTTTTATATCTTACATCTATATCCCACAGCAATGGGAACTGGCAAAGGCTATTTTGTTGTGGTTCTGATAAGGGCAGTAAGAGAGTCAGGAACAAATAAACTCTCAATTCATATTTCCAGAAACAGCTCCATTCCCTATACATTTAAGAGAAAACATCAGAGTCACCAAAATATTATGTAAATGAGAGGATTCTCCAGAATTACATTGGCTGCATTAAAAAAGTTATTGTTCTAATTTAACAGACAGAGAAACTTTCCCAGCTAGACTACAGGCCATAAATGGAGGGCTGGTGAAAGCTTACACCTATGTGTTGAATTTAGAGCTCTTTGAAATACCTAACAAAGAAGGCCTGCAAACTCCAATTCACTTAGCAGGGGGTCAGTCATGAACTCTAGTGAAAAATAAACATACCAGCTAGTGGAGAGGAATCACTGTCTCAAATATTCCCAGGTTTTTCCTCTTTCTGTTTAATTAATGTTAATTTTCATTTGGTAAAATGTCAGGCTCCTTCCAATTTTAATTCTGACCTTGTAACAGGCAACTTATCAATTGCTGCTTCACCTGACCATCATCCCTGTCCTATTATCACAATCAGAGCTCACTATGGCAAGTCTCTCTCTTTTAGGAAAATTAATGTCTTTAAAGCAATGTTTTCCTCAGTATGTTCCTTAGAACATGAATCTCAAAACAAGATTATTAAGGAAAGAAGAGAGTTTTACAGTAGTCCCCTCTATTCACTTTCTTTGGTTTCAGTTACCCTTGGTCAACCTTGGTATGAAAATATTAAATGAAAAATTCCAGAAATAGTTCGATAAGTTTTAAATTGCCGCTGTTTTGAGTAGTGATATCTCAGCTGTTCTTATTCCAAGGGAGGTTGTGAAACCTCCCTTTGTCCCCTGCCCCTCTGCCCCCATTAGTCACACAGTAGCCAGTAGCCTCCATGGTTACCAGATTAACTGGTAACCATAGTATCTCAATGACAGTGTCCAACTAACCCTTATTTTACTTAATAATGGACCCAAAGCACAAGAAGTGATGCTGAGGATTCGGATTGTAAAGCACTTCCTTTAAGTGAAAAGGTAAAAATTCTCTACTTCATAAAGAAGAAAAAAAATTGTATGCTCAGGTTGCTAAGATCTACAAAAGGAAGGAATCTTCTATCTGTGAAGAAGGAAAAAAAAAATTGTGCTGATTTTGTTGTTAAACTGCAACAGTTATAGCCGCAGTGCATGATGAGTTCATAGTTAATAGTGAAAAGTCATTAAATTTGTACAATGAGGCATTTTGAGAGAGACAGACCACATTCTCATAACTTTTATTAGAGCATATTGTTTTAATTGTTCTATTTTATTATTAGTTATCATTGTTAATCTCTTCCTGTGCCTAATTTATAAATTAAACTATACCATAGATATGTATATATAGGAGAAAACACTGTATAAATAGGTTTCAGGTGTCCACTGGGGGTCTTGGAACGTATGCCCCAAGGATAAGGGGAGACTACTGTAGACTGAAGCCCAGCCTCCATACAGAACATTTACATTGTTCATTTAAATATTAAAGGCTCAAGGAAGCCCTTTAGTAAAGACACTGCATTCTATTTATCAAGTCTGAGGTTCTAGGCTTATTAAGCTACAGAACCTCTGGCTGTTAACACCTAGTAACATTCAATGGAACAATTAGGGAAATGGTGATATTAAATATAGCATAGAAGATATGAATTAATTACTATATTAAAACCAACATGTAGGTTGCCCATGATATCTTTCTAACTAGTGATGGGGTTCAGGACACACCACCCCAAAATACGGCACCTTGGCAAATTGAATATTTTAAACTAACGGAGTTTGAGAAAAGAGCAGAAAGGGGAAGGTCATTCTGACCTTCCCTCTGCCCTTCTTCCCTGAAACAGGTCAAAGAACCCTCCAGAAAGAGGTACCCTCCCTACACCTGGAGGAAAGAAGCAACCTTAGGTCCAAAGATAAATGGATGCCAGGAATATTCTGAAAAAATAGGCCTTACTAAGTTTCCCCCGGTTTATCACACTTATCTTGCACTCCTTCATGTATCATATTACTCTACGACTGTCCACTCTTCATCAAATCTAGCATAGAAATACACAGGATCAACTATTTCTTCAGGTTTTCATTTTCTTATGAAGGTTCTTCTGTTAAGTAAAACTTACATTAAATAAATTTGTATGCTTTTCTCCTGTTAATCTGCCTCTGTCAGTTTAATTTTCAGATCTAGCCAGGGACCCTAAGAGGGTCAAAGGAAACTTCTCCCTCCCCTATGCTAGTAAAACAAATATTAACCTGTTCCTAATTGGTGAAACTTAGTTATGTTTGCAAGTATTCCACACTATTTAGTTCTCTCTCTTCTCCCCTTACCCATTCCTTTATTTTTTTCATTAATTACTCACTTTTAACCAATAGCAAATGGTTAATCAAACAAGAACAAAACATACAAACCTACAAAAAAAATGACAATTTTTACAACTCAATTATTAAGAGACACGTAACCCATTTAAAAAAAAATGAGCAAAGGATCTGAATAAGCATTCCTCCAAAGGAGATATAGAAATGACCAATAAGCACATGTAAAGATGCTCAACATCATTAAGATTAGGTAAATGCAAATGAAAACCACGATGAGATACCACTTCTCACCCACTATAATGGCTATAAACAAAAAGACAAATAATGACAAGTGTTGGTGAGAATATAGAGAAATTAGAATCATCATACACTGCTGGTAGGAATGTAAAACAGTGCAACTCTTTAGGAAAACAGTCTGGAGCTTCCTTAAATTTTAAGTATAGAGCTACCATATGACGCACTCCTTGGTATATACCCCCGGGAGAAATGAAATGGGAGAGAGGCAGTGAAGACAACACAACTGTAAATGCTTCAGAACTGATTGACCTAATCCTCATTTTAGGAAGCTGAACAAATCCTGAGAGGGATACTTAAAAGGAAACCCACACCTGGAAACATTACAGTGAAACCGCAGAACACACGAGATAACATAAAAATATTAGAAGCAGCCAGAAGAAAAGGTAATTTCAGGAAGAACAGTTGGACAGACAGCTGGCTTACCAACAGCTCCAGTGGGTACCAGACTGTGGGAGACTCTTGTCAATGTGCTAAGACAGAACCAGTGTCAACCCAGAACCAGAACCCAGTGAATCTAACTTTCACTATAAAGGATAAAAGAAAGTCATTTTCATTAAAAAAAAAAAAAAAAAAAAAAAGGAAAATGTTTAACAACAGATCCTCACTAAAGGCATTCATACAGAATACTCCAGGCAGAAGGAAAATATTTCCAAATGCAAAGTCAGAGATGCACAGAGAGGTAAACTAAGAAACTAGTAAACATGGGAGTGAATTTAAATAAGCATTGATTATATTAAAATATCTATTTTGTGTGGTTAAAGAAGATAAAAGTAAATACTGGATAATAGCTGAAGCTTAAATGCTTAACTCATTTTTATTACTTAAGACAAACATAAAGATGTTGATTAAATAAGAATTAAGTATTAGGCTAAACATTTCCGGGGTAACCAAGAAATTAGAAAAAAGAGTACAGGGGAATTCCCTGGCGGTCCAGTGGTTTGGATTCTGTGCTTTCACTGCCAAGGGCACAGGTTCAATCTCCGGTTGGGGAAAAAGAGTACAGTATATAATTTCAAACTAGCTCAATAGGGAAAAGAAAAAAAAATTAAACCTGGAACAATTGAGACAAATATAGAACAGTGAAACATGAATGACAGTAGCTAATTGCACCAACATAAATAAATTTCAAGTAGTGATATTGAATGAAAAATCAAGTTTCACAAGAATGTATACCATATGATTCCATTTACGTTCAGTGTGATTTTTTGTTCAGGATCCTAAAACACGTAAAATTCAACAACATATTTTTAGAGCTGTTTGGTATGTAGTATGACTATAAAGAGAAGGATGGTAAAAATAAGCACAAAATTCATAACAGTTGGTTACTTTGGTGGGAAAGAAAAGCAGGGGATTGGGATGGGATACACTGAGGGTTTCTACGGTAGGGCAAGCTAGTGGTAGTTATACACAGACTCATTTTATTATTTGAATCTTTTATACATATTATAAACATTTTAGTATATATTCAATACACAAAAGCATGTGTGTGCATGTGTGCATGGGTGCACGTGTGCTCACACACACACACACACACACACACACACACACTAATACGCTGCTCTGTGCCAGGTTAGATTGCTGCTGGAAAAATGCCTTCATTTGTAAGAAACCCCACTTTAAGGAGACAAATGAACACAATCTGAAAAAATAAAAAACATCAGGATAGGAAGGTGCCTAGAAACCAGATTGCATTGGAAATACATGAACTAACGGCAGTTTTTCCATCAGAGAATGAAGAAGTTAAATGACTTCAGGAAAATACTCTTCAAATACTTGGGTGACTTTTATACACTCAACTGGTTAGACGGCTCCAAGGGAAAAGTTAGTACTGATCCATGGCAGTTTATGGAGACATACAGATTCAGGTTCATTAAAGGGAAAACATTCTGTTCTCTTTCTCAGACATGGTCCAGAGGTGAAATTTGGCGACTCAGGAAAGGGTGACGTCTTTGCATGAGGAAACATTTAGCCTTCTTACAAGGATTCTGGTGTTAGATAACTTTCAAAACATCTTATAGTCAATCCACAGATATAAAAATTTCCCTTTGGGTCTCTTTATACCTCATGGAGACATCTCTCTTGCTTTAAAGATATCAGGTTATCAGAGGCTGTCCAGAACTGTTTTTTACACTTTTCTGGTCATGTTTTACACCATATGGTCATTTTTTACACCATATTTCTACATTAGTAGCCTGCAATTCTCTGGTTTCCACTTCAATTGTGGAACTCCTAGTTATGGACGTTTGGCTCAGAGAATACAGCAAACATATAGGGTTTTCTTTTTCTTACATAATGAGATGTCTGCAGGTTTGTAGGGCTGTTACGGCCGTTTAGGTTCTGGGTTCTTTATGTTTCTCTGCTCTGATATTTTCACCCTGTGGATTTGGTCTCCATGGTCACAAGATGGTTACTAGACCTCCATTTCTCATTTATTTGAGATTGGAATAACACAGAAAGTTGCTCTCAAAATTCTTTGCCTTTCTATTCATGGAAGGAGGTTCTCCCTAGTTGTTTTCTGCTTATCAGTAGTTCATGGTCTATCGCATTTGAGAGGTGATTAGGAAAATCAAGTATTTTGCATCTAAGTCTTACTGTGGAGCGAGGCAAGGAAGAAAGCACACTTGCAGCGGGGGTGAGAGAGTCAGAGTTTAGGTCTTTTACCTGCCATAGAAACTCAGACCTAAGACAGCATTGATTCAGTCTTGAGAGATTGTTAACAGTTAACACACCATGGCTTTTAGATTGTTAACAGTTAACACACCATGGCTTTTACCTTTAACCAGACTGGTTGATTTACTTTAAAATGTAATCTAGAATGAAGGTAAAATGTCTATAAAGAAACACTGATGAATGCAAAGAGGAAGCTGAATTCACTTGCAATATCAAGTTTTAAACAAAACATTTAAATTATTTAATAAGGTCTATGGAGCTTGTTTAAGAGTATATAAAAGCAGACAGCTGCATTACAAGCTATAAACACTTTAACTAAGAAACATAAAATCAATCTGTCCTTTTTCAGAAATGCCTTGATTTGTCTTAATCAATCATTCTTAAATCATTCTGGTGAAGCTCTCAGTTCAACCCATTTATAAATCAAGATTGTACAAAGGTCACTGGATAGCTGCTCCAGGCCATCACCAGTAATAAGAAGGCCATCAATATTTTCAGAACTCACCACATTCGTAAACAGTAAAAGAGCTTAAAAGGTTTATTTAGTCTCACAACAACTCAATGAGTTTATACATGCAAAATGTTTAGAATACTGCTTTGCACACTTGCTAAACGTTAATTATTGTGATTTTTCTTATGGCCATGAAGCTGGCAATGCTTTATCAAAAGAGGATGTGAAAAAATAAAAAAGGCTATCCCAAAGCCAATCTGCTTAAGAAAATGTCTGTTGTTTATCACTATAAACAAGTGGGAAGTTAGGTATTTGGCAGGTTAGAATGGTGTATTTTTAAGATAAGATGGACTCGTACAATTACAATCAGACTTAGCAAGACATTTATGACCCCAATTTTATTAGGGAATTAAGTCAAACAACACAAAATCCTGAAACAAAAATGCTATATTTATTTCCACATAAATTAAATTACAAGGCAATACAATAAGAGAAACTTGCTAAAGCCTTCTTCCTTGACCATCAGAACTGTTTTCTCCACGTGAGGAAACATACAAAACTGCACATGGGTTTGTGTGATTATTTCACCTCTCAATTAAGACTGCCGTCCTGTCCACATAAGGCATATTTCTATATTGCTTCACCAAAAATATAAATATTTAGGGGAGGGAAAGAACATATGATAATATAACAACAAAAACTAGCATTTGCAGAGCAAATACCACTTGAAAAAGTGATTTGGCAAAAATTTCATGTGAATAACACAGCAACCCTGTGTGGTAGGTATTACCATAATCATGAATGCTATTTTGAGATGAGTAAATTGATGTTTAGAGCAATTAAGTGACTTACCAGAAATTATCCCATAATTGGTGGAGGCAGAACTACCTACCCACTATGTGTTATAGCTTTAAAGTAGAACCTTTTTTACTATATGACAGTTCTATGAATCTGCTCCCATAACTGGAGACTAGATCTCTTACTAGGAAAGCCGTTTATATGCACACATAATGTTCTTGGCCCTGTGCAAGATCCTGGAAGTTCAGAGATAAGTAAGAAGAAGCCCTCAATCTCGAGATCGCCCTTCTCGAGACTGGGGAAAGCCAATGAACTATAAAAACCTTAAGTCCTCTGACACAGTCAAATATGGTAAGCAGCTATTGAAATGTAGACTAATTAAAATTCAAAAAATAAAATTTCAGTTCCCCAGTTACAACAGCCACATTTCAAGCGCTCAACATCCACAAGGGGCAAGTGACCACTGCTTTGGACAATGCAGATGTGGAATATTTCCATCGCTGCAGCAAGTTCTATTAGAAGGCACTGCTCTAGGGCTTTGCTACTCGAGGGGTGCTCTCAACACCATCCTCATCACTGGGAGCTAGTTAGACATGAAGAATCTCAGGCCCCAAACTAGACCTACTGAATCAGAACAATAGCAAGAGCCCTCAGTGATCCATGTGAACATTAACATCTTAAATGGGTTCTTAGAGAAAAGTTTTAAGAGCTTTCCCCAAACACTTTTACCAAGTAAAATATGTGGGCTGGTGGGTGGGTGCGGGCAACAGTGAGGAACATTTAACAGAATACAGAGGACTTTACATTCAGAACAAACACTAAAGGATCAATAATAAAGGTAATGGTCATCAACTATGGGTGACCTACAAGCCAGGCATCAAATAGAGACTTTGCACATGTTAAAGTAATTTCATGGACCTTGAATTTCAAACAGTGATTGGTGCTGATAATGCATTCACTTTGTGTTTTGATGAATGTTTGAGAGGAGGGAAAGTTTCCAATGAACCTTGACTAGGCAGAATAATCTACAGGAGGCGTTCACAGGGCTGAGTGGGGTGCACTTAAGGCAGATGCACTGAGTGTCAGCAAGCACATGGTCATGTATCTAAAAATGATACTCTAAGCCATGTGTAAAATGATCCCTTCCCAGCTCTCAGGGGATGCCAGGAAAGTAGTGTGGGGTCCCTTCTGATTGGTACTGGATAATGTCAATATGTAACTGTAGCCAAGAAGCCTAGAAAAATGCTATGAATGCTATGACTAAGAAGGATTCAAGAAAGTACCAGAAGACAGAACTCACCCTGGTAACGTCTCTGCCCTTGCCTCATTACAATCTTGTGTGTGGTAGAATAATTTCTACCATTTTTCTATTAACAAAGAACAACAAAGAAGATCTGCACAAATATGTCTTTTCTATTCACAGAGACCAAACTGGTCCAGAAAGACAAAACATTAGTTCACAAACAATTTCTGGGCAAGAATTGCCACTGAAATTGGCATAATATGAGCAAAAATTGAGTTGTCTCATGTCGACATTCATCAATTTGGGGAAAAATATTACATAATAACTTGATTACACCTTTTTCACTAATTCTGGGAAATCCTGTTGGTGAACATACCCTCATTCATCACTCCAGGGTAATTTCTAGAAACCCTGATAGTTGTGCTACTCAAAGTGGTGGTTTGGGAAATAACCTTGAATACAGTGGGGACATATAGAATGTTGTGGCCTCCATGGCAGATCATGGCATGCAATGGTTTCAATGATTTGAGGTCATCTGAGGTTCCTGGAAGAATCTCATTAGATAATTCACATGGTCATATTTTTCATGAGCATCGTAACAGTCACAATAAAAATGTTAGTTTAAACAATGCCACATACCTCTTTCATAAAAACATATTTAACTAGCATTCTCTAATAATACTTGAAACCTTACATTATGTGAGGGCATTCATTAGTGCCCCTAAACCAAGCCCACACACAAAATTCAAGTGGCCATTACCTGGTAACAACAATAAAGGCAGGTGCAACACATAGCAGACTAGAGTCTCAAGCATCAAGTTATAAGGACCAAACCACAAAAGTAATTAAGCACTCAACATCAATAATCTACTCTATAATGATTCTCTAGGAACTATATTAATCCCTGTCCAAAGAACATGACTGAAAGAAAAAGAAATGATCTCCATGCAGATGCACATTCAGGCCCAATACAATTACTATGCAAATGCCTTAAGACAAAATTAACTTGCTTAGCCAAAACTTTCCCTTGGAGATGAGTAGACAGATTTCCGTGATTTAGCTGCATAAGTGTTTTTTGGTTCACATTGTAGCCCACTGTTTCTCTACAAAGATGGATTTAAACAAATACCACCATCACCTCCTCCCCTCCAAACCAATAACATTCTTCAGAGACTTTGCTAAACCTCAGCTTTGAAACTGTTGAATGGCATCAATGTAGCCTTATGCCTCCATGAAAAAGCATGACAGGCGACTTACATTTTATCCTATGTTGGCTTTTAATTCTGTTGAAATAGATGTAAACATTTCTTGGAGTGGACACCATGTTATTAGAATATTTAGTAGAGTGCCAAGCTCTGTACAAACATTATTTTTTCATCTGCATGATCTCCTTTCTGGAGTGGACAGCATGTTATTATCACTGTTTTGTAGTGGGAAAAGTTAGCTTTGAAGGTCAGCTTCTTTACCTGAAGGAAGAGGTTACATAAGAGTCCAGAACTACAATCTTAACTGTCTTTTACTCCAGGCAGGTAGTGCAAATGAGGTAAGCAGGCCAAATCAGACAAGCAATAGGAATGGACTGTGTAACAGAAGAAAACATGTGCTCCCAAGTTCCTGTTTCATCCAACGACGGTGGGATCGCCTAGTGTTTAAGGGTAAAGGCTTGGGATATTTATCTGGACAAGGAAATCTGCTTTCCCTTGGAATCAACACATCTAGACCTATGTGGAAGACCTACACCTTAAGAATAGAACCTATAATTTGTTGAGAGATAAGCTAGGATATTGGAATTTTATCAAGTTGGAAGTGGCGGGAATGAACACTGACTAAGCTGAAATGTTCATCAACTCATTCAACAAAAACTGATTGACCATGAGAGACTGAATATACAAACAGATAATGACCAGGCCATACATGACAATAGAACTCTGACCACAGCCTCTATAGTAACCAGACCAGGAGCCACACCACAAACTCTCCAGTAACTAGACCAGGAAGCAAAACCAGAACCTCTGCAGCAACTGGACACAAACAATCATGATTTGGTCAATGGCTTTCATCTTTCCTATTTTTCTCCCCACTGTCCTTCCAACTCAGAGAAAGCCAAGTATGCTTCCCAAACCAAGCGCATCAAATGCTCACTTCTAGTTAGCCCAATTTCAGCTTCCCCATGCCAAAATCCTCCCGACGGAAAAGCCCACCTGCAAATTTCTGTTTGTTTTACTATAAAGGTTTCCTATTCTTCTGCTGGCCTTTGAGTCTCTGCCAAGTGCAAGTAATTGTTGCTGATACTCTTGCAAGCTCTAAATGAATAGCTTTTGTTTATTCACATTTGCGTGGTCTTCATTTATTTCCATAAACACATATTAGTATCAACTTTCTAAAGTGATCCAGTAAGTGGATGGAGAGGGAGATTTTACAAACAGCTAAGGCACTGAGAGTTACGCACAGGATGGCATGCAAAGGGTAGTACTGGTGGCTGAGTGTGTCTGGAGGGTAGAGTGGTGTGTGTGTGTGTGTGTGTGTGTGTGTATGTACTTGGGAGTATAAGTGTGACATGACTTTGAACAAAGAGACCAGGAAGATGATGAAGGACATTAAATGACAAACTTGTAAGTCTGTAAATTTATCCTTCAGTTATGGACAACAGTGAAAACATTTAAATAGGGAACTAATGCGATTTAACTTGAATTTTTGAAATGCTACTCTAGCAGCAGGATGGAAGATGAATGGATGGTAGGCAATCCATGAGGTGAGTATGCCTAGGAAATCATCACTGTGGCCCAGATGAACGATGCTGAAGACCTAAACACTGGCAGTGGGGACAGAAATGAGGACAGAATAAAAGAGATGATATTTATGTTACAGACAGACAACTTACAAGACGTGGTAGAGACAAGAGAAAAACTGAGAATCACTCCAGGTTTCTAGGTGGCATGCTCATGGAAAAGAACAGGTTAGGAAGTAAATCACAGCAATAACTAAGAACACCTGCTAAGTGGTGGACCTGGGACACAAGGTCAAGATGACTTCTGGAAAGCTCACATTACTCCTATTGAACATGTCATGTCCCAGGTAGACTTAGACACTGAATGACAGTGGACATTGCTCCACACTTGAACTCTCTCGGTACATTTACAAAGAAGTATGACCTCATTAGGAGATCCTTTTGCAAGTGGAGATGATGTGCATGTAAAAATACGTTCTTGTATAAAACAGCAATAGGTTAAGAAATCTAATGACCTCTACAGAAGTCCAAGGAGGATACTTTTGGATAAAATGCACCATTGGTGAAGACGGTAAAATGATTTTTTCCCTCCTATGCATGTTAATTCTTACCTTTTATATTAGAATTTATGTACTTTCCCTTATGTGAATTATAAACTTTTAAAAGCAGAAAATGCATCCTTTAAAAGATAAACCTATTCCTTAACTGCTACTGTTAAGGGGAGGGTCAGGTAAAAAATATCAACTCTTTAACTTGTGAAAATAAGACAGTGCCACCAAATAAACTAATGACGTTGTCACTTCTCAGAAAGAAACAAAAAATCACCCCAAATCTTTTGCTCGCAAACCACAGCGAAGATAGGAATCTGCTTACTGCTGCGGAATAAGCACATTAGCCATTTTTTTCTGATGCCTATATCATCTCACTTGTAAAGAACTTCTTTTGGTGGGGGGGTGGGACAGGTCATTCTGCAAGGTACTACGTAAAGGCAGATACTAAAAGTTTTCTCTTTTACAGGTTTTTTCTTTTTTTTTTTTTTTTTGGTCCTCATGTGCCAAAAGAGAATGGTAGTATCGTGAGATATACAGCAAGATCTTATTACTTAAAAATAAGTCTTAACAGGCTAAGTTTATGAGATAAATTCATAATACTTTTGTCTTGGCCACTTTTAAACTTAATCTTTGATTCTCTATGTAACAATCATGAAAGCAAGATCGGAGTCATTGATTAAACCATAACACGCATTCCTCTAATTTTCCGTGTGGTTTTGACTCTGATGTAAAAAGCTTTGATTTTGCCGTACACAACATTTTGATTACTGCCCCAGCTTGATTAAGATCCTTGAATGCAGATGAGAATTAATACTCAGCACAAAGATGAGAGCCTGTGAAGGAAGTAGGGGATCTGCATAAGCATCCATTTGTGTGATAGTGGTGTGTGGGTGACTACAAAAGGACAAAGGTGGTCTGCAGCCACTTCCCTCACCACTTTCCCCCCAACCACATACCCACAGAGTCACAGAACTAAGAATTACGGGTCAGAGATAATTTCAACCAAAGTGCAGTAAGAGGCAGATGCAGTAGGCTTAGAAATAGAATTATAATACTTGTAATAATAATCATTACTACGTGGCAGGCAGGACACCACACATTTCATGTGCCTTATCTCAGTTAATCACACGGGCGATGGCACACTAGATATTTCCATTTGGCTGTTTAGTAGGCATCTTGACAGCTTTCTTGATTCCTCTTCCTCAGGCTTCACCCACTCATTCATTCATTCATCTGTATATTCAACAAATATTTACTGATTACCTGTTACGTGCCAGACAATGTTCTAGGCACGATGAACCAAAAAGCAGTAAACAGAACAGACAAAAATATATACTGTCATGAGGTGTACATTCTAGAAGACAAAAAAAATTGGTGAGTAAAAGATATAATATGTTAGTTGGCGATAAATGCTATAGAGCAAAGTAAAGCATGAAAGTAAATGAAAAGAAAGTGCAATTTTAAGAATGCTGGTTATGGAACCTCTATTCGTAGGTGACGTTTGGGTGAAGACACATAGGAGGGAGTGAGCCATGCTGGAATCTGGAGCACAGTGTTACAGACACGAGAGCAGGAATCTCCACCAAAGCACCATCACTCAGTCCAATGCTCAGTCCAATGACCTGTTATTCATCCTGAATTGTTTCTTATCACTTCCCATCCAATCCATCACCACATTCTGACACCTCCATCTCCAAAATTTATCCCAGCCACTTCTTTTCCATCTCTACTCTAGGCTCACACCCTCATCCACCCAACTGCTCTCCCCAAGGCCACGCCTTCCCTGGCCCAGAGTCAATTCCACACAGCCAGACTGACCTTTTAAAAACATACATCCCATCCTTTCACTTCTGGAAGCTTATCATCCAGCATGTATTACCTCTGGCGTAAAATGCTGACTCCTCGTCAGAGCAGAGGGGTCCTGCATCCTGGCTCCTTCTCCGCCTGACTTCCCAGCCCTCTCTCCCACCACTGACTCTGCTGCAGCCCCCTGCCAACTCCTTTCAGCCTCAGAGCCTGCATTAGTCTACTTGGGCTATTATAACAAAATACTACCACAGACTGGGTGGCTTAAACAACAGAATCTTATTTTCTCACTGTTGAGAAAATAAGGCTGGAAGTCCAAGATCAAGGTGCTATCAGGGTTGGTTTCTAGTGACACCTCTCACCCTGGCTTGTAGACGGCTGCCTTCTTGCTGTGTCCTCACATGGTCTTTCTTTTTGCATGTGCAGACAGAAACAGAGATCTCTTCTGCTTCTCATAAGGACACCAGTCCATGGATTAAAGCCCCACTCTTCTGACCTCATTTAATACTAATTACCTCCTTAAAGGCTCTATCTCCAGATACAGTCACATTGAAGGTTAGGGCTTCAACGTAGGAATTTTGGGGACACAATTCAGTCCATCACAGAGCCTTTGCATTTGCTGTTCTCTCCGCCTAAGATGCTCTTCTCCCAGGTTTCTGCATGGTTGGATCCTTCCCTTCATGTGGACATGAGCCCTTCCTTGATCACCCTTTGCAATAATACTACTCTCACTCTTCCTCTCTCTCTCTCTCCCTTTACCCTTTGTTATTCTTCTTCCAGCCTCCAATCCCTACCTGATATTACATTTCCTGTCTGAGTCCTAGAAAGCAGGGACTTTGTTCTTTGCTGTATCTCCAGGCTCTAGAATAGTAACCTGTATATAGCAAGTGTCCCTATTAGTTGGATGAAAACTCTCAGAGCATTTATACCAAGTGGGTGCTATTAGCCCCATCATACAGAGGAGAAAAATGATGATCAGAGAAGTTCAATAATTTGCCTTGGCTCCCTCGGTCAGAACCAGGATTTAAATCCAAGTCTGCTTACCTCCCAAGTGAACAGGTTCCATGTATTATCATCTCTGTCCTTCACAACAGCCCTGTGAGATGGCTACATGAGTTACTGTAATTGTTGAGCTCCCATCAGAATCTACAGGGCACGGAACTGGCTTGATGAGGGGGCCCTGGGACTCAGAGGCAGTGGGCTTCTTGCCCAAATATTGGAGGCGAAGTGTAGCTGCAGGAAGAAGCATCCTAGGAAGGATGTTGTGCCAGAAACAGAGTTAGCTTTCCACAGTTGGGTTACCTCACCCACAGAGGAGTAGATAAGATGAAGAAACCAGGATGCAAAGTCTAGCAGGGTCCTGGGTGAATGAATTTGTGCCTAAGTTTGAAATGAACAGAGGAACATTCTCATCGCTGGAATTCTGGTGTCCATGACAGCTGGTGTGCTCAGGGGCATTTATTGGGGAAGCAAAGATGGTGTTGTTGATCACAGATCATCATTATGCCAACAAAACTTCCATCTCATGCACTCTACTCACAAGCCCTCCTTCAGTCCTGAGTTATTTAACTCATGCTGCATCTATGAGGAAACCTTTTCTCCAATGTATTCATCTGGTATAATTCTATTCATCCTTAAAAATCCAAATCAAATATCATTTATTCCCTTTGACTTTTTCTGCTCCCTGTCTTCTTGTACAGAAACAAATGCTTCTTTTCCAGGGTTCACTGAGCGGTATTAACAGAGCTCTTCACTGTAGAAGCTGGCTCTATTCTGGCACACAAACCATTATTTGTTTTAGCTCATACTGTCTTCTGTGGTGTTCCTGAAATACACCACCTATATGTTATTCATCTTACATCTCCAGCATGCCAATGTATGCTTAGTACTTTGGAGAAACGCAATAAATGTTTGGAAATGGAACTTCAATTTCCAGATGAGGATCTTGATGCTTGCCCAAGATAATTAACTAATGGCAGAGCTGAGAAATGAAGCTAATTTTTCTCCCTAAAAGTTTTTCCAGAGGCTGTATTGAATCTCTTTAAGTCATTTTAGCATATGTTCTCACATGGCTAACAAACTCCCAGGAAGGGCCCTGCTCACCTTTCTCTTGAACTTCTGGCTCTGGCAAAAAGGTTAAGGGATGAGTAAAAATGAAAATATAAAAGAAAACTATAAAAAAGGAAAAATCTCTTTCTACCAGAAAGTACTTATTTCCAGCAGTGGCCTAAGAAAAGAGTTAAAAATTAAAACAGAATGTTGTTTTGCAAATTAAGAACCATCCAAAGTACAGCTGTTTCATGAATATTACCATTTAACAAAATACTCACAATTGAAATTGTTTCGAACTTTCCTAGTAGATCTCTTATTATAGTTGGTAGCAATTTTAAAAACAGGACAGAATTCTATAACTAAGTTCCAGCAAATCTTGTAGTGGATATCAAAACTAAAATAATTCCACCAAATGTCTATATTACACGATTTTTAGATGAGTGAAAGAAAGAAGGAAGGAAGAAAGGAAAGAAATTGCTTTTAAGAAGTAAATGCTTTTTTTTAAAGAAGGCAAGCTGAAAGGGGTTCACAGGATAAGTCAGAAAAAAGCAAGTCCACTTAAAATTTGTATCCAAATACAAATTACAATTTTTTTCTTTGAGCTAATTCTTTTATTTCTTACCACAAAGACAGAGTGAATTTTTAACCTGAAAATAACCTTGTGATATGAACATATATAGGTATAGCTGAATATAGAATCCATGAATGAGTACCATGTGTTTCAAAAATGAAGACTGTGTTATCACTGGTGAAAAATAAGCATACGATTTCTATATTATTGTAAAGTTTAGCATTCACCTCACTGCTAGTATAGTTCTTGAGCATAGACGCAGTGAGAATCTTATCTCCGCTTGCTCTTTGTTGCATATCCCCCAGGCATTGCATACATATTTGCAAAAATATTTTCATCAGGTACAAGCCCGCTCTTTACAACTTAGCAGCAAAGTGATATTTGGGGGCTTTGGGGGGTGTTTGTTCTAATACCACAGTTCTTTCACAGAATGTTTGTCAACTGTCCATGCTTCCAGGAACCAGTTCTTATCTTTAGCCCAATAGTATTGAGTTGGTCATATGTCATCAATGGAGGATGGTAGAATTCCTCAAAGAAAATCCTGCAGCTAGATTGGTTGTTGGCACAAAATGTGGAATCTCTGGTGGATGCTTCACTAAAAACAGAGTCCTTAAAAATGGAGCAGACTTTCTATAAGGCTAAGGAAGAAAGGTATGCATAATCCAGTACTCTCCTTGAAGCATAAAGTAAATCCACCAGATACTTGAGGAACAGAGATTAAAGAAAGGAGAGATGAAAAGAAAACAGTAGTACATTGGTAGAATTCTGATGAGACAATTGTGGACAAGTCTTATCACTCCTGAATTGCATTGTTTTCACATAAAAAACACCACCAAAAAATGGTCCCAACTAATGGACATTTCTACCTGTCCATTAATTTCATAGATTGACAAGAAATTGAAAGAAAAATGTATGTGATGATTTTGTTCACTACAGTCACTTCCCCAAATAGATGTAGCTATTTTAATCCATTAGAGCTAAATATTAGGGTTGAAGTAGGTGTAAGAGATTTGGCATTAAATTTTTCAAAGGGAATGGGTACACAATCATTTCACCTACAATCTCTGACTCACCTAAGACCACAAAGGAAATAAATAGCAGACACTTCCGAGAGTGGTCTGGGAGGAAGCCTAGGAAAAACGATCTTGAAATATTCATGCTAAATCCTTAGGCTTTTTGAAGACTTCAAAGGGTAAACATTCTTTTATTTTATTGAATAATTGAATTCCAAAGAGCAAAGTTCAATATATTATCATTAACTTCCATTATGTAATTAGCAATTTGATGCCATAGAAATATTCCTCCATTAACTTAGGTTTTGTGATAGTCAACCCCATGGTTCAATGGACATTGTAGTCCATTAGTGGGGTTATGCCTATAACAAATATAGCGGTTACACATATTGTACTTAGGGAATGTCTTAGTGTGGCTTCCCCTGAGAACGGCATCTTAGACAAGGAGGCACCTTAGAAAAGAGGAGTATGGACAATGAGATAGGGAAGGAAGAGGTGTTTTTTTTTTTTTAACATCTTTATTGAGGTATAATTGCTTTACAATGGTGTGTTAGTTTCTGCTTTATAACAAAGTGAATCAGTTATATATATACATATGTTCCCATACGGGAAGGAAGAGTTTTTAATGAAAGATACAGAAATGAGTTTATTACCACTTTTCACTGAGTGGTGGCTCAGTCCTGCTGGGGTCACCCTCAGAAATTGTGCCTCAGGCTGTGTGTTTACCAGGAAACTACCCCCTATCATTCCATTGGTTAAGGGCTGTCCATTGCGGATGTTAACTCCCCTGTATTCTACGTTGCTCCTGCCCACTGACTGGTTTTCCAATTTCCCTCCCACGTGCACTAGAGCTGAAGTGCTGGCAATATGCAATGAAGTGTCTATGACATTTGCTCCAATATCTAGGGGCCAAGGGTGCTTGATATCACCATCTGTTATAGAGATGCAGGATGACATAATAGCTGACAGAGTATTTCTTTAGTGTCAGCTCCATGACACCATTACAGATAATCTACAGTCCTTAGCTTCCTCATCCATAAGATGGTGATAATAATAAAATCCATAATGCTTATAAAATAAAGGACCTAGCATGTAGTAGGCATTCAAGGGAAATGAATTGTTTTCGTTTTCCTAAAGAAATATTTTTAAACATCTTTTTTATTGCCAAAAATGCTCACCAAACCAAGGAAATATATCCAATTTTTGTTACTCTTTTCATTTAATTTTCATTGAAGACTATTCTACTCCACTTCTCACTTTAGTTGGCATTTGAAATAGCCCATCGATGAGTTATGAAATTTCACATTCCCTGGTAGTTGCTATGCTCATGGAATCAGAAAACGTCAGGACAGGAAGGGACCTCCCAGTTCAGCCCATTCAATTGCCTGTGCCATGCCTCTCAGCAGACAGAATTTCCTTTCTTAACTAGGAGCCACCTATTGACCTTAAATAATTGAGACTGATTTGTGTGAGACTCATTTCTTTACTTTGTTGTCATCACCACTTATATAAATGGCTAAAATCCAGACAGGGCAGGAAAGCACAGTTTGAAAAGCTAAAAATGTCCCTCCAAAAAGAAGTAGTCAGTAGAAAGGACGCCCATTTTTCAAAAATGAATTATCCTTGAGCTATTACACTGACATTTGCTCAGAAATGGTAGATTGCTATTTCTGTCCCAGCAGGAGTCCTGATGTTGAAACAAGTTTTTATAACACAGGGTGTTCACAATCTTGGGTACACTATTTGTCTTCAGTGGTGCCCTAGCACAGCAATTACTCTGCCAGCTCAGTCTTCTTCCGCTGCCTTCTAAACATAACACATCTACAGATTTACTTAGAAGTATATCAGCCACTTTTCCACGCAAAGGCTCTGCTCTCACCAAAAACATGACATGTGCTGAGTATCTTTGAAAAGCTGTAATTATCAGCTCCTAGTGGTTCAAACAGAAATAGACACAAGACTGATGTGTGCTGAAGGTTTCCAGAGCCTGCTCAATCAGGGTAAAAATACCTGGCAGGGCCAAAAGAAAAGCACAAACACTGTGAGGTTTCTTCCCCCGCTTAATATATTTTTCCTTCTGGTCAAGAAAAGAAATCCCTTTTGAAAGGGATTTAGTCCAAGTTAGTAAGCTTCTAGCCCCAAAAAACTGTTTCTTGAAGTAGTCTACAAAGCTGGTGACATAGAAGCCATTGTGTGCCACCCAAAGGCAAAATCTGGCAGGCAAAATCCTCTCCACAGGAAAATATAGGTGGGATTACCAAGCCTAGCTGGGACAACATGTCTCAGGGCTACTGTCGAAGGGCTGATTTGAAAGAGACAACATGAATACAAACAAAGGTTGCAGCCATTTTCCTGATATTCTGTCCAACATACACAGAGTCGGAAATCATAGAGTCCCAAAAAGGGAATTAAAGGTCATTTTGTCACCTTTTCCTTCTGTAATGCCCCTCCCCCCACACCAGCCCTTATTGCAGGATTTCCTGCTAAAATCATATTCCACATTGTAATTAACCAGTTTTGCTGACAAATGACTCAAAAAGACTTGCTTGTTAGCCTGTTTCCTTGATGGACATGAAGAAACTAGAAAGGTATTTCTGATATTGGGCAAAATTACATTTCCCTGTAATTTGCAGTGAGTGTCTCCTTCTGACTCCCTAGGGCAACTCTCTTTCCTACTGAAAAACCTTTCACATTTCTGAAGAAGCCGAGCCCCTTCCTCACCATGTCTTTTCTACTAGAAACAAAACTCTCCCCAGTTTCCTGGACTGTTACTCATGTAACTTGGTTTCCAGACCAGTCACACCCTAGTGATTATCAGTAGTATTCTAGATATTACTTGTAGAGCATTTGGAATCTGGTTGGCACAGCTTTATGTACATTTTCTCAATGACTGCTCCCAAGGTCTTGGGATCCCCACTTAAGAGATGAGGAACATGAGGTATGCAGCTGTCCCAAATTTCACAGCTAGTAAGTAAAAGAGTTGACAGTAAAACCCAGGCCACTGAAATCCAGCCACTCAAAATCCTGTGCTTGGAAGCATTTGCCACACAGCTCTCCTGTTTGTTTACCTGTTCATGGTAGTGCCCCAAACTAGAAGCATGTCTCCAGGTGGGGTCTGATTGGTGCAGAGTATAGTTGGCCTTTGACTACTTTTAATGATGTCTAGAATGTGATGAATATTTCTAAACAGCCAAATCACAATATTACCTCACACTGAATTTATGATCAAAGCAAATCACTCAGTATCTTGACATTCATACATGCATATTGTAATCTGTGTGCAATTTCAATGAAACTCCAATTCTGCACATCCAGGATTCCAGATCACTGAGACCTCTTTGAGTCTTCATGCTATTATTCAATGAATCAACCATATCTTCAAATTGTGCATCACATAACATTTGAAAATAGCAGCTTCTAATTTCATTCTTTTACATGTAGCTGTCCAGTTTTCCCAGCACCACTTATTGAAGAGGCTGTCTTTTCTCCATTGTATGTTCTTGGCTCCTTTGTCATAAATTAAGTGACAATATGTGAGTGGGTTTATCTCTGGGCTTTCTATCCTGTACCATTGATCTATATTTCTGTTTTTGTGCCAGTACCATACTGTCTTGATTACTGTAGCTTTGTAGTATAGCTTGAAGTTGGGGAGCCTGATTCCTCTAGCTCCATTTTTCTTTCTCAGTTATTTGTTGTGAGGTGGATGGACCTGGAGTCTGTCATACAGAGTGAAGTAAGTCAGAAAGGGAAAAACAAATACTGTATGCTAACACATATATATGGAATCTAAAAAAAAAAAAAAAAAAATGAGGTACTGATGAACCTAGTGGCAGGGCAGGAATAGATGTAGACATAGAGAATGGACTTGAGGACATAGTGGGTGGGAGGGGGAAGCTGGGGCAAAATGAGAGTTGCACTGACATATATACACTACCGAATGTCAAATAGTTAGCTAATGGGAAGCAGCAGCATAGCAGAGGGAGATCAGCTTGGTGCTTTGCAATGACCTAGAGCCGTGGGATAGGGAGGGTGGGAGGGAGGGTCAAGAGGGAAGGGATATGCGGATATATGTATGCATATGACTGATTCACTTTGTTGTACAACAGAAACTAACACAGTATTGTGAAGCAATTATACTCCAATAAAGATCTATTTTAAAAAAAAGAAAACAGCATCTTCTATGATGGCTTCATAGAATTGCTTAATAAAAATAATTGATCAGAAGAAGAGGAAGGATATAACACTGAAATATAATCCATCATAAACACCCATTCATTGGGAATGACTATATAAAGAGACACTAATTTGCTTGACTAAATGACCTACTCATGCAGACTCCTAATGCTCAACTTGTTCTTTCCTAAGTGTTCCCAAACCAGGGACTTAAAAACCCCATATCAGTCAAGATCCTAGCCCCCCACACCCTCTAAATTTTAATGAGAACATATATTAAGTGAAGAGGCTTTAATGAAGGTATAGAACTCAGAGGTATAGGGCAGGTTAGGACACAGCCAATAAGGGAAGCTGGTTCATGCAGGATTAGCCACTGTGGGGAGCTGTCATAACTCCTGGGCCTGAAGTGGAGGTAAGGGGGTGTGATGGGAAGAGAATGACTGACTGTATGTGGTCAGAGCTGGAGCCATAAAAGAGGGGCTGCCTTTTGGGGGTTGTAGTTGAAGAGATATTCTGCCACTGCCAGAAATGTGGTGCTGAAGGAGAGGGGAGTAGAGGATAAACACCCCACATCTCTATCCCTCCACCCTCTAATAGCCTTGACTGGGTATCCCACTGGCCAAACTCAAACTTTCCCCGAGAGTCACCTTCCCAGGGCACCCACGGAGCGGAGAAGACAATGGTAGAAACTGGATTTCGGGGGAGAGAGAGTGATTGGGAGGCAGCAAAGAGTGAAAACTAAGCATATGTCCCTTCTCCAGTTTGGCTAATGGTCTATAAGCTTTCTTGCCAATTTCTTTTTCACATTGGTAAAAGTGATGTTTAAATTGATAGTGAATGGTATACTCTTCCATTACCAGGTAAAAATCAGATGTCTCATCCCATTGAGATGGAGGAAGTGGCCTCTTCCACACCAGCCAATAATTTTTGAGAAAAATGTAGTCCAAGGCCAGGACCCACCAAGTGTCATTTGCATTAAACTTCACAGTACAGTTTTTATATCAAAATGTAAAATGCAATTTTTTCTACTCTGGAAAACTGGGCTTTACTGAGTCTTATTGCATTGTACTAATGTTCAAGAAAATAAAGATGACTCAGTAGCTATTTCATAATTAAATAGTATTATCCCAGCATGCTTGGTTTTTATGTTTGGCTGTTTTACTGGTTTTTCTACAACGTGGCCAAAGTACTTGAATCTCCTGGGTTTCATCAATAAAACCAAGAAGAATTGAATAGATAGTATTGTAAATCTCGATAATTGATGTCAAGAATATGCAGTGAATTACTTGCAAAAGAAGATAATTTTGATTTGGGGCTTTCACTAAACTTTTAATGTAGCTATTCATTGAACTGGGCTTTAAACTTTTTTAAAAAATGAGGAAAATTCTTAAAAAAATAAAGAGGTAAAATTAAGTTCTTAAAACATATACAGACTTCTTTAGAAAACTCTCAAAATAAAAATAAAAGATGACAGAATCACTAAAATATATCTTCTACACACAAACATACACACAAAGGGAATGTTATTTTATTTCTATGTATATTCTGGATTCAGTTATATTCAACGTGCCTTATTTTCTTTTATGTGAAATTAGAACTAGACAAAATATATTTCTTGAAACCAGATCTTTATTTTGTCCACATTCATTTATCTTGATACAATGCTTCTTCATATTAATTATATAACAGGTAGAGGTAAGGTGCCTTACTGTTGCTGCTCAGTTAATCCTCCTGTATTGATATTTAAACTGGCTTAAGGAATTTTTCCAATACAAAGAGCTTCATAGTTGAGCAAGCCAAGGGGAATGGTCATCCTTCCTAAACAAAGTTTGAAGAGGCAACAGTCCCCTCCCCCTCCCCCATAGGAATTCTTACTTCTGCTGGAAACATGAATAATTTCAGAGACATCTTCTGCCCTGGTCAGTCATCGCTCATGTTTCATATCTGCCTGGTTCATTAGTAAGCAAACATAGCTCTCAGTGTTCATGCAAAACCATCTATATTTAGATAAATATTAAGTCACTCAGCAAACCTCCAGAAAAAGGAGTATTTATTATTTCTTACTGACATGAGTTGGAATTACACTGATCAAATTTCTTATTTTGTGATCAGATTATCTTGCAACCAGTACAATGCAAGGTATCAAAAGCCTGAGCTGGAAAATGCATTCAAAGCAATTCTCTCTTGTAGCAAATCAGTCTACCCTTCAGAAATGTATATCATATTCAGGAAGTCTTTGGCTGATGGTCTTCATTATCCAGCTCTTCTGTAAGTATCCTATTCAGGTCTGTAAGTTTGAAATTGATACTTTCACATAGATTTCAACTAAGACCATGTAATTCTGGATTTATTTTTTATTAAAGAGAATCACATGGGTGAAATTTTTACTCAAATTCGGCAGAGCTAACCATGCTTGACTTCAATGAAGAAATGGTGATACTGCCTTAATTGTAATATCAACAGTTAGAAACAATGATTTACCTTTAATTGTGTGCAATAATAATAATTGAAACATTGTTAAGAGATGTAGCTACTTATTTGCAGGGACATAATCAGATTTCTTGTGATGATACGTTTTGGAAAAGATTACTCTGCTGAATGACTGCAGTAAAGTCGTTTGAATTTGTTCTGTTTCAAGTCCCTTCTACTGTAAAATAGTGCGTCTGTGTTAATTTCTTAGCTGTGTGCTAGCTGTAATATACAAACTTTCCAGATATATGGAAACATGAGTAAGCCCTGAAGAGACAAGTGTTTTACCAGTTAAAAGGTGTGAGACGGGCTTTCCTGGTGGCGCAGTGGTTGAGAGTCCGCCTGCTGATGCAGGGGATACGGGATCTTGCCCCGGTCCGGGAAGATCCCACATGCCGCGGAGCGGTTGGGCCCGTGAGCCACGGCCACTGAGCCTGCGCGTGCGGAGCCTGTGCTCCGCAAGGGGAGAGGCCACAACAGTGACAGGCCCTCGTACCGCAAAAAAAAAAAACAAAAAACAAAAAAAAAGGTGTGAGACGGAATAACATATAGCAATCAATTCCTGCAGAAAGTCCAGAAAACATAAGGTATCTCTGGGGATGAGTTTCCCTTCTCCTTTCAAGGTCCCAGCTATAACTGTTAAGCAGTTTTCTTAGACAATAAAAATGTGAATAAAAAAGTCCAAAGGTTTCTGAAGAAAGAAAACAGAACAATAAAAGTAATGTGTCCTTATTTATCATCACTCATATCAATATTAGCTATGGGCTTCTCAAGTGTTTAAGCCTTTTTGCCAGCAGAATATTGGCCACCATTAAAATGATTTTCCAGCCTTAGAGATATGTTTTCCAGTCACTGATTGATTGCTGGTTTTGAAGCTACAAGGTATTCTTGTCCAAGCACAACTAGTTTAAATCATCCTACCTCATGGTGACCTTGATGTGATCAGCTTATATTTCAAATGCTCTAATGAAAGAAGCTCTGAATATGTGAAATTCTATTATTTAGGATTCTTATCGTTTCTTTAGCACAAAATTCTTTGAAACTAACATAATCTTTTATATGCATCACTTCTGTGGACTTAACAAGATAATATATATGCACCCACAAATAAGCTTGCAAATCTCTAAGATATTGCTAATTAAAATAAAATAGAAAGTAAAGGTCATAATAGTTTCAGAAGAGGACAAGGGATGATTTAGTCAAAGGACATTTTCAAAAATTTAAGATTTTTGGTACATGAGAAGTGGAGTTTTCTATGCCTGTATAAAGGCCAATAATATAGAAAGAAAAGAAAAGAAAAGAAAAAAAATCTAACCAGTCAAAAAAAGGCAGGGAAAGGTATAAATCAAATAGAAGGCAGAATTTAGAAAATACTGTAGAAGTAGGATAATATTAGAAAAGATCCAAGTTTTACTTATAGATCTGCTACCCACGTATCTATCCAAATACCTAAATGTCATAAATCTAAATATCCAAATGCCACACAACTTCAAAGAGTAATAGATGCCCGTTTGGGATGTGGTCTGAATAGTATGATACATATAAGACTTCAAATAAAAATGTGACAGAAAACCCAGCTCCCTTGGTTAAGCATCTGAGTATTTCTGTAGCACAGTTTTTCTTATGAAATAATAATGGTTTATGCTACTTGTATTTATGAATTTTAGGGAAAAATACATCCTGTCATCACTTGAAGGCTTTAAGAGGTTTTGTTTTAGGTATTGTTTGGAAAGGGTCAATAAGAGAATCCCTTAGTCTTAAGAAACATGCCAGTGTGCTAATGTCCACTAGATACCTCAAAGCTTGACATCTTTGCTACAACTACTTCAGCCACCAAACCTGAATCCTGTGGATAGAAAAGATAGAGGGAGTCAGCAATGTGTTCTCGGTCGACTGTTAAATCCTTTGCTCAGTCTTGCCAAAATACTTCCTGAATGCCTGCTCTATGTAAAGCACTGGGGATACAAACGTAGTTTAAAGTAACCTTACAGGCTCTCAGGAGATGCTCAAAACTAACTGCAGAGAGGGGGATTCGGAGGAGATGGCCTTCTTGAGAGTATGTTCCTGACCCTCTTTTCTTCTCAATTTTCTTTCTGGAGTGAAGTCAACATCCAAAGAGTTAATCGGCAGTGCCTGGAGGGCCCATGTAAGGCCAGGAGTGTGCCAAATCACCAAAGAAGAACAGGGGGTGTGTTTCTTTCATCATGGGACCAGGTGAGATAGCCTGTGGCTAGTGATTAAGGAGATACTCTCCTTGTGGTTTGGGGTGAGGACTGAGAATTTTGTGGCTCTGCTGAGAAGGGGGGTGAGGAGCTGGGTCCCAAGGATCCTCTGGGAAGGAATGCTGTACAGAAGCCATAGAGAGGCAGACCTCAGAGCACCCGGCCAGGGGCAGTAGGAATTGATTCCTGAAGCACTCTAGACCTTGTAGATAGGAGACAAGTGGGGCTTACATTCAGAGATGCCCAAGAACCTCATTTCATGTTGATTTGAGCCATATATATATAATAGTTGTAAATATATATCATATGTGTTTTCTTTCAGTCTATAACTTATCTTTGACCTTTGTTGCATCTTTGGCCAATCAGACAATCAACAATGCTAAACAGATAATCTGCCTATGATTTCCTTTCTGGTTTCTGGGTTTTGTATCATGTCTAGAAATGTCTTCTCTCCCTCCACAATTATAAAAAGTATTTTTTTCATATTCTAGTAATTTTGGATTTCCTTCAATATTTTAGATATTTATGCCATCTGGAACTTATTTATTTATATGGTGTAAGGCAGGGTGACAAAATTACTCACATTACATGTTTATACTTTGTCCCAAAACTCTTACAAAAGATACCATTTCCCAATTAATTGGAAATGTCACTTACACCTGGTGCTTAATTACCAAAAATAAACATATATGAAATTACTCATACACATTAAAAATACCAAAATATAAAAAATAAAGTATAATATAAATATATAAAGTATATAGAATACAGTAATTACATAAATGATAAATATATGCAATAAAATGTATTTATAAATATACCAAATGTATAAAATTATTCATGTAGATTTATTTATGTTTGAGTGCATGACCTCCTCATTATGGCATAGTCTCTATAAAGAGATGCAATCTCAGTATCACTTATTGGCAATTTCTTTTTCTCCAGCTGTCAGTCCTCTGAGGCTGCAGCAATGTGTATATGACCTATTAAGTTTTCAAAGATCTTCTCTAATACCTATATAATTAGTAATTTTACCTAGTATTTCCTTGATCATCACCTTGTGAGTGCCCAGGGCCCAGTAAAAGTGGTATTTTAACATCAAATTGGATATTTTTCTTTGCCATTCTTGTGCACACTGCCACAGCTAACATATGCACATTTTTATCAGCCATCTTGGCTCAGAAATGTTCATGATAATACAAAATACTGCTAGAAATAGATACCACATCAGAGAGAATAAATTGATGTGAATCCAATAAGCTGTCACTCTACTAGATGACTGGCTATTTGAGAAATACATATTAAATGCACTAAGAACTGTAAGATTTTCTGTTCATGTGTTTGTGTATAGTTTATTAAAAACGTTTCTAAAACAATGGCTTTATAATGAAATAGCATTTCATGCAGCCATTCTAAATGAGTCATGCCTATTTGAACAGCTTCTAATCTTTTCTATTCCACTGATCTAGTTGTCTCTACCCGTAATAGTAGGTGATATTTTAGTAGGTGTTTTAGAATGTCCTTTCTTCTATCCCCAACTCCCTCCAATCTTCAGATGATTCTAAATGTGTTTCTCAACTTCCATCCCCTGGAAAAACTTCTGCTTTTTTTTGGAAGTCGTTTCTGTAAAAGAAACTTTTCATCCACTTCCCTTTTTTCGAAAACAGAACTCCAGTCCACATGGTTTTGATTAACCAACTTTGCTCCTGACTATAGGGAAGGGCATGAATTCCAGGCCTGGCTACCAGATCATCAAAGCCCATGGCCAGAGCGACTAGGTCAAGGGTTGGCCCACAACATAAGTTGGTCCAATGAAAGGTACTCCAGGGTTCTTGCTAGAGTATGTGGAACCAGGGCTCTCTCTTGGATTTGGAGCTAGAAGGATGTAAACCTAGAGTGGGGGTGGGGGGTTGGATTATGTGGAGGGGAGCTAACAGATATTAAGATCTGAGAAATGATGGGGGAAGAGAGAGAGGAGAGGGAGAGAAGGAAGACGAACAGTGTTAGGTGATAACAGATTTGTTTAATTAAAAATCTCTTCCCATGTAGTAAGAGAGTGAAAGTTTACCTTGAAGTGCTTGCTTGTTTTTCTGAACACAAAGTGAGGTTTCTAGATTTAGTGAAGCAGTGATAGTCATTGATCCAAAAAAATTAATGTAGGTACTCACATATTATATTCAATATTCTTAATGATGGAACTTTCAAAAGAAGTAGAGAAACACATCATTATCTACCTCATATGGAGAGGAAATTTAGCACAGCTCATCTAGGGATCACCTAGCATTTTTCTAATTTATCCTTAGAGATGCTTGTAATCTTGTTATAGTTCATCTTTCCACCTGGAGTTACTGAACCACAATAATGGTATTTTAGAACATACAGCTTCCTTGAAAAAACTCTTTGCATTTTAGTCTATCTAAGGGGAACTGGAACATTAACTTTTAACTGAATCCAAAAGTTTACTTGTAAGAAATGAAACCACAGGAATAAGGCCAGTGACATAACGGTGGCATTAACTAACCTTTTGGGATTACAACTGACGTGTCACTAAGGCACCAGTATTAATTTTCCATCGCTACGTAAGAAATTACCACCAATCCAGCAGCTTAAGCAGCACACGTTTTCTCTGTGTCCACAGATTAGATATCTGACCACAGCCACACAGAGTCCTCTGTCAGAGGCTCACAAGGCTGCAACTAAGGTGTCAGCTAGGCTAGGCTATATTATCACCGAGAGACTTGACTGGGAAATAGTTCTCTTCTGAGATCATTCAAGTTGTTGGCTAAGTTCAATTTCTTGAGCTGTATGACTGAAGGCCCTGGCGTTTTACTGGCTTCCATAGATCCCAGAGGTTGGTTGCTCGCAGTTCCTAGAACCTGCCACGTGTCCTCGCCATGTGGGCCCCTCCAACATGGCTACCAACTTCATCAAGTCTGTGAGGACAGTCTCTCATCTCAGGAATGTCCCAGTCTATTTTTTAAGGGCTTTCACTTAATTAAGTCAAGCCCATCTAGGATGGGAGATCTCTTTTGATTCACTCTAAATGAGCTGACTTGGGACTTTAATTATATCTGCAGAGAATTCCTTCACCTTTGTCATATTCTGTTGGCTAGAAGAAAGTCCTTAGATCCTGCCCACCCTCCAGGGGAGCGAATTATGGAGGGCATGGACAACACAGGGTGGGGGTTAGGGGGACCATCTCAGAATTCTGTCTACCACATCTATGTCCCACAATTCTCTATGGCAAGAATAGAAACTGCCTTAATGTTTAGAGAATATCTACACAAGAACTAAGCAGTGTAGTGAAGGGTGACCAATGCAAATCAATGGGTAGCTTGTAAGTTTCATGCCAAATTCCATCACCAATGGGTTAACTTTGTAGCTCAGCTCAACAGGTATTCTACTTCAGGCATGTCACATGTCATGGAATCAAGAACTGTGACTACATGACAAGGTCCCAGTACAATGTGTACAGACTTTCATTAGAACATGTATAGGTCTAGTTGTCTATGTGCATTAGAGGCTGGGTGGTATAGTGAAAGGGTGTACTCTTTGGAGTAAGCAGGTCCTGCATTAGGAAGTCTCAGTTTCGTTAGGGGAAACTATCTCTCCACCTCTGTGGTAGTAGGGTAAGACAGTGTAAAAGATGGAGGTATTGGTTAAGGGTATGGACTCTGGAACCAGGCAGCCCTCTGTCTGGCTCTTATTAGTTGCGTGACCCTGGGCGAACTATATGATCTCTCTAGACCTTAATGTTCACTTCTGTTTCAAAGTATTAATAATTATTTCTCATGGTATTGTGAAATGCCAAGTATAGTGCTTAGCATATAGATATGAATTGCTCAATAAATGTTAGTTCTTATATTTTTAATATATGTAAAATGCTTGGCATAGTAATTTATTGAAGAAATATTAATTGAGCGTATAATCTGTTCCAGACACTGTCTTAGTAGTAGAGATAAAGCAGTGAATAAGAAAGAAATTCCCACCCTCCTGATCTTATGTGTTCATATAGATAGTAGATATTATTACTATTATTTTATAAATTTGTCCTCTGCTCTATGCTATACAGTTAAAGATAGAGACCAGGTGTTTCACCACTGTGAAACCTTAGTGTCTAGCGTTTTGGACACCTTCATCCAAGTTTTTATGAATGAAAGAATGAAAAATAACAAGATAGAGACCATACTTCCAAAAATGTTTACATTTCAGAAGGAAGTGCAGACACTAACTAACTGGAATGAATACAGGAATTAAACAATTGTCAACTAACTTCCTGTCTCTTCCTGGCACACACATTTTAGAATGTGTGTGTTTTTTAGCTTATGAATAGAAAATCAAATTCATAAGAAAGGAAAGAAATAAACATGTTAGTCATAGAAACTAATAGTCACTGTGATGGAAAATCATCTTGTAATTTTCTGGTAATAAGGGCAAGAACAAAAAATATGATGGGTTGACTAATTCATATTTTTCAATAGAAGGAAGTATACCCTTCTTCCAGAGAATCAGCTTATCCTCTGATACTGTCAGAATCAGATACTCCAGATATTATACTGTTAGAATTAAACACTTTCAGCACCTATGTACAGACTTCTTTCACACCACTCCTGGGGCAATTAGCAGTGGAACATTATCAGATGGATACAATGATTATCATCTGATAAAGCCCATCCATGATGATGATGATAATGGTGCTGATTATATAGAAGATGATGATGATAATGATGATGATGATGATGATGGTATATCCATCATTTACTGAACACTCACTTGATGCCAGCTCCCCCTTTATGTTCTCTGTATATTTTCTCATTTAATCCTTGCAACAATCCTGTGAGACAGTTGCTTTTTACTACTTGCATTTACAGCTCAGGAAACTGAGACACACATGATTATTAGAGAACTTGACAAAGGTCACAAGGATAGAATATGACACCAACAATGTCACTCCACAGTCTATGCTTGACTTTGCAATTCATAGGTCCCCTCTTTTCAGGAGACCTCCAGAAAGCATGGGCAAAAACAGCTTTCATGTTGCAAACCAAAATAACTATATTCTCCCCAAATTTAAAACCTTCAGCACTTTAACAATTAATTTCCCAGCAATTTTTCTAGAATCCATTCTTGCACTACAGTTCTTAGAAAGTTATATATTCCTTTACAGTTATTAGAAAGTTTGCAGTTAAAATTTTACAGTTATTAGAAAGTTAAGCTCCTAGGTGTTTACAATTACACTCCTGATTCTGAGGTTTCCCTCTTGATCAACTAACGTTGCTCAAAAAAAGACAGGATGCTGCAAGGAATTTGCTTCCTGTTGTAACTGTCCTCCAGAAAGCTAACTGTGTTAATAAACTGTCCTGGGTCTAATTAGAAGTTTGTTTAACCTCAGCTGACTGTACCCATGATGCTGAATCAGTTCACTCTGGGAAACTGGTTCTAGCCAGGACTGGTGAATGGATCCCATGTGTGATGAGAAAACCTACAGATGGCACAGGCAGAAGGGGTCACACACTGCCGGCCCCTACGGGCACCCCTGGGAGAAATCATCCAGAAAAAGTGGGTTCGGTACTAAATTTAACTCAGGACAGGAAATATTTTCCATGCCAACTGGATTTCGACACCTCTGCCCCACGAATTTAGATGACTGATTGATCTCTCTCCTCCTTGCTCTACTGGCAACTAGGCTCCATCGATCAAAGGTTTAATGCTGACAACTTCAAATGCCACTTTTAGGTTCCTGTCTCTTTGATCATGTGGGAAAGAATTTCTTAGAAAAGAAGCAAACATGGAATTGAAAAGAAATAGGATTTAAAAAAAAAAAAAACTGCCACAAACCACAGCACATAATCATCTGGTAAGCAGCGAAAGCCACTTCTGAATTTCAATCTATGCTACAGACTGAATTGTGTCCACCCAAATTCATATGTTGAAACCCTAACCCCCAATGTGACTATATGTAGGTAAGTAATGAAAATCCAATAATCACAAGAGTGCAGTCCCAATATGATAGGATTAGTGGTCTTATAAGAAGAGACACCAGAGAAGTCTCTCTCTCTATCTCTCTTCCTCTTTCTTTCTCTTCTGGTTCACACAATGGAGAGGTCATATGCACATATAGGGAGATGTCAGCTGTCTACAAGTCAAGAGAAGGAGCCTCAAAATGAAACTTCTCTTACTGGCATCTTGAATTTGGATTTCCCAGCCTCCAGAATATGAGAAATAAATTTCTGTAGTTTATCCATTCTCTGGTATTTTGTTAAAGGCAGCCTGAGCAGACTAATTACAGCATCTAAGCCCCTTCAAATCAATTGTTAAATTATATTTCAACTAATACTTTGCTCTTTCCAAAACCCGCATGTGAAAACGTGACCTCCAAAGTAATCCTTGCTGACACTAAATTATCAGGAGAACTTTACACCATTGTGCAGAATGTGCTGACACAGACAGAAACCCAGAAAGGGGATATCAGAATGAATAGTGAAGCCCCTCGCCAACACTCTGCATACCAAATACAGGTCTATAATCCCCCACCCATAATCTGGAAATCCTAAAATCTCTGAAAACCACAAATCTGGCCATGAATTTGCCATAAACTCATTTGGTGGCAAAACTTATCAAGAAAGAATGTGAAACAATTTATGGTATTTAAAAATCACTTTTGGATTCATACATTTGTTGCATTTTGTTGGAAAAATATTTTTTTCTTTTTCTCCTCCATCTCCTTCTGCTTTTCCTTTGCTTCTGTTTCTTTTTCAAAGCAAAAAAGACTGATGTTTCCATTCAGGTAAACATTCTTCTAGTATACCTTCCAGATCATGACCGTAATCCAAGCTTCATGTCTACCTAGTGACAATGAAAATAGCCTACTGAAAATAATCTTAGAGGTTCTGTTAATTCCCATAAAGAACGTCAACATTCAGAATAGTGCTTAAAATTGAGTAGCATTTTTGACTGTTTTGCTTTCTTTTCTATCTCATTTGGAGCTTATAATTAATTAAATAAAAAAGCTTAATAATACATATTGATTCAAAAATCCTTAACAAAATACTAGCAAACAGAATCCAACAGCACATTAAAAGGATCATACACCATGATCAAGTGGGGTTTATCCCAGGAATGCAAAGATTCTTCAGTATATGCAAATCAACCAATGTGATACACCATATTAACAAATTGAAGGATAAAAACCATATGATCATCTCAATAGATGCAGAAAAAGCTGTCAACAAAATTCAACTCCCATTTATGATAAAAACCCTCCAGAAAGTAGGCATATTTACCTCAACATAATAAAAGCCATATATGACAAACACACAGCCAACATCATTCTCAATGGTGAAAAACTGAAACCATTTCCACTAAGATCAGGAACAAGACAAGGTTGCCCACTCTCACCAGTATTATTCAACATAGTTTTGGAAGTTTTACCCACAACAATCAGAGAAGAAAAAGAAATAAAAAGAATCCAAACAAGAAAAAAAGAAGTAAAGCTGTCCCTGTCTGCAGATGACATGATACTATATATAGAGAATCCTAAAGATGTTACCAGAAAACTACTAAAGCTAATCAATGAATTTGGTAAAGTAGCAGGATACAAAATTAATGCACAGAAATCTTTTGCATTCCTATACACTAATGATGAAAAACTGAAAAAGAAATTAAGGAAACACTCCCATTTACCATTGCAACAAAAAAAATAAAATATCTAAGAATAAACCTACCTACAGAGACAAAAGATCTCTATGTAGAAAACTATAAGACACTGATGAAAGAAATTAAAGATGATACAAACAGATGGAGAGATATACCATGTTCTTGGATTGGAAGAATCAACATTGTGAAAATGACTATACTACTCAAAGCAATCTACAGATTCAATGCAATTCCTATCAAACTACCAATGGCATTTTTCACAGAACTAGAACAAAAAATTTCACAATTTGTATGGAAACACAAAAGACCCCGAATAGCCAAAGCAATCGTGACAAAGAAAAGTGCAGCTGGAGGAATCAGGCTCCTTGACTTCAGACTATACTACAAAGCTACAGTAATCAAGACAGTATGGTACTGGCACAAAGACAGAAATATAGATCAATGGAACAGGATAGAAAGCCCAGAGATAAACCCATGCACATATGGTCACCTTATTTTTGATGAAGGAGGCAAAAATATACAGTGGAGAAAAGACAGCCTCTTCAATAAGTGGTGCTGGGAAAACTGGACAGGTACATGTAAAAGAATGAAATTAGAACACTCCCTAACACCATACACAAAAATACACTCAAAATGGATTAAGTCCTAAATGTAAGGCCAGACACTATAAGACTCTTAGAGGAAAACATAAGCAGAACACTCTGTGACATAAATCACAGCAAGATCCTTTTTGACCCACCCCCTAGAGAAATGGAAATAAAAACAAAAATAAACAAATGAGACCTAATGAAACTTAAAAGCTTTTGCACAGCAAAGGGAAACAAACAAGATGAAAAGACAACCCTCAGAATGGGAGAAAATATTTGCAAATGAAGCAACTGACAAAGGATTAATCTCCAAAATCTACAAGCAGCCCATGCAGCTCAATATCAAAAAAACAAACAACCCAATCCAAAAATGGGCAAAAGACCTAAGTAGACATTTCTCCAAAGAAGATATACAGATTGCCAACAAACACATGAAAGGATGCTCAACATCACTAATCATTAGAGAAATGCAACTGAAAACTGCAATGAGGTATCACCTCACAGCAGTCAGAATGGCCATCATCAAAAAATCTACAAACAGTAAATGCTGGAGAGGGTTTGGAGAAAAGGGAACCCTCTTGCACTGTTGGTAGGAGTGTAAATTGATATAGCCACTATGGAGAACAGTATGTGGTTCCTTACAAAACTAAAAATAGAACTACCATATGACCCAGGAACCCCACTCCTGGGCATATACCCTGAGAAAACCATAATTCCAAAAGAGTCATGTACCACAATGTTCATTGAAGCTCTATTTACAATAGCCAGGACATGGAAGAAACCTAAGTGTCCATCATCGGATGAATGGATAAAGAAGATGTGGCATATATATATATATATATATATAATGGAATATTACTCAGCCATAAAAAGAAAGGAAATTGAGTTATTTGTAGTGAGGTGGATGGAACTAGAATCTGTGATACAGAGTGAAGAAAGACAGAAAGAGAAAAACAAATACCGTATGCTAACACATATATATGGAATCTAAAAAAAAAAAGAAAAATAGGTTATGAAGAACCTAGGGCCTGGATAGGAATAAAGACGCAGACGTAGAGAATGGACTTGAGGACATGGGGAGGGGGAAGGGTAAGCTGGGACGAAGTGAGAGACTGGCATGGACTTATATATACTAGCAAATGTAAAATAGATAGCTAGTGGGAAGCAGCCGCATAGCACATGGAGATCAGCTCTGTGTTTTATTACCACCTAGAGGGGTGGGATAGGGAGGGTGGGAGGGATGGAGATGCAAGAGGGAGGAGATATAGGGATATATGTATATGTATAAGTGATTCACTTTGTTATAAAGCAGAAACTAACACACCATTGTAAAGCAATTTTACTCCATAAAGATGTTAAAAAATACATATTAAATCAATATATAGTTGTATAGTAATACATAATATGTAACAATAACATAATATAAATTCTTTTTATGTTTTAAACCAATAAAGATAAACAATGGGAAACAATGGGAAAAGATTTTGTCCTTTAATTTCCACTTTCTCTTCTTTCTTTTGATGAGAAATAAAAATAGAAATTTTCATCATCAGCACTGCTATAGTTCTGTTAGCTTAGTCTTTGAAAAGGAAATTCTCACATCAGAACAAGTTTGAATCCTAACATCCTTTGTCCCCTAATTCTCTCAGCTAGATTCATTAAACATGCACCTGCAACTTGCATTCTCAGCCCAGCTTTGGGCCCATCCCGTTCCCAGGCAGGGTGATCCTGAGGCTACTGTCCACAGGTGCACCAGCTCAGCCTGCTCCAACCATGCACCCAGTTTTCCTAAGTATAATCTCAGCCTTAAAACTGACCTGGGAGAACCTCCTTCCTATTCCCTTCGCTTCTAAACATGCCTGGCTTTCACATCATCTGCAGACTCTCTCCAGCGACCTCAGCGTTTGATGATCACCTCTACCCTCTCTACTTATGTAGAAATTCTCCCATCGTGAACTCAGCTTTGCTCTTTTACAAATGTAACTCAAACTCATGGCACATTTTCCTACTTCTCCCATGGGTTTATCTTCTAGTTTCAGACCTGTCTTCAGATTCACACTTTTACTTGCCCAACCACAAAGTAAATAACCCTTGACTTTACTCCAGGGTTCAGACTCTCAGCCTTCATCATATGCTTACAGCTTCTCAAGCTGACCTGCCCTTCTGTTGCCCAACCTTGAACTCTAACAAACATATGTATTTAGTGTGGCTAATGCAGATTCATGTTCGAATTCAGGCTCTGACACTTACAAGCAACAGGGAAGACTCAAGGTAATTTATATTTTTAATCCACTGAAGCTAATTCACCTTTTTTAGGCCATTGAGAGTTCATCCATAAACACAGTAAAACATAATGCTTAATAATCAGAGGTTGAAAGGATAAAAGTGCCTTTGTAGAGTAGATCCTCAAAATTTTGTGTTCTTCTTTCCTTTTACCATAAAGAGCTTCATTTAAAAATCTTTCTAACAGAAATACATCGATGCTTGTCAGTGGTTTTACATTTTTCTGATCACGCCCCTCAGTCAAAATGCACATCATCACTCAGTACACTCATACACACAGGTATATACGTAACTGAAACATATGCAAACCAGCACTTAACCTTACTAGTTGTGATACGCTCTGGTGTTTTCCATTATATTATACTTGACTTTATTATATTCTATTTCTTTTTTTTTTTTTTTTTCTTTTTGGCTGTGTTGGGTCTTTGTTTCTGTGCGAGGGCTTTCCCTAGTTGCGGCAAGCGGGGGTCACTCTTCATCGCGGTGCACGGGCCTCTCACTATCGCGGCCTCTTGTTGAGGAGCACAGCCTCCAGACGCGCAGGCTCAGTAGTTGTGGCTCACGGGACTAGTAGCTCTGCGGCACGTGGGATCTTCCCAGACCAGGGCTCGAACCCGTGTCCCCTGCATTGGCAGGAAGATTCTCAACCACTGCGCCACCAGGGAAGCCCATATTTCATTTTTTAATATTGTAGTTCCCAACCCTCAAAATGGAATTCATAACCATTCAGGTCAAGGCCTGAAAAGCACTGATTGATAACCTCATTGTATCACCTTAGCCTGTGACGGCACTGAAATCTATGAGCTCTAGTTCAAAAGGTCTATAGGAAATTCTCTTATCTTCCCACCACAAGTTATTTCATTTAGTTATTAAAGAGTTTAAGAAGTTAAAAAATTCAAGTCAGTTGAATTTTTTACTCTGGAAATTAAAATTGACTGAGTAGTTACTTGCAGCAGCTATTTTGGTGTTCCCAGCACATACCTAAAATGTCCAAGACTGGCAGGAAGGTGGTCTCTCCTACCTGGAGCATGTTCCCAGGAGAGAAGAGGATAGGAAACAAGTGAGTAAAGGGATCCACAGACAACGCAGAAACTCCTCTTTTCTTACTGGGTGTCATATTGGTTTCCTGGCGGCTTTTAAGAAGCCTTCTCTTTCAGGAACCATCAATGGCACCTGAATCACAAGTCTAATCCATAATCTGCACGTTCTCTATTAACTGTCATGGGATAGAATGAAAACTTTTTCCACTTAATTCTAATATTTCTGAGAAGTATTTGAGAAAGATGCCAAGCAAAACTCTAGATGGAAGTCAAAGAAGTTCCTAACTTCTGACACCACATTTTTTCTCCATCATTTCCCAAAGACAGCCTGGACTACCTGAGTCCACAGTCACATGTTTCCCTGAGATCTCTGAACTCAGCTTTCTTATTTAATCTGTCACAATTTGTTCTTCATGACACTTGGTACGTCTTTGCAGTTTAAAAGTGATTTTTAGTGATGGAGTATACAAACTAGAAGTGAATAATCTTGCCCTTTCTACTGACACTACATTTTTTTCCCCTGTGCATTTTTCTTTTCTTTTATCTAAACATAGCCATAAAAAAACCTTACCGTCAACCTCAGATTTAGTTTTTTGAGACTCAGGTCATAGAAGCTTTAGCTGAGTATGTCCTGAATCATTTGGGCCCAAACAGTCTTTTTAACTGTCTCCCTCTCCAGACAGCTGTCTGTGCAACCCTCCCATTCCCATTCAAGCTCCATCCCACCCCTGTATTTTCTAACTTAGCTAAGACCAATTATGATTAGAGAATCAAATTTCAAGGTTTAAATCTTCAAATCCTCAGATGCCTGGTTTCCTATTAGACTCTCTAGTTGGGGGAACAAACTGGACTTTCATCTTCCATGAGTCTATACCGCAAATCTGGGTATATCCAGATTCCTGATCTGCATTGTTATCTTATTATAATAATCTTTTTCCACTTTTGGCACTTTCTCATCCTCATCCAGTTCATTATTTTCCTCTGTGCTCTGAATATCTCAGCCTATATAAGGGTCTGAAGCTTAGACTGTAAAATAGCTTAAATTTATATTCCATTTTCCTCATCGATTTTCTATTCTGAACTTCAAGTTTGTGGTGTGTGTGTGTACATATGCACGCATATGTGCGTGCAAACAAATAAAGAAAACTAGTTAACTTCTTTGGTTTTCCATGAATGGAGTGAAAATCAAATTGTAATAGATTTCCTATTTTCTCAAACACCACTGGAAATAAATAGAACTTTTCTTTCCTTAGGATTATGAATTATTTAAAGCCTTGTCCAGAAACTGCTAAGAGTTAAACTACCTCATTGCTCATGGACTTGGCCCCCAGTGAAGAATGATTGCTGTGCTATGTTTCATTTTTGCCAATCATCCTTCCACATTTCAGGGAAAGAAATCACATTGCCAGTGAGTCCCTGGATTTTCCCGAGAGAAAAGAAGCAGTGTTTCCTGTGGTCCTTTCAACTCCACATAAAAGCAGGATCTGCTGACGATGGTGCCAGAAAAGTATCACCATGAAACTCAAAGTGAAAGAGGGCTGAGGTTAATCAGGTTCCTCCATTGCCTGCTGGAAGATACCAGAAAAATGAGAAATACGTTTTAAAAACAGCAGAGAAGTGTTCTCTCTTGAAGAAAATTGCAAAAACTTTCTTTTTTCTAAAATTGAATGCAGTGTAGACATACACACCAGCCCACTGCAAGGGAAAATCCAGAAATTAAGGACTCAGCTCTCCTGGACATGGCTGCTGATGGTGTATAAGACTAGCTTCTTTGGCACTCACTGCCTAGGAGGTTTATATCCATCCATTTCAGAGGCAAAAGATATGCAATGATGTTTCAAGGATTAAAACCAGATTTCATAAAAAAAAAAAAAAGAAAGAAAGAAAAAGAAAAAAGGGGTCAGTTCCAGAAGACACATGGATTTCCTTCTAGACTTTTGCTACTCAGAGTGTGGTCCATGAGATCACCTGGGACCTTGTTACAGATATGGAATCTCAGGTCCAGCCCAGTCCTGTGGAATCAGAAGGGCCTTTTAAAGGCTCCCCAGGGGATCTGGATGCACTTTGTAGCTTGAAAAGCACGGTCCTAGCTGACTTGATTGGGTCTCTCTGAGTGTTGGTAAGTGTACAGGTGGACGAGTTCTGTTAAATGCTAGACAAACATTGTTTTAATTCAGGCTCTGAAAATGATGTTGGGGAAGGCGGAAGGCAACCCAGAAGGCTAATGTATCCTTATGATAAAAAAAATGCAGAAGTGCAAGTCAGAGGAGATAGCTGAAAGATACACTCATCTGGTCTTGTATCAAATATTTTTTTTTCCCCTAAAATGTTCTGCAAATGCTAAAACGAGCCACCCCCTGCAGCCCCCTATTCAAACAGTGTTACACAGTGAAAATCAGAGAAGATAAGTTCATCTCAACGAAAGAGTAAACGTGTTATTGAACAAATATCTTGTCATCTTTCAAACGTAAGTGTGTTATCTGAGCTCCTTGGAAATAAACATTTGAATTCCCATCATTTGACTCAAACATAAATCTTCACAACATATTTTGCAGTGTTGTAAACTCTTGCTCCCAGCAGCTTATCTTAAAACTCATGGTCCTGGAAGCAAATCCATTGTTCATTACTATGTTTTGGAGGGTTTTTTTTGTTTTTGGCAGGGGAGATAAACAGCAGGCCTAGCAAGGTCAGTAAGAAAATTGTGAGCTATAAGGAGTGGGTCCAACTTCTGGATTGTGTGGTGGCCCCTCTGTCCTTCCAGCAGGCAAAGTCTTAGTGAAACACTAAGCCTTTCCTTAAATCCTGGGTCTCAAGCTCTTGGGCATGTGGTCTACATTTTTAAATTCAATTCATATAACTTGATTATATATTAATTGTGCTTATTAAGTACAAGTTACTTTGGGAAGCTTCTAAAAGGTACACAGAGGAACATGATTAGGTCCCTCCCCTTGCAGTTTGAAGCCAGGTGCAGGGGTTAATGGAAATATAGCACTTGCCAGGTTTGAAGGTCAAAACTTCCCTGTTGTTAATTTGGCTTTATTCCCAGTCATAATATAAACTGCCTTAATCTTAGTTGATATATATCCTAAAGGGAAAAAAGGTAAATCTAGCATAATTAGATGCTGTAATAAATGTATTAGCTAAGCTTTTAAGTTTCCTGAAAAACAAGTTTTTGTTTCTCTGGAGACAAAATCTTAGTCTAAATATTGATATTCACACTTTCTTCAGATTCTGGGATGAGCTACAACCATTCGATATTCAGGGCTTGGCACTGGCATTTCCCTCTACCTGGAATGCTCATGTCTTGGTTTTTCCAACTGTTGGCTCTTTTATTCAAGAGACTTTCTTGATCCCATCAAAACAGACACCTCAGCTCCAGGAATCTATTTACATATCACTGAGTGCACGTGATAGGTCCACGATAATTTATTCAGTATTTAAGAAAATGAGATTACATCTCAGAATTCACTTCTTTAAGAACTGGTTTTGTTTAAACTTTATTCACATATTCATTCATTCAATATGTTACTGATCATCTACTGTGTGTAAGGCATTGTTCTAGTGCCAGGTGGTGGGGCGGAGGATAGGTACAGCAATGAACAGTACAGGTTGGTTCCTTATATCTTGGGGCTCATGGAATAGGTGGGTGGGTAACTGACGATAACATGGAAAAAAAGATTCACAACAGGATCATTTTAAACAGTGAAGAGTGCTGTTAAGAAAATAAAACTGGCGAAGATGAGAGTAATGGCGGTTGTAGTAGCTACTTTATTGGAGCTGTTTTACTTACCTAATAAACACATTTATAGTGTTTGCTATGTGCTAGGACTATTCTAAGTTCTTTACAAATATTCAATCATTCAATCTTCAAAACCAGCCATCCAAAAACCAATACATTTATCATTGCCATTTTATCGATACTCTACAACCCCTATGTATGGCTTCCCTGCAGAGCTGGCACCCTGATTGGCCTGCCTATGAGGTCAATGTAAACCAGCCTACACAATCCATATGGCTATGCCCTCTAATGCAATACTATCCCTATATCAAGTAAAGGGCATTTCCAAATGCACATTTTCATCAAAGGAGTTTTGACAGCCCACACTGCTCCATCTAATACTAACTGTACTCAAATTTCATAAAAGAAAATACTTTACTTTTTTATTGAGGTATAAGTAATATACAGTAAAATATACAAATATTAAGTGAACAATTCACCAAATCTGACAAAAGCATATACCCATGGAACCCCTATCAAGATACCATTTCCATCACCCCAGAAAGGTCCCTTCTGCCCCTTCTCAGTCAATTGTATCCATTTTAGTTGCTTCTGGTAGAGATACTTCTGCGGAAGTTTTGCATAATGAGCAGTGTTTTGATTTCTCATAAATGTTTCACCTTCCAGGACAAACCAGTAATCCTATTTGAAAGTTATAACATCCATTTCAATTTTCAACAGCAAGCTGCAATTCTGTACTTTCTTTCCTTTTTTGTGCATATGCATATCTTCTTTTGAAGTGTTAGTCCTGCTCTGATTTCAGTTCAATACATCTGGTTCTATACACTCCACCAGCTGACACTGTGCCTAGGCAAGGGCATGGGCTCCACTGTTCGCTGTTTGTAATCTAGAGATTCATCACTCATAACCCACTGAACAACAGAGCAGGTCTCCAAAGACAGCTCCCAGAATCACAGAAACTAGAGAGAAGGTGCATGCAGACACTGCTTGGGTTTAACAACTTCCCTGTAGTTCCTCAATTATTTAAATTCTGTGCAGGAGGTATTTTTTCAGTAGGCCTCTAACTTCACAGAAGTGAAGGTGGTTAATTAGAACGGAAATAGACCTGTGCTTCTCAAACTTGAACCTGCCCATGAACTACCTGAGGATCTTGTTAAAATGCAAATTCTGATTCAGCAGGTCTGGGGTTGGGCCAGAGACTCTACATTTCTAACAAGTTCTGGGTGATGCTGATGCTGCTGGTCCAAAGATCACAGGCTGAGAACTCAGGACATATTCAAGGTTGGATTAAATAAACATTTACCCATGTGACAAGGTTTTAGGGCATAAAAAGGACTCTGGTCAAATAAATTTGGGAGTCACTGAGTTAAACTTAAAATGGTTTCTTTAAGACAGGACTCATCAGAACCTTTAACATGCTCATGTGAATTGTTACTCTCCAAGAGAGCAATATAGTATATGAGGATTCCCACATTTATTAGATCAGGGAGCACTTTTTTGAAGAGCATCTGATGGGTCCGTTACCCCTCCAGTAGGGTGAGAGGACCTTGTAGATTCCTTCTGAACCTAAACTTCTATTATTTCCAAGGAAACTCTCTCAAGGATTTGATTGTCTTGAAAATAATAAATAAAACACAAAACTTCCCATGGTTTTGTACTCCTATTTCTGCTTTTCCCTTTCTGAAATGACAGGTTCCACAAACTTTCAGAGCCAGAAGGCTACGTTTGTACAATTTGGCAATTTATTGCCTAAAAACAAGGACAAGTGGATGCATATAAAGCTGTGTAACATATAAACTATCTAAGAAAATTAATGGCATTGGGAGTTTCACAAATAATTATAAGGTTATAGGATTCATTTTTCCCACATTGTAACAATGCTGTTCATTCCTCTCACTAGCTTAATTGGGAAAGCTGAGTCCTGTGTCATTTTTCTAAGTTATATCCTTTCCTCAGTATGCCTCTTGCTAGGGACATGATATTTGCCTGACAGCTGAGTTTTTACATTTCTTTTTCAGATTGTCAAACTGGTCTATTCCATCAGGGTATTTAAAACACAAACAGACAAAAAAGTATGCACTGCCAGTAAGCTTAAGAAATTCCGAACGATGATGGCAAATTTTTCTTTCTGATTTGGATCTTTCTGTTACTCTCACAGATACACTTGGAATTTTTGAAGTACAGCCTTGCATTGTGTTATGTCTTTCTTGTTTTAGCTACTTAAGTGCATTGATTTAATGTACAGCGTTTTCAAAATTGTATCTACTGAAGACAACATTAAAAAATGCCACTATAGCTATTCAGTAGAATCTTGTCACTCTAAGATTTCATATTTATGGTTTCAAAAAATCCTGAACAAACCTGGGGGTTCACAGAATATTTAAAAATTACAAACTGGAGTCGTGTCCTCTGCAAGGATCATAGTCAGGAATAGGATGTGTAGACCATTGAAACTGACTAACTGATGGTCCAGTACCTGCATCTAAGCTCTGCTTGCTTGTTCTCATTTAGCTAATTCGGGAACCTCTCTCACTTTCATTATAATACATAGGGCACATATTTATTACCCATACTTTACAGGTAAGGAAATGAAGGGCATTTTCTGTTATGAAAGTGTATATTTATAAAGGTCTTGGAAGTATCCTCAGAGCTGTCAAGAATCACCTCCATTAATCAGAATTACTGCTGTGACCTTATTTAATAATGGAGCTTTGACAGGCTCATTTCTAACATGCAAATCCATTTATAATAATTTCGGATACAAACTGCTGCTCACGTAGATACCTGAGGCCTACAAATCAAAGACAATGACAAACCTACCACAATGTTAAGACCATAGAGTTACCTCAAAATTTTCAGACATTATAAGCAAACTGGATACATAAACATCTGAGTTACAAATAAACTGTACTTTTGAACAAATGGTCCCATTTCCTACTATTCCCTCCCTGCAAAATTATCCTAACAATCACTAACATTTTGGATGCTTTTTATAAGCCAAGCACTGGCTCAGACCTGTGAATGAAGTCACATTTCTGAAAATATAAGCTGCTTCAGTAAAAAGGCCTTTCTCATGACAAATGCAGAAGCCTCATAAAAGTATTACAGAAGTGCCAACAGGCTCATGTCGCTAATTATTAGAGAAAAGCAAATCAAAACTACAATGAGATATCATCTCACACCAGTCAGAATGGCCATCATCAAGAAGTCTACAAATAATAAATGCTGGAGACGGTGTGGAGAAAGGCAACCTTCCTACATTGTTGGTGGGAACGTAAATTGGTGCAGCTACTATGGAAAACAGTATGCAGGTTCCTTAAAAAACTAAAAATAGAGGTACCATATGATCCAGCAATCTGACTCCTGGGCATATATCTGGAAAAGACAAAAACTCTAATTCAAAAAGATACATGCACCCCAGAGTTCACAGCAGCACTGCTTACAGTAGTCAAGACATGGAAGCAGCATAAATGTCCATCAACAGATGAATGCATAAAGAAAATGTGGCATACACACACACACACACACACACACACACACACACACACACACTGAAATACTACTCAGCCATAAAAAAGAATGAAATAATGCCATTTGCAGCAACAGGGATGGACCAGGAGATTATCATACTCATCAGTGAAGTAAGTCAGACAGAGAAACACAAATATCGTATGATATCACTTACATGTGGAATCTGAAAAACTGATGCAAGTGAACTTATTTACAAAACAGATAGACTCATAGACATAGAAAAAAACTTATGGCTACCAAAGAGGAAAGAGGAGAGGGTTAAATTAGGAGTTTTGGATTAACAGATACATACTACTATATATAAAATAGATAAGCAACAAGGGCCTACTGTATAGCATAGGGAATTATATTCAATATCTTGTAATAACCTATAATGGGAAAGACTCTGAAAAAGAATACATATACATATATACATATATATATATATATATATGCATGTATAACTGAATCACTTTGCTGTATACCTGAAACTACCACAACACTGTGAATCAACAATACTTCAATTTAAAAAAAAGAAAAACAGTATTACAAAAGCTGTTAAGCATTGTGTGACATTCAAAATGAGTGTCACATGTTTAATTCTGTACACCAAAGACATGTTAACTTTGATTTTTAAAAGATTACATTTAAAAAGTTTTCAAAACTTATATATCTTATAAACAACCATTACTCACTAATATCAGTGTCAATATTTTAATTTAACATCTTTAATTTTCCACATGATCAGGGATACTTACATAATCATTAGCTGCAATAATCATGTGAAAATTATATTACTGAGCTAATGGAAACATACTCAAAGTATTTTATACAGATGGGGATTTCACAAAGGTTCTCCCAGGACTCAGAAATTTCAGTGTTGTCTCCTCCCCTTTGTGCAGGCAGGAGGTTCCAGAGGCTTTGGAGAAAGGGTATCATTTCTTCCAGTTTCTCCCCAGGATGGTTGGGTAAGATAAACAGGGTCATCAGTGTGTTTGAGCCAACCCATGCATAAAGAGTACTTAGCAACTGTATGAAAAATAGACTATAATTAGATAAGAAGTTCACAGACAAAGCAGTTACCCTTCTTATAAAATGTAAAGATTTTGATTTTCTCATTACAACATACTTTTGCAAAACTCAAAGATCATCTTTGAAAAAATAAAGAAAAAGAGAGAACAAAGAAAGCGTTTAGAAAGTGCTCCATTGAGGGACTTCCCTGGTGGTGCAGTGGTTGGAAATCTGCCTCCCAATGTAGGGGACATGGGTTCGAGCCCTGGTCCGGGAAAATCCCACAATGCCGCGAAGCAACTAAGACCATGCACCACAACTACAGAGCCTGCACTCTAGAGCCCTCAAGCCACAACTACTGAGGCTGAGTGCCACAACTACTGAAGCCCACATGCCTGAAAACCATTCTCCCCAACAAGAGAAGCCACCACAATGAGAAGCCTGTGCACCGCAACAAAGAGTAGCCCCCACTCGCCGCAACTAGAGAAAGCCCGCGAGCAGCAATGAAGACCAAGGCAGCCAAAAATAAATAAATACACTTATTAAAAAAAATGTTTAAAAAAAAAGTGCTCCATTGATAGATAAGGGATTGCCATTCATCACTCACTGCAGATTTCAACAGCATAAGAACTTACATATATTCAGTTCTAAGGCCTTTTTAGGGCAGGTGAACAAAAAGCCATGATCTTAATGTTCTGAAGATATTCAATCACAGAGGTGTGTCATGTGATGCTTTTAAGGCTTGGAGGTGGCCTGATGAAGGGGGTGGAGTGAACAGGTACTAATGCAACCGCCACAGATCAGGGAGGCAGAGCCACTCAGAGTGACAGGGAAGTAGGGTTTACTAGAGCAATTCCATCTTACAAAACCGTGGGAGCTGGTCAAGACATCTGTGGAAGATCGGCACGTTTGCATCTACTGGTGGGACCCACACAACTGTACATCAAGCAATTTGTAAAGAAAGATGGGAATGAAGGGGGGAGCAGTGAGGGCAACCAGGAATCTATGTCTGACTCTCACCAGCCCCAACCTTCAACTCAGCTGACCTGCAGAAGACCCTGGCATCCTGCACCAGAGAACTGCCCAGGAGCCTCAGCCTTGGACTTAATGGAAAGGATCCAGCTGGAGTTCAGGGACTGCAGGTTGCTGCCCACTCCAGCAAAATGACTGCAAATGAGTGACACCCCATGTATAATGCTTGTGAGCAGCCTGGCTTTCCTAGAGGTAGGTCTGCAGGCCCATTTCAGCATGCATCAGAACATCCTGCTCGAAGAACTATTACGCATGAATAATAAACGGGCTTCTAGTGTCTGACAAATTGGTTTTCTGATTTTCTCTTGTAAGATTTTCTGCCAGACATTCTATCTTCTTACAAAGTATATGGGACTCCATTGAAAATAAGAATTAAATAACAAATCAATTAGAGAATCTGATTAGACCGTATATAGTTTCATGAGCACTTTTATTAAGATTTATTGCATTGAACATTTATCTACCTGTAGGGTGAGCTCTTCTGTTCAGTGTTGCAGTTCTAGTCCAAGGCACTCAACAAAAGCAAATAAATGGATGAACTCTTTAATGAATAAACACTGTTCTTATACGGGACTAAAAAGAAAATGAACTATCGGGGCAATAATGTCCTATTGCCATGATCAATTCCACTTTGCCAAAAATACATGTATACTGAACCTAGTCTGTTCAGCTGTAGAAGATCCCAAGGATTACGCAACTAAAGTTCTACCCCTGGCACTCATGTTTCCCCCTGGCATATCCAACTGTGTCTTCTCTTTTCCGTCAAATATTCTTCTTCAGTCAGGCAATCTACACACAGTCCCCTAAACCCAACACAATCAAACCAAGCACTGTTCGCATAATCTCCCTGGAAGTCTCTACACCTATCAGTAATTCTTCAAGGCTTGGTTCAAATGCTCCCATGTCCAAAAGAGTCCTCGCTGAGGATGCTAAAGGACAGCGTTGTGTCTCCCCTGGGCTTTCCACACACATTCTCCCAAATATATACAGAATCTCATTCTAGTCCTACTCATGTGACTGTGCATAAAATGTGTGCCCTTATAAGCTTATGTTCCCTATTCTTGGGGATATATCTTACCTCCCAAAGGGACACTAGGTTACTTAAGGTAAGTGAATGTACCTTTACATCCTCTGCAATTAGTGTGACCATTTGCCCTGGATTTTATTGTAGAGCCTTTAGAATTTTGTTTTATGTAGGAAAGTCAACTAGATAATATATAGCTAAATCTGATTTACTGTAATATTTTTAAATCTAAAAGACTTATTTTCTATAAATACTTGCCCTTATTTTCTATCCATCCGGAACTTATTGTACTAGGAACCTATGTAAGTGGTTTTAAATCATTTTTGAGATAAACATAAATGAAGCCATACAAAAAACAGAAAATCTCCTTTATCATACCATGCATGCTCATTCTCTTGATTCTGCAAATATAATTCAAATATTCACAATATCTTGAACTTAGAAGTAGCTAAACACACATGGGCCAAATGGAACTTCTAGCAAATCATACCTGTGTTTTTGAGATTCATTAGCCTATAGGTTATTTTTAGTGTTCTCTGGAGGAGTAGGGAAGGAGATAAAAAAGGTAAGTTTCAGGAAAATAGAGATAACAGATATTGGTAAGGAAGGGTGCAGAAGAATACTGACCTTGGAGCAGGGAGTAACCTCTCTGATTACAAAATCCAATGCCTCTGCTGTACTCTGGGGCCCAGAGCAATGTACCTAAGCCAAATAATTAAACAATAGGAGACCTAGGTGAGATTTGTGTGTCTCACTGGTTCTTAGTTCTCAGTTCCCAACAGCCCTTGATGTCTTTCTGCAGGGTAGCATCCTATTACAGAAGCAATTTACATTATGGTGGAGAAGACCCTGCAGGTGTGCCACACCACCACCACCACTCAGGAAGTCACCAGAAGCTTAGGTGGATAGTTCCCATACATGCTGACGTCTTCCTCCCTCAAATACCTATAGCTTCTCAGATGTCCCCCAAGAGGGACTGAACCCCAGTTGCCCACATCTATGACACACACAGCAATGTGCCCTTTATTGTCCTTCTTCCCGTCCCTGCTTCACTCTCACCACTCCACTCACTGTGGTTCCTGGGATTATTGTCAACTAGACTTCTTGTACCCAAGTTCCTATCTCAGAGTCAGATTTAGGGGAATTCAAATTAAGACATATGGTAAAGAGTCAAACACAATAAACTGTTTAATCAACATCATTCTCCAATTCTAGCTCTGAAGATGTTTCCTTGCTTTAAAATTTTTAATGGTAATTTTTAAATCTCAGTCCCAAGAATGAACCTGGTAATCTGTTTATTTCCTCCCCTTTTCCTTCACTGCAGAGAAGTAAAACACATGCCCAAATTTAACTAGAGATGCTCAATAAATCTCAGACAGCACCTTCCATGTAAGGACTCTGTGTTTCTTTCATAAGTGGATGAATCAACGGATCAATCAAGGGGGTACATTTTGTTCACATTTGGAAAAGATTTAAAGTAAGCAGTTCCAACAGGATTACAACTCACTCCTACTGCATCACATACTCTTCGGAGGGTAAAATGAATATGTTGCTAATGTTTGTTAGTGCATGGTAAAAATAGAGAATTCCCAGTTTTTTTCTGAATGGGTGATTAATTAGCAAGTGAAAATTGCTCTAGGGCAGTGCCTCTCAAACTTTCATACCACTTGCCTTAGGATGTTGTTAAAACACATATTCTGGATCAGCAGGTCTGAGTGGGAGCCAAGTCTGCATTTCTAATAAGCTCCCAGATGTTGTTGATGCTTCTGGTTCAAAGACCACACTGTGAGTGGTAAAACTGCTAACCTGTGCTTTCCCCTAAGGCAGCCACTAGCTACATGCGCCTATTTAAATTAGAAATTAAATAAAATTAAAAATTCAGTTTCCTCAGTCACATTAGTCATGTTTGAAAGTGCTCAATAGGCACATGAGGCTAAGTGGCTACCATATTGGAGAGCACAGACAGAGAATATTTCCAGTAGTGCAAAAAGTTCATTGCATAGAATTACTGTAAACATTGGAGAGATGTTCTCAGATATCTTATTTTTCTTTGATTTTTCACTATTTTAATCTTTCCTTCCTACTCCCCTCCAATTCCCTACACTGTTTGTGGAGTTATTTTTTACACTTTCATAAAAATTCTGCAATGGGGGGCTCGCAGGCATCCTGTGAATACATTTCTTCTGAAAGAATTGGTCAAAACTCCAAGGCCATCAAGACAATGGACCCTCCATAACTATCCTTATTTCTAGTCTGTGTTTTGTAGATTTAATGAATAACATATTCAGTCAGATAGTTTGGGGCGAACACCCTAAATCTAATATGCTTAAATGTCCTCTTAGAATACGAGCTACAGCAATAATCTTTCTCAATTTTATTAACCAGACTATGTGAAGATGTCATTCATCTCGTAGTGTCAAGATTGAGAAAATAGGGCACTTCTAATAAAAAAAAACAAACAGATTTCTGCTTTTGTCCTGATAGTGCTCTCTCTAACTACCTTTTCATAAAAATGATACTTTTTATTGACTCACATAATAATTTATCTCTCTAATAGCTGAAAATGCTTTAGAAATATACTTGTTTGTTTCTCAGTTAATCTAGTAACGTCTCAGGAAGTCAAAATTGGCTGTTAGGTAACAATTTTTCTAGAAAATAAAGATATACCCAAAGTTCAAATGCAGCGTGAATTGCTTGATTATAATGAAATGCAATTAGGTTTAGAAAACTACAGTTGATGGCAGAATATGCTGCAGCAAAACTTCCACGGAAGGTGCTAGAAATGGCACCACTTCAATCATTTAGCTCTTGAGGCTTAAAATCGAATTTGAGACAGGAATAGTTGCAAAAATTGAAAGATTTAGAACATGTTAAAATGCTTCTGACACTGCAAATAGAGAAGGACCTAGAACTGGGCTGTCTCCTGGTTGTCCTTTACCTTCGTGGTCAAACAGCAGTGATGTGAACCTTCCAATCTTACTCCTTTCGTATTTAGCTAGAGTACTTTGAAAGAGTGTCTGAAAAGTAGCACGTAGTGATCGACTCAACTCCAAGATCTGGAACAAATTCAGCAAAATACTCAGCTTATTTCAAATGTTTGATAAACCTTCTGCACATTAATTACTGAAACTGCTAGTGGAAGCAGAAGCTCATATTTTCAAATGTCCTAACTTATTTACATTGACAACTTGAAAAAAGAAAAAAAACAGATTGCTCACTGTTCTGTGTTCATGACATTAAGTTTTAACAATTAAAATGAACCTGGGAGACCCTGCATATAATGAGTGTTTATTGTGGTAGTACACACCAATCTTTGTGCAAGAGAGGAAATCAAGTAATACTTGACCATTTTAAACAACAAGAGGGTAAGGCAAGAAAGAAATGGATGATTTTATTGGTTACAGAGTTTGAGCAGATGTAGTATTAAAATAAAATTTGTATCAATTAGAAATCAAATTCACATATATACACAATAAAAAATTTCTAAAGAATCCAAGCGATATCTATGAAAGCTTTAATGTTTGCATAATTATCTACATAATTTGGTGAAAGTCTTTAGGAAACAAATAATGTGGAGCTGGAATTTCCCAATGTGATCCAATACATTGGGTAAATTACCTTTTAAAATGTATTTTTTTTTTTTTTTTGGTACGTGGGCCTCTCACTGCTGTGGCCTCTCCCGTCGCAGAGCACACGCTCTGGACGCGCAGGCCCAGTGGCCACGGCCCACGGGCCCAGCCGCTCCGCGGCACGCGGGATCCTCCCGGACCGGTGCACGAACCCGCGTCCCCCGCATCGGCAGGCGGACTCCCAACCACTGTGCCACTAGGGAAGCCCTGTAGAAATTTTTTAAGCTACCTAAATGCGTAAGAAAAAAAAATCCTTCCTTATGCCAAAACCCAAATGTAGGCACTATTAACATGCTGGTGTGTTTCTTCCATGTTGGTTTTCTTTGCAAAGTACATATAAATACAGATATATTGCATTCTTTTAAATTAAGGTCAAACTAAGTAGCTAAATGGACAAGGAGACAGATACATACAACAGCTATAATCTTTATAATCTTTATGTGCCAAGTGCTGTGCACACTCTTCTTAGGTGTAACCACATGAATTTTCCTGGTAACTGTACAAGGCAGGCAACAGTGTTATCTCTGCTTTACAGATGAGGAAGCAAAATGTGTTAAATAATGAACCTGTGTTCTCCATTAGACTATAAAGTTCTATAAGGCAAGGCCTGGCTGTTTCCTCATCTCTGAGTCCCACGTTTCCTGCTGAAGAATTTGATCACCTATTAGATAGTTGATTAATGTAAACCTGATATTGAAAGGAAAGGCAAAAGAGGAAAACAGTGTATGATTGTGTGGTAGATGGGATTATTGTTCTCAGTTTTTCACTCCCTCACTACTGGGACCCCACAGTGGGGTCCAGTAGGTAGAGTATACATTCCTGTCCCACTGACTTTGGGATTGGCCATATGACTGGATTTCACCAATAAAATGTGGTGGAAGTAGATTGTGCCAGACATGATTCAAGGTTTTAAGTGGCAGGGAGGATTTTGCTCATCTTTTTCACTTCCTGGCCCTGCCATGGAAGAAGAGCCTCAGGTAAGTACTACTTCACGGAGATTACAGAGACCAGAAGAGAAAATCTGAACCCTGTTTGAGATCTGAGACACTCAGCCACCACACAACATAGCACAGCATAACACAGCTGGTTACGCATCCCTGGACAAGAAAATAAATGCATGTTTTGTAAACTATTGAGTTTGAGGTTTTTTCTTTTCATGCAGTTTTACTGCAGCAAAAACTGACTAATAAACCTTGCAATGTATTCATTAGCATGCAGTAACTAGGGTAAGCTGATCCGTAGTTTTCTTATTAAATTTGTCAGTTTTTTAATGAGGAAATTGCCTTCTACTTGACAAGGTCATGAGGGAAAATGCCTGTTTGTCAGGTAAGAAATCCACATGCTTTTGCTAAAAGGATTGTCTTTACAGACTCAGTTTAACTACAAAAATGAAAAACAGGATGTCCGAGTTTGTACCCCAAACAAGCTGTGTAACAGAACTTGAAAACAGCAAAACAATAAGAGTCTTTATTCTTTTACAGGATGAATAAAGAGTAGAAGGATGACTTTATGGTGAACTGGCAGTGGCAAGGTTGTACTTCTTACAGACAGACCTCTACATGTTTTCACTATTGTATTTGAGCAGCTCTGTCCAATAGAACTATAATGTGAGCCACATGTGTTCTTTTAAATTTTCTGGTAACCACATTTTTTAGAAAGGCAAAAAAAGATGAAATTAAGTTTAATAATATATTTTATTTAACCCAATATATCCAAAATATTATTTCAATATATTAACATAAAATGCTACTAGTGAACTACTTTACATGCCTTTTTGTCATACTAAGTCTTCAAAATTCATTGGGTATTTCATAGGTACAGTACATCTAATTTGGACCAGCTACATCTCAAATGTGGCTAGTGGTTACCATATTGGATGGTATGGTTTTAGATAATGTGATAAATTGTCTATTTCAATGTATTCATTTCCTTCGACTGCAGTAACAAATTGCCACACATTCTGGTGGCTTAAAACAACAGAAATTTATTCTCTCATAGTTCTGGAGGCAAAAAGTTCAAAATTAAGATGTCAGCAGAGTATGGTACTTCCCCTGAAGGCTCTAGGGGAGGTTCTGTTCCTTGCCTCTTCCAGGTTATGGTGGTGCTAAGCATTCCTTAGCTTGTGGCTGCATCAATCTAATCTCTGCCTCTGTTTCACACTGGCTCGCCCTCTTCTGTCTATTTCAAATCTTCCCTGCATGTCTCCTACAAGGATGCTTCTCATTGGATTTAGGACCTACCTGGATAATCCAGGATGATCTTTTCATCTCAAGATACTTAATGACACCCTCAAAGACCCCTTTTCCGAATAAGGTAACATTCACAGCTTCTGGGATTCAGGATATGGACAGATCTTTTTTGCATCTCAGCTAACTTAGCTGGGAACACATGGGATGTGGGTATGATCTCCCTCCATCAATCTAAAACACACTACAATGCTACTTGTTTCCAAAAATTTTAAATTTCAAAGCTCAACACTATGTAAAATATTGAAAATTAGACTTATTTGATAGAAAATCAACTGTACTTTGGATTCTAGAGGGTTTATTCACACAGAACACAAAGGATTAATATTAGTAATGAAACTACATGGTTATTAGTAACAGAAAAGTAGTTATTATTACTATTACTAGATATACGGGGTTCTCAAGTGTCCTGAACAGGTTGTAATATGTGTGTGGCTTTGGCAGAAAGGCTGATGGGTGTGAGATGAAGAAATTTGTCTCAGTTGCCATGCTGGATCGTGGCACAGCTAGAAATAGACCGTAACACAGTTGACTTTTTTACAGTGTGATTTCAGCTACTTAGATTAAAACGCTAATATGCTTCAAGGTGTAAAGCTTTCCAAAATTAAGCATCATTGTACTGAGCATGTCTTGTCATCTACTGCCTACAGATTTACACTACAGACACTTGACTTTAAAACCAAACACCATAATGTATCCAAGCATCTTCTTTAAGATATAAGAAAACTTGGTAAGGGAAATCTAGCATTTATGTCATTGTAATTTTTTAATAAAATTTCCTTCATAATTTATATAAATTTCAAATCATTATGCTATACACCTAAAACTAATAAAATGTTATATGTCAGTTATACCTCAGTAAAATAAAAATGATAAATTTCCAATTTGGAATGTTTTTACAGCAACTATATTAGATTTCTGTCAACAGATATACAATACTGTTGCCAAGATGGTAGAGAGAATCCAATTACACCCCACATCCAGTTTCCCCAGTTGTAACTTACAAATATATGATACATTTGTTACAAGTAAAGAACCAATACTGATACATTATTTTGAACTAATGCTCATACTTCAATAATTTCTCCTTACTTTTTAATCTACATTTTATTTTTCTGTTCCAGGATTCCACCCAGGATAATATTGATACATTATGTTTAGTCTTTATGTCTCCTTAGGGTACCCTACTGTTGCTGTTTCTTAGACTTTCCTTGTTTTTGATGACCTTCACAGTTTAGAGAAGCACTGTTCAGGCATTTTGTAAAATATCCTTTAATTTGGGTTTGGTTGATGTTTTTCTCATGACTGGACCGGAATTATCAGTTTTAAGGAGGAAGCCACAAGCTAAAGTGTCACCTTTATGACATCATATAAAGGTTACATACCGTCAACCTGACTCAGTGCTGACATGCTGACCTTGACCCCCTGACTGAGGCAGTGGCTGGCAGGTTCTCCCACCGTAAAGTTACTCTTTCCCCCTGTTTCCATCCTGTTCTCTTTGGAAGGCGGGCACTGTGTGAAGTCCACACTTAAGTCTGCAGTTACAGTTCCCACCCTATTAAGGGGGTGTTACTTACATCAATTATTTGGATTTTTTCTGTATGGGAGAATTTTCTATTATTGTCTATTATGTCCCATTTAAAATTTTCATTAAATCACATAATTACATCAGCATGGATTCATGGATGTTTATTTAATACTTTGGGTTACAAGCCAATATTAACTTATTTATTTTCTTGCTCACATGGTTCCAGCATGACCATCGGGAGATATTTCAGGTGGCTCTGGTGTTCCGTTGACATACCCTCATTTTTTAGTTTTTTGAGTACTTACTTACTTGCTTTCTGGAACCACAAAAGATCCAGGCTTATCATGTAAATTTCCTGCCACAGCTCCAGAAATCTGCCACTTCTCCAAGAAGCCCTGGTTCTTTTATTGGAGAATGGTATTAGAAACCAAGATCTGGGCACGAGATGTGCTTATTGCTTCTGGGTGGTATTGTTGCTCCTAAGTTTTGTTAATGGGCAGAGTTTGAGAATATATAGGGGTGTGTGTGTGTATGTGTGTATGTGTGTGTGTGTGTGTGTGTGTGTGTGTGTATTATATACATATATATATATACACCTGTATATGTACACGTATCTATAATTATTTCCCTATTAATCCGTCTGTAAATATATTAAGCTAAACATGTGTTCACACTGATGTCTCATTCTAGTATCACATGATTCATTCTACCTTTCACCCCCTGGTTATCTGTAACAATTAAAATATCAGGAGGCTATGGACTGAAAGTTAAGAAAATGACCTTCTTAGAGCCACGAGAGGCTTAGAAATAGAATCCTGATTCTTTACTTAGTTACCAGTCTAATTTTCCCCACTCTGAAACATCATATCATTTATCCTAAGTTCCCACCATGCCATACCATAGTCCAACAATTCATCAAAGCCCCCCTAATAAATGGATTTTAAAAATAAGGAACAGCTCAGCCAAGCTGATTCCTCACACAGAACTGCTGCAATTCTTGCTTTTTCTGGGAATTCATAGTGAAGCTGGTACAACAAAAGAACAGAATTAGAGTAGCCCTACTTTTTGTATTTTATCTATTTTCTAGTGCTTCTTCAGTGAGTTTTCTTTCTGAAAAGGCTCTCTGCTTGATAGGCTTTTGTGTAGATGGAATGACCTTTTGCTGTACAGGAATACTGGAAGGCAAACGTCAACCCATCTGACTCAGGAAAATAAATAAGCCCTGGTCTCCATTAACGAGGAGATAAAACACAGTGACTCACTTGCTTTTTGTTTCTTCTCAAGAAAAAACCTCATCCTGAAATTAATGTATTGAAAACACTTAATATAAGGCAATTATTTTCCTGCATGTATCTACCCTAAGCTATGACCATGGCTATCATGTGAAATACTGCCTGCCTTATCCTTCCATATAAGCTTAAGGTTAGGCTTGTACCTTAACACTAGTAACTTGAATTAATTTATGTTTTCAGTTACAAACATTTGAGCTTACCAAAGAAAGAGAAAAGCATTTTTTTACCACCATGGTCTTCACTGATTTAAAAACTTCACGTTTAGGAGATTTCCTTCTGTAATTACTCCATCCATACCTTTCCTTTCTTAAACCAAAGCAGAACATAAAAGAATAAATAAGGTGAATTTGTGGCAACATGGATGGACCTTAAGGGTATTACGCTAAGTCAAATAAATCAGACAGAGAAAGTCAAACGCTGTATGCTCTCACTTGTATTTGGAATCTAAAAACAACAACAACAAAACAAAAACCCAACTCATAGAAAAAGTGATCAGATTTGTGGTTACCAGAGGCGGGTAGTGGGGGGGGGTGGATGAAATGGGTGAAGGGGCTCAAAACGCACAAACTTCTAGTTATAAAATAAGTCATGTGGATTACTGTGCAGGATTGTTACTAATGCTGTACTGCATATTTGAAATTTGCTAAGAGAGTATCTCTTAAAAGTTCTCATCACAAGAAAAAAATTCTCTAACTATGTGTGGCGATGAATGTTAAAAAGACTCGTGATGATCATTTCACAATACACACAAATATCAAAACTAATGTAATGTTTATGTTAATTATATCTCAATTTTTTAAAAAAGCATAAATAAGGTGAATCTGTAACTCATGCTACAAAGTACAAGAAGGACTTCACTTAAGCCTCCAAATCCTCCATCACACTTACAGTCACTGATGTGTTGGTAAACGTTAACAAGCAGATATCAAAACAAGAAAAAAGGGCCCTGATCAGTAGTGTTTGCCAATTCCAGAATCGTAAATACTCCCATGGCCAGTTTCAAGCTACCAACATGATAGCACAGATTTGGGCAGCGATATGCAATAGTGATCCATTATATAGCGTTTCCACCATTTAGATATTATCGTTGTAAATAACCGTGAGAACATAGAAAATAATAAAAATAATCAGGAAGTCATGGAGGTTTAGTAATATTACCTTTTTTCAGTGTAATGTATTTACTTTAAAGTTTACGAAACTTAATAGCTTTGTTTAACAACTGGCTCTGTAAGCTAGTAAAAGCCAACTCAAAAATACTCACATTTACAAAGAAGGTTTTTGGCCACTGATTGTCCAGGTTTCAGCTGGCTTTGATATCGGTGGAAGCAATCAAGCTTGACTGATCGCAAAACTGGCCCAAATTCCCCACTCTCCCTGTATCCACACCATTTTGCAATGTGACATTGCAGTTCTTCCTATTGAGAGGTGGTCTATTACCCCACCCTTAAATCTCAGCTGACCTTGAGACTTGCTTTGGGCTAAAAAATGCGGCATAATTAACGGGATGCCCATTTGGGGTCTAGACCTCGAGAGGCCTTGTGTGCTTTTAGTCTCTCTCTTAGCCTTCTGCTTCCACCTTGAGAATACTCTCAGGCTAGCCTGCTCTGGCACCCTTGGCTCCACCATGAGAACAGGTCAAGGCTAGACTGACTCTGAGGGATGCAAGACACACAGAGATGGGTGGAGGCCAGCACAGATAAGCCTAGAGCCAGGTAACTCCAAAACACGTGCAAAAGCCCAGACAAAATTTGGCAGAGCCATTTCTCCAACCCACAGCTGACCATAGACATATAAGTGAACCCAGGGTAAGCCAGAACCATGGAGCTGACCTGTAGACTCATTTGCAATAACAAATATTTATTGTTTTATGACCCTGAATTTTGGGGAGGTTTGGTAGAGCTTGAGAATAAGACTGACTTCTGCCTTCTGTACTGAGAACTAAGAAAAAGAGAATAATCATTTGGACAATTGCTGGAAGCAAGTAGAGGACTGCTGACAATATCAGAGGAAATCAGGCAGCAGGTTGATTCGCAGTTGAGAGATACTGCTTCTTTTGCTAATCTGGACATGTGTATGGTTTGGTATATTGTTTAGATTCCAAACTCTAGCCATAATCAGCAAGAATTCTGCCATTTTTAAATGTTAGAGCCATATTTCCAGAATATTCTTACTATGGTTTATGGATTCAATATTGAATATATCTTGTGAAAACTAAGACTTGCTTTTTAAAAAATACCACTAGTAAATACTAGTATTTCGGGGGGAAGGATAATTGAAAGGATCTTTATATTTTTAAATTTGAATCTTCAAATCATAGACTGCTACCCCAGCCACCATAATCAGATTGCCACTGATGTATGGAATCAAATGGCTTCACTATTTCAAAACACACCATTTCCCTTATTGGTAGTAGAAATAATATAATGGCAAGAAAATACTTGATCCATTCTTTTTTAATGTGGTAAGATTTTTTAAGAGTAAGACTCTTATGATCTCCTTCATATAATACACATTTTCTTATCCTGCAGAGTATTCAAAAGGAAAGGGAAACAAGTGACGAGGGGTTTTAATTTAGCACAAGGAAGATTAGATGGCTTAAGCTTTGAAATAAAGAGTATGATGGGAAATAAATTCAAATATCTAAAGGCAAAGTCCTAGAATACTCAGGGTCACTTCTATGACTGGATCTTTGTGGATTCTTACACACAGCCTTGCTAGGGCATCTTTCTGGAGAAACACAAAGTATGTCTCGAACTGGGAACAATACTGAAGAGCCTTTATCATCAAGAGATACAAGTGCCGTGGAGAAGACTCCGATGTATACAATAAACCAAAGGTATAATAACTTATCATAATGTTTCAACTTCCCAAAGAGCTTGATATCTTGCTTCTCTGAGGAGTAAGGTGAAAAAGGAAAGAAGGAAGGAAACACAAAATAATCTTGAGAATCGTCTCGTGTCCTCTGTACTAGGTACTTTTTTTTTTTTTTTTTTTGCCGTACGCGGGCCTCTCACTGTTGTGGCCTCTCCCGCTGCGGAGCACAGGCTCCGGATGCGCAGGCCCAGCGGCCATGGCTCACAGACCCAGCCGCTCCGCGGCATGTGGGATCCTCCTAGCCCGGGGCACGAACCCGTGTCCCCTGCATCAGCAGGCGGACTCTCAACCACTGCGCCACCAGGGAAGCCCTGTACTAGGTACTTTTTAATCTCTTATCTTTAGGTCAGCACCAAAACATGTGCTTTGCATAGAGAAATACAAACCATTGGACATACAAGGCAAAATTGGGATTGGTTAAAACCACTCAGGACAGAAGGAACCTAGGAGTGTTATGATCCCATATCTTGATTGAACACAATAGGAAACTGATAGCAACTGGCTTACAGATATACAGATATTTGACCAAAGCCCTGAAACAAAAACTTATGTCAGTTAACTCTTAGCACAGAGTATTCCTCCCATAAAATCATAAAACTCATTGTTTTTAATGAAGGTAGACTGCCATTAAACTAAAACGTGTCTGCAAAGAAAAAAACAATTTTACTCTTGCTACAAAATGAATGTTGCCTTCTTTACTTATTAAAAATAGATAAAAAGTAGAAAACCTCTGTCCATATATAAACACTTATGAGCCAAAAAGAAAAAAAAAAAAAGCCTGATTTATAAGTCAAAGTCTAGGATAGATTCTGAACAATAAATGAAATTATAGATATGTGTCTCTATTTCTGCCTTGCATCTTCTCGATCTTTGCGAACCTGCTGTATAAAAAAGAAATAAAGAAAAGAAAAAAATAAATTATAGAGAACTCATGAAATTAATGAAAAAAAAATTATCCTAATTTCCAATAGAATGGACATTCAATTGAAGACAAATGAGCTACTAGTGTCTTATTTCCACAGACATGCAGTCTCCAAATGATATTCAATGTGGATGGGCATATTTATTCTAGGTGCTGAATAAAATTAAGCTTCAAAAATGAGTCCAGATTGGCCCCTGGATCTCAGCTGGCCACCTGAGCAATGCACCTCCTGTCTCCTTTCTGAACATCTATTGAGATTCCATTAAATGCTACTTTTGCAGTGATGCCTTGCCCATCTTCTCCCATTCCTGACATCTCAGTTCCCTGCCCAAATGGGCAAAATTAAAATTTTGTTAACCCCGAATGCTTCCTTGCCTTCCAATTGTATCATTAACCACATTTGAATCTGAATTATAGATATTTGCATATTTCCTGCTGCTTTCTTGTTTCAAGTATAAGAACTATGAGAACAAGGACTTTGTTTTATTTCTCTTGTTATATCATTTGGGACAAATCATAGGGATTTTCCTGTGGGAGATATTCAATATTTTTTATTGAATTAGATAGTTTTAATTCAAAAAGAGTTCAGAATCTAATAAAATGATACTGTATACAATATTGATTTTTGCCCAGCCATAAAGGGATAAGAACTTTACCAAATCATCAAAATACATAAACTTAAGTTCAAAGATAAAGAAAAATTAGATATAAAATTTAGAAATGAGGAGACAACATTATTATTTGTTATATAGGGTATGGTTGTATACCTGTCAGAATGAAAACATCAAGTGAAAAATATTGCAATGAGATTCAGTGAAGTTCCTGGGTATATAACGATATACCCCAAATCAGTTTTCCTTCATTAAATACAAGGCACTTAGAAATGTAAATGAAAGCTCTACTTAGAACAGCATCAAAATGATGGAAAACTTAATTTTAAATGTATATGATCTCTATGATGAAGACTTGAAAACATTAAGAAGGGATATAAAAGACAACTTGAATAAAAGTAAAGACATACTCTTTACTTGGATGGAAATACTTAGTATGCTAAAGTATAAACTGTTACTGTATTCATCTAAATATTTAAGTAATACCAATAAATAATCAACAGAAATTTTTGGAAAATAGTATAAATTGTTCCTGAAATTCATATGAAAAAAATAAATGAAAAAAATAAATTAATGAAGTAGGACTATCTCTATTAAATAATAATATATTATAAAGCTATAATAATTAAAACACTTTATTACTAGTCTAAAATATATAGAAAGGTCAATGATACCAGAGGGAAGAATGGAAATATAGAGAGGTTTTCAGTATATAATCAGGATAGCATTTCAAATCAGTGAGAAAAAGAAATAGATTATGCAATAATTAATGTTGGACAATGGGGCAGGGCAGTCATGCAGAGTTCAATAAAATTGGTATTGTAGTAGACATTATCAGTTCACTATTATTTAGTTTTCCTTTCTTCCCTGGGCATATTGGAGACTACATTTCCCAGCCCACATGCAATTGAGCTGGGCCATGTGACTAGATCTGGTCAATGAAATGTGAGCAGAGGGACAGGTGTCAATTCTGGGCTGACCCACTGAAAAGTCCCTCTTGATTCTCCAGCTGCTTCTCTTCTACTTACCCAGCAAAAGCAAAGTCCTCTTGTTGAGATGGCAGAGCTCAAAATAGAAACAGCCTACATTGCTGAGGGTAGCTTGGAATGTGTTTCAGACCTTCAGCAAACAGAGGAGGAGAGAAATTTTGATGTGTTTTTCCACTGACATTGAGAAGTTGTTTGTTATTAGGGACTACACTAGCCTATCCTGACTAGTGAAGATCCCTTTGTCACCGTCATAAAATAAGGTCCAGATGGTGTAAAGACACAATCATAAAAATTAAAACATAAAAACATCGGAAGAAATCACAAAATTATCTTTATTATTTTAGAATGGATAACTTTTATAAGTAGCACTCCAAATTGAAAACTCATAAAGAAAAGGATTAATAAATCTGATGACCAAAAATATCTGGAAAGCGAAAATTCCACAAAGTCAAATTAAAAACTTGGAGATAACACATGACAGACAGCTCTTAATATATCAAAATATCTTATAAAGCAATAAGTACAACAATCCATTGGAAAATGGGCAAAGTTTATATGAAACAATATAAATATATTGCACAGGAGAAAAAGGTTCTTCTTCACTCATAATGGGAGAAATACAAATTTAAAGAATAAAGAGCTACCGATGTTTCATCTACCATATTTACAAAAATCAAAAAATGGTTAATGAAACACCATGCTGGTAAGAATGTGAACAAATAGGTAATTTTGAATGCTATTGATGGAAGCGTAAATAGATCCAATTTCTTTGTAGAGCAATATGGTAACATACTTCAAAATTTAAAATGCATGTGGATGCAGGAATTTCACTTGTAGGAAATTCAAATGTACCCATATTACATCCCAAAATATATTTAATAAATCTATATTGAAGCATTTTTGAAGCAGCAAAAGAGTGGAAATAACAAAATACCTATTAAGAGATGACTCAATAAATAAATGTTGATGCACCTATAAAATAAAATATAGCTTCTAAAAAAAGAATGAAGTAGATATATGTGTAATAATATGGTTTAATTTCTGAGACACATTGTTGCATTTAAATAACATTTGATGGTATGCCATCATTTATATAGAATTTAATTTTTTTAATTGGGCTGGTAAATGCATAGATTTCCTGGGAAATAAAAAAAGGAAATAACTATGAATTGTTGTTTCTGGGAAGGGAACAGAAGAAATGAGGGTAGAGTGTATACTTTTTAATGATAACCTTTAACACTGTTGGAATTTACCTTTTTAGTAGATGCATGAATTACTTTTTTCCAAAAATAAAAACAATTTAAGTACATTAAACCAGACCAATTGCACTGCTACCCAAATGGCTAATATCATTTGAATTTTCACATCTCAAAGGTTATAAACGGTAAGAATGGTAATCACTGTCAAGAAAAATTCTGACTCAAATAGACAGGTCACAGACATTTGTTATTCCTGACATTCTTTTACAAGAAAACTTAGTCAACCTGGAACATGGTTCTAACAGTTACGAAGTGAAACTGACAGCTCTCACCTTCCTTAGATAAAAATCCAATCAGAAAATGTGACATTTTCACCCACATAATGCAGCTCGGGTACTTCACTATGCCACCACAAGCAATGGAGAATGTAAAAAACTTCTGACATTATGTAAGATTTCTATCCCATAAAATTGATAGACTTAAAAAGCACAGGGCAGATGCAGCATTAATCTGCTCCCATGTTTTGTATGGCTATTTAAAGGGCCTGTCAACATGAATAATGCACAGGAGTTATTTTTACGTAAAACGTGCTCAGAAATTATAGAACAGACAACCAACGATGGCATAGATTTCTAAAAGTCAGATTGGTAAAACAGATAGAATAAGCACACATGTTCTCTTGTTTTTATTTCCTGGACCTCGTGGTTAAATTTACAAGATATCAATGTCAATTGCTTAACTGATAATGATTTTGTTTTTGTTTTCTAAGGATTTTAAAAAATAAAATTAAAAAAATTAATTTTTTTAAAATTAGCAAAGGCATGCCATAGCTACATAAAATATATGAAACAAACAAAAATTGCCTTAGAGAAAAATAATTTTTCCATGAGGGATTAAGAGTAAAGGAGAGAATAGTATTGAAAGCAAAATTCAGCAGACATATGGGTTGATAAAAAATTATAACTTCCTATTTTTTGTTGTTATTCTGGACTAAGAATCCACCTTTCCCTTGCAGAATCTGAATTTAAAGTACTACAGTATATATTAATAGTCAGACTTAACAGTGAAATAGAATATAGTCCAGAAATAGGCTCAGTTGCATGTGGAAATACTATATATGAAAAGAGTAGTATCTCAACTCACTAGGACAAAAGTTAGACTGCTAAATAAATTGTGTCAAAAATGGACTTCATAATAAATGGTCTAGGCACAACTGTATAGCAAGTTGCAGAAAGATACAATCGATTTTTAAATTATATTGAAACACCTCAACACCAGATTAGGACAAATGAAGGTCTTAAAAAAATAGTGTTGTTATAGCCACTATGGAGAACAGCATGGAGGTTCCTTAAAAAACTACAAATAGAACTACCATATGACCCAGCAATCCCACTACTGGGCATATACCCTGAGAAAACCATAATTCAAAAAGAGTCATGTACCAAAATGTTCATTGCAGCTCTATATACAATAGCCCAGAGATGGAAACAACCTAAGTGTCCATCATCAGATGAATGGATAAAGAAGATGTGGCACGTATATACAATGGAATATTACTCAGCCATAAAAAGAAACGAAATTGAGCTATTTGTAATGAGGTGGATAGATCTAGAGTCTGTCATACAGAGTGAAGTAAGTCAGAAAGAGAAAGACAAATACCTTATGCTAACACATATATATGGAACTTAAGGAAAAAAAATGTCATGAAGAACCTAGGGGTAAGACAGGAATAAAGATACAGACCTACTAGAGAATGGACTTGAGGATATGGGGAGCGGGAAGGGTAAGCTGTGACAAAGCAAGAGAGAGGCATGGACATATATACACTACCAAACGTAAGGTAGATAGCTAGTGGGAAGCAGCCGCATAGCACAGGGAGATCAGCTTGGTGCTTTGTGACCGCCTGGAGGGGTGGGATAGGGAGGGTGGGAGGGAGGGAGACGCAAGAGCGAAGAGATATGGGAACATATATATATGTATAACTGATTCACTTTGTTATAAAGCAGAAACTAACACACCATTGTAAGCAATTATACTCCAATAAAGATGTTTAAAAAAAAAGTGTTGTAATAAAAGGATATCAAGTTAGAAAAAGATAAAATTGGATCCATACCTCACAACATACAACATAAAAAACTTCTAGATTATCCAAGACTGAAATGTAAAAACATGAAACCATACTAGGAAAAAACTATGGGTGAATTTCTTCATAAACTAGATATGGAAAAAGACTTTCTGTGACTCAAAATCCAAAAGCAATAATCAGCAAGTTGACTAAAACTTACATGGCAAAAAGCACCATAAGCAAATTCAAAAGACAAACCAGGAAAACATTTTTGCAGCTCTATAATAGATAAAGAGATAATTCTCCTAAAGAGCTGTAAAAAAAAATTAAGGAGCCTGAAAGACCAGGTAGAAAAATGCAAAATATATGAACAGAAGTTCATAGTAAAAATACATGTGGCTCTTAAACACATGAAAAGATGCTTAATTTCAAGCATAGTAAGAGAAATGCAAGTTAAAACTATACTAATAGCATTTCTTACCAAACTGACACAAATCTAAAACTTGACAGTATACTTTGTGTTAAGGCTGGGGGTGAGGGGGCAAAGATCATCTTATACATTGCAGGGGGAATAGAAAATGATAAAAACAAAACGGAACAAAGCAAAAATCCTATGAAGGAGAAGTTAGCAAAATAACCAATCCTAGGAATTTACCCTGAAACTGAACCTCTGCATATGTATGACAAGACATACATAGAGCTGTTTTCTGTTTTGTTTTGTTTTTTAAATTGCACCCTCATACGCACAGTAAAATATTGGAAACAACCTAAATGTTCATCCACAAAAGACTGTTTGAATAAACTACAGTACACTATGCGGAGGAATAATATACCGCCATATAAAAGAATGAAAAAGATCCCCAGGACCAATATGGAGTTCCCTCCTTGGCTGTACACCAGGGAGTGCATGGTCACCCCACAGGGTGCCCTAAGGAGAGAAAATGAGGAAGAATCCTATGATAATGCGTTAAATCAGATGCATTTGAACAAGTAATTCCATTGCTAGGACTACAATTTAAGAAAATAACAACTGAGAAGAAAAATGCAAAATGACAGATGTTTGCTTCAAAGTTACTTATAATAAAAATAAAATGGAAATTGTGTAACTATTCAATAGTAAATTGATGGTAAATATTCACATGATTTCAATGGATTATTATTCAGCCATAGAAGCGATAAATATGAAAAAGATATTTAGCACCATGGCTGTACTTAAGCTGTTATGTTAAATAAAAGAACTTTACTATGTCATTTATGCAAATGAATAGATGAACACAGTGTGATCTTCTGGAAGAAAAACACATGACCCGGTTTTTCTTTTGCGTATTTGGAATTATTCAAGCTTTAAGGCAATTTAAGTATTTTTTCAAAGGAATTTTTTGTAATAGCTTCAATGTTGCCAAAATTGAGGACAGAATCCTTTTCCATCACTTTCTCCAACTTGTTCTTTTTTTTTTGTAATTTTTTAAAATTTTATTTATTTAATTTTTTGGCTGCGTTGGGTCTTCGTTGCTGCACGTGGGCTTTTCTCTAGTTGTGGAGAGCGGGGGTGGTGCCTGGGCTTCTCTTTGCGGTGGCTTCTCTTGTTGTGGAGCACGGGCTGTAGGCCCGTGGGCTTCAGGAGTTGTGGCGCCTGGGCTTAGTTGCTCCGCGGCATGTGGGATCTTCCCAGATCCGGGCTCCAACCTGTGTCCCCTGCATTCGCAGGCGGATTCTTAACCACTGTGCGCCACCGGGGAAGCCCCTCCAACTTGTTCTTAAACTATTCTTCATGCAAGCTCCCTTTATTGGTGACTGAGCCTGTATTAAGGCAATAATTCAGGGCTGGCCCCTAAAATAATTGGTTTTCTCTTCTCAGTCAGAGCCAAGAGGATTTATTTAGAGCCAAGGCGGCATAATTCTAGTGTTCCAATGTAGAGTTAGAATTAATAGTGCATGAAAAAAAAAAGAGTTAATAGTGCATGAAATTTTTGCCACATGCAACTAATACCAACAAATGCGATTAAAGCAATATGTTTTGTTATGATTAAAGGAAATATTGTGAATGGACTTGGATTCACCACAGCCTGAATTTCTGCCCTTGAGTTAACGAGGCCACACCTTATTCATTGTGGCAAAGATACCATCAACTGAAGTCAGATGACAGCCCTGAATTTCCTGCTTCTCACCGCCTCCAAAACTATATGGTTTTTGATACATGATTTATCATGTAACATCTTGTTGACAGAGAAACTAGCTCAACTTACAAAGGCAAGGTCTCCTTTAGCACAATATATTATTTTTCTCTTGTAACTTTATAGTTTCTCAATTCATAATCTTAAATTGGGCATGAATATTGGTAAATTAAAAAGCAGAACATTTTAAAATGTGATTAAAAGAAGCTTGATGAATTTCTTGGTTCTTAGAACATTTGTAAGAATTTACTTAAAGAATTTAGAGTAATGTAGCAAACAAGTATCTGGGGAAAATATTTACAGAGCAGAGAATCAATCTATATGACTTTTTGTAATTTTTGCACTGGAATAATAATTTACTTTTCTTTTTTTTCATGGAAAAAAATAAGGTCTCTAGTCATACCTCTACAGTATTTCAAATGCTCTACAGTATCCTTCAAATAAATTATTTGACTAAGAATTATCAACAGGAACCATGAAATTTTGAGCAGGTAGCCACAAAATTAGATATCCAGTCTAGTCTGCTATTAGTGACACAATTTATTCTTTAACACACTTTCCAAAATTTCTATCAACCACTAACTCATGAAATACCTCATTCAATCGTCTTTTAATTTCTGATGTTCTAAGAGCTTTTCTTTTTCAATATTGTATGTTGATAATTTATTTGAAAGCATTATTGACTTTAAAAATGTGTAAATGAAGAAGTAGATTTTCAGTTTTCAGCTATTCAACATACTTAAGCATGTGTGTGAGACAAAACTAACATGAGATCTTAATTTTATTTAGATTTTCATCTGGTATCCATATTTGTAAGTAAAAATATGTAGACAATGCCTTCTAAATTATTTAATCTTTAAATAAAACTGCATGGGTGGAACTTAATATAGAAGCATGTTTTCAGAGTACCCAACAACAATAAATAAATCTCGCTCATTAATTCCTATTTTAGACAGTAGGGGTTTACCTATGGCAAAAATAATCAAGTTAATTTCTCAGATCTTTGTGTATGTCCCAACCCATGAAACTTCTTTATTAAATTCACACTAAGGTACTCTAAGGATGAAAGCAAATGTAATTCATGCACAGATACAAAAGGACATACTTAATTTCAACTAAAAACAATGAAATTTAATTGTTAATTAATATTTGTAAAAAGAAAAGCTATGCTTGGCAATTTTTGACCAGATATTACAAATCCTGAAAACTTCTTGTAAGGAAATGTTCGATTTAAAAATTAAATATTTGAAATATGAATAATGAGCAAAGTCCTTTTTTTAAATGTTGTTCAAGATATGATTAAAATTGAAAACTGCCAGAAAGTGAAAAGACTGCATAATATAGATGGCAAATGTAAGTATCTAAAGGAAAAAATTGAAACTATAGCTGATCAAGCAAAGAGTCTAATTTGTCAAATAATGACCCTGAGTTCAAGTCTATTAAACGTATGTGCCAATGGCCTTTAGTTTTTGGGATAACGATAGCTACAGTTACAGTGCCCTGACTATGAAACATATATTATGGCCTTTCATCCTCACAACAACCCTGAGAAATAGTATTATGAACTTCATTTTATGAATAAGGAAATCAAGATATGAAGAAACTGATGACTGACTGTGGCCACAAAGATAACACTGGTTGGGGCTCTGAACGACTGCTGTCCCTTTAACACGAGGTTACAGAGTTAAAGCCTCATTTTCAGAGCATTAAAGTCAATTCATGTGATCAGCGAATCAGCACTGCCTCCCCCTGCTCCCAACTACACACACACACATAAGGGAACCAGGAAGAAGCAATGGTTTTAAAAATTATTGCTCCCCAAGTAACTCTTACTTACTTTTTTTGGGGGGGGGGGCTGCGTTGGGTCTTCATTGCTGTGTGCAACAGTTCGGCGAGCAGGGGCTACTCTTCGTTGCAGTGCGCGGGCTTCTCATTGCAGTGGCTTCTCTTGTTGTGGAGCATGGGCTCTAGGCACACAGGCTTCAGTAGTTGTGGCATGCAGGCTCAGTAGTTGTGGCACACGAGCTCTAGAGCGCAGGCTCAGTAGTTGTGGCGCACGGGCTTAGTTGCTCTGAGGCATGTGGTATCTTCCCGGACCAGGGCTCGAACCTGTGTCCCCTGCATTAGCAGGCAGATTCTTAACCACTGCGCCACCAGGGAAGCCCAACTCTTACTTACTTTTAATTTAACCTCAATTCAAGCTTTATCTTGACTTCAGATCTTTCCAAAAATCTAAGTGTTATCAGTTTTAAACAAATGATAAGATGTAAAGCTGTAGGAAACTGATCTCCAGAATTATCAGTAGACCTGGAATCCCACCCTAGCATTGCACCATGCATTAAGCTGGCCTAAATGCCAAACTACATCCCAGATACTGTGGAAATAAATTAAACTCTTGTGTTTTAAATGAGGTATTGACAATGCTGATGACCCTCTGTCATAAACCAAGGTCTATGTTAAAAAAAAAAAAAGTGGGATAATGCTAATAAAGTTTAAAATTACAAGCAATACACGATATAATACAAGATAAAATTCAATTGTGTATCATCAAGGGATTTTTACCTAAAGAAAGGTAAAAATATGGTTTAGATCACTCAAGAATTTGGTTTTTAAACATCTCTAATTAGGTATCTGCATTATTGTAGGAACAAACACCACTGTTAAACTGGTGTTCCAGTCCCAATATGGAGTATGATTAACTTCATAAGAACTGACTATAGAAACATTCACCAAAGCTAATTCAGCAGAACAGTAGTTCTATGAGATATGCTTGACAAAGGGGCTTGTTGTCCAAAAAAAAGGAAAATGGCCCCGATCCATGTCTAACACATCATAGGCTCTGAGAAGTCCTGTAGTAAAGAAACAACATCTACAAAACTTATCTGACACTTCTATCTCATAACAACTGTTAGTATTCCAAGGAACTCACTTAGAGAAATACTGAGTTCATTATTTTTTTAAAAGTTTTCTCTGTCCCTAAGAGAAAATAAAGTGAATCATCTTCACATTACATCCATTCACAGCCAATAGTGACCAACAAGCTCTTCTTCCAGCTCCACTGGTCTTTCCTGAAATCGGTAAAGCTCGAACACAAATTACAGTATCAAGAAACATCTGGATGGCACGGAGAAAATATATTGGTGTGTTAGACTGAAATGTGAATTTTCTGACCTGTTAGAACCAATGATCCTGTTTCACAGGCAAACAACACATATTCTGCTTAATTAGTTAGGCTATTCCATCTCCTATAAATCTCTATGGATGTTAAGTTCAGTAGCCTTAGAAAACTTTATTTCTGCCCTTAACGAAGATCTATGAAGTAGCAAATATTTCACTACATTATTTTGTCTTTTAAATGTCACTCTTTACATAAAATCAAGGCTATTTCTTCAGGCACTTGAAATTTCACATTTTAGACAGCTAAGAATGTTAATTGTGTTCACATCAAGGAACGAGAAAAACTGCGGTGAAGGTATTCTTTCATCCATGAAAATACCTTACTGTGTGTTAGGTATCACATTCCAAGACTGCAATCTGGGATTTTATGCTTTTGTGGTAAATAGAAGGAATTCAGGAATTTTCAGCCATTTTCCATTGAAGGATGATAAAAATGAATTTCTAGTACATATTCTTCTTTATTTATTTTTTATTGAAGTATAGTTGATTACAATGTTGTGTTAATTGAATAGCAAAGTGATTTAGTTATATACATTCTTTTTTTATATTCTTTTCCATTATGGTTTATCATAGGATTTTGAATATAGTTCTCTGTGCTATATAGTAAGACCTAGTACATATTCTTAAATTCCTTCCATTCTACCAAGCTGCTCACAAATTAATATTACTATATAGCACACTGTGGCTGGTGAAGCCATTTCAGGTATATGCATCATTTAATTCTCATAATGACTCCATGATAGTCATAAACATTCCTTTTACTCCCCCAACTTTTTCTTCTCTTATATAATGAGTCAAATCACAATCCAGTTTTTTTCCCTGTTGGACACGTGTCAAATTACATGAAAAATACTTTAGAACCTAATCTCCAACAAGAAGGTAGCTCAAGTAATATATATGCTTAATTACCCATCAGACTCACTGAGTGCTAAGAAGAATAAACCAACATTGAACCCAAGGCAGGTAGGCAGTTAAGTCACAAGGAGTGAGCTCCTAAAGTGTGTCCGATATTAGGACGCTTGTCTTGTTACCAACTATATTCCAACTTACCAGACAACTCTATCTAATGGGTATTATTCCCACAGAGAAGCTAAGAAACCTTCTTGGGATCCCTCAGTTAATATGTGCACTGGGATTTGAATTTGGGTCTCTCTGACCCTAAGTTTGGTCTTCCATTTCCAAACAGTGTTTCCAATTTTACTTCAACGGTTTCATTGCGCAGAAAAAGTTACCAACATGTTCTTAACTGAAAGCAAATTGCTCTAAAATTATTCTGATTTTTGGGAAAATCTATTTAACTCTTTACAAATCTAGGCAGTTTTCTGAATAAGAACTGTAAATCTTAGTACAGTGGGTTGCTGTGATAGTTCACTGTGGACAGTGGTTTGGCTACAAAGATAAATGTGTTTTGAGTTTTCTACAGTTAATATATAAAAATAGATTTTCACAGGTAGGTTTAAGTAAAGCTACAAAAGTATAAATCTCTCATGTGGAGTAACCCATAGCAGTACCTGAGTTCTACTGTAAATAGGTAAATTATGCAACTCTAATTTGCTTTTGCCTACTACAGTACATCACATGAGCATCAGTTATACATTTTATTTACTTACTAAAAGTCATTAAGGATGATAGCTAAAAGGTATTTAACACATACAATAGACATGAGAGTTGTGTTAAGGGCTTTACATGCATTGTAACGCTGAGTCCTTACAGTAACCAGATAAGATAAACATAGAGATTATTTCCATAATTCAAATGGGGCAACTAAATCTCAGAGATATGGAATAACCTCCTGGGTTATATAGCTAGTAATTGGCTTTGAGCCATGGGCATCTGACCCAAAAGCTTGTACACATAATGACTACACTATATTAGGCACCTAGATGTGCAAAGACACTTACTGGGGGTCTGGGTTATAAAAGAATGGGTATGAATGTGCTGATGAAACAAAAAAAAATCATAAGCTGCAATAAAGGTCCTCTGTAAAAGCAATAAATAATATCTATTTCTGAAATGATTCCAGCTACACATTTATATCCACTTTGACTATTGATTATAAAGAAAAAAATTCTACTTATTTATATTAGATCAATTATGAAATAATCCTTTGTAATGTAGTGAGAAAATACTGTTATGGGCTGAGTTGTGCTCCCCCCACCTATATTCATATGTTGAATCCCTAACCACCCCTGCCAGAGTGTGATTATATCTGAGGATAAAGTCTTTAAAGAGTTAATTATATTAAAATGAGGTAATCAGCGTGGACCCGAGTCCAATATGACTGGGGTCCTTATAAGAAGAGGAAACCAGGACACAGATAGGTATACAGGGAGGACCATGTGAAGACAAAGGGAAAAGACAGCCATCTACAAGCCAAGGAGAGAGGCTTCAGAAGAAACCAAGCCTGCCAACACCTGATCTCAGACTTCAAACCTCCAGAATGATGAGAATATAAATCTCTGTTGTTTAAGTCACCCTGTCTTTGGTACTTTGTTATGGCAGCTGGAAAACTCTCATACAAGTACTATGGCACACTTATTATATTAAGTATAGCTGGGCAAGTTGAAGGAAGACTAGACTGAAAAGTAGTCCTTTTGACAAGAGAATATTGTAGGAAAGTTCTCAATGCCTTACTGCATAGAGTCCTTATTTTAAAAAGAGAAACATCCATTTAAGCTGACACTCTTTTTACTGAGAGCAAGGTTCTCAGACTTGGTTAAACACAGGAATCGCTGGGGAGCTTTAAAGAAAAAAGCGATGCTTAAGCCCCACATCAGACATTTGATTTAATTGATATGGATGTGGCCTGGACATCGAGATTTTAAAAACTCCTCGGGTGCCTCTCATATCTCTATATTAGAACCAAAGTTTGAAAACCCTGGCTTAGAGAGCAGTTCACTATTTTGAATTAACTTAAGAAATTAATATCAAGTATATCCACAAGGTGGCGTATTATTTCATTCAAAAGAATTAAAATTGAGAAATGTTTCCAAAATGCAACTCTGTACCATTGTATGTAAAACAGATTGGATTTAGATTGAAATTACACCAGATAGAAGCAGTGATAGAATGAGTCAGAACCTTCTGAAAAGACCTGAGGTTTAGCTACCGCATGGAACTAATCCTGTCTTCAACAAGGGGTCCACTCTGGCCATCGTGAGAATGCTCTTAGCTGCCATGTCTTTCACCTACTATTAACCTTTGCCAGAACTGTGGCCTCTCCCTTCCCCTTCCACAACAACTCTTCAGGGGCCTTTTGAACTCTGTGGCAGTAGATACTAAGACAGATGCTTGCTATTATTAAAAGCAAAATGGAATCTTTATTCAGTCATACACATGTTTAGTTCACCATATTTTACAGATGGACACATATATATATATATATATATATATACTGAGTAATGGCGGCATCACTCAAATGCTCAGATTTAATTGTTGATAAGAGACAATCCAACGCCTTCTCAAATTTGGGAATTTATATCAACATCCCAGACAAGACTTAGCTTAGCTGTGATTGCTTATAAAAAAGTTAAAAGTTTTTAACCGTTAGAGAAGATATTCTATACTTTAATGGTAGCTTTAAAAATCTTCTCTCGTTCACTATTGAACAGCCATGAGGTTGAGGGGCAGGTGGAAAAGACAGAAGAGTTTTAAATGCAAAGATCTACTAAGGGAACCATTCCTTACCCCCCTCAGCATCCTGATATTTCTGCTACCAAATCTCCAACTAGTTATATAAAGGTTTTCGTTTCCAAGGAAACCACTGACATCTATGGAATTTAATGAACATGAAAAAGGAACTATGCCATATAATTTACATCTGGAGATAAATGTGAATAGTTGTCAAAACCATTACACATACATTGATAATTCTGTGGATTTGTAGCCCTATTTTTCTCCATTTTGTAAAGATGTAAATAAACATTTATGTAAACAAAATGACCCCAACAAATGCACACCCCACACCCCCAAATCAGCTATTGCACCATGTCAGGTAAATTAAGAAACAGTTGGAACCAAGATTATGGGCTGAAGGTAAATCTCCTCAGCAAATGAGTGGAAAGAGAGAGAAACCTTTACTTTGTTGTATAAAGGGTTTTCTTATTCTTTAGTAAACCTCAAATATCTACACCAAATTTTATGACTGCGGCTTCACACAATGGTGAAATCTGTTCAAAGTCAGGCAAATAGCTTATAATCAGCAAAGGGGGACAGTAAATAAAGCACAATTCCAGTACTCATGGATGATTCATTGAAACCACTGTTGTATAACATCCAAATAACAGCTCATTATGAGATTTACATATTGGCATCCAGATTCTGTGATGAGCTATTGAAGATTTGACAGCCCTTAAATAAATAACCTATTTGATGCTATTGATATGGGGAAAACATTTAAAGCATATATAAAATGGTATCTCAATAAAGTTACAAGTATGTAAAAGTGAAAAAAAAAAAAAGGACTAGAAGGAAATTCCACCATTTTAGCCAAATGACAACTCCCTCCTTCTTGAAATACTTTTTTAGGTGTCCAAGATATGCTCTCTTCTGATTCTCCTCCCTCCTCACTGGCTGTTCCTTCTCAGTCTCTCTCTCTCTCTCTCTCTTTTTTTTATTGTGGCAAAATATATATACCATAAAATTTATCATTTTAATGGTTGTCAAGTGATGCAGTTTAGTGACATTAATTTAGGTTGTTGCACAATATTACCACCATTTATCTGCAGAGCCTTTCATCGTCTCAAACTGAAACTCTGTCCCCAGTAAACAGTAACTTCCCCTACCCCCTACCCCCAGCCCCGGAAACCACCATTCTCCTTTCTACTCTATGGATTTGACTACTCTAGCTGCCTCATATAAGTGGAATCACATAATGTTTGTCATTTTGTGTCTGGCTTATTTCACTTAGCATACTTTCTCCTACGTTTACCCATGTTGTAGCCTGTGTTAAAATTTCATTCATTTTTAAGGCTGAATAATATTCCATTTTATGTATCTAGTACATTTTGTATATCCATTCATCTACTGATTGACATTTGGGTTTTTTCACCTTTTGGTCATTGTAAGTAATGTTACTATGAACACGGGTATACAAGTATCTTTAAGGTTCCTGCTTTCCATTCTTTGGGGGAATATACCAGTCTCAGTCTCTTTTATTGGTTCCTCCTCATCTCCTCAAAGTCTAAATGCTGGAGGTCCCAGGGTTTAGATATCAGAACTTTCTTGGACACCTACGTTCCTTAGGAGACCTCCCTTGGCCTTGAGCTTTAAAGAATCAAAGTTATGTATAACTCCATGGCCATTTCCCCTGACCTCCAGATTTGCAGATCCAAATATGATATCAGATAGAAGTCTAATAGGCATCTCAAACTTTAAATATCCAAAGACCAAGCTGAATTTTTCTGTTTAAATGTGCTTCTTCCTTCCCATCTCAGGATATGGCAACTCAAGTCTCCCACTTTCCCAGGTCAAAGCACTCAGAGCTGTTCTTGAATCCTTTCTTTTCCCCATACTTCCCATCCAATGCATTGACAAATCCTGTGGTTCTGCCTTTAAAACATATTCAGATTTTGGTGTTTTTCTACACCTTTTGGTCAAAATTCATCATCAACACTGACCAGGATATTTGCAACAGCCATTTATTTGGTCTCCCTGCTTTTTTCTTTGTCCTCTGTGGTCTGTTCTCAAGGCTGTGGCCAGTGATGCTTTTAAAAGCTAGGTCAGATCTTTGTCTCTCCTCTGCTCAGAACATTCAGATCCTTTCCCATGTCTCTCAGAGGAAAAGCCAAAACCATCAGCATGGCCTACGAAGCCCAAAATAATGTGGCCCTCAGCCACCTCTCTGACTTTCACCTTTCTTTGCTGCACTCCACTGTAGCCACACTGGCCTCTTATTTGGTCTTCAAATATGCCAAGCTTGTTCCTACCTCAGGGCCTTTGCTCTTGCTGTGCCCTCTCTGCCTGGAATGCTTCTCCTTCTCTTAATTCATGTCTCTGCTTATATGATCTCAACTTATCAAGAGAACTTACTCACTAGGGCTCAATAAAACAAGAAGCCTCTTTATCACTCATGGTCTATGGTCTCCTGTCCTTGTTTTATTTGTCTCTGTGGGACTTATCAGTTATCTGTTTCCCTCACCCAGAGCGGTGCTGGAGGGAGCCTGCTCACAGGGTTGAAGGCTGTGGTGTACACTGCTTTCCAACTCTCGGTGATGTCAGAGTGTGGTTTGAAACCCATCAGGTTCGGAATATTCACCCAAAGGAAACCAGGAAACACAACAAACCAGGGATTTCCTTCCCTCCTTCCCACCATCTCCCTTCCTTCCTTCTTTCCTTCCTTCTTTCCTTCCTTCCTTCCCTCCTTCCTTCCTTCCCTCCTTCCCTCCTTCCTTCCTCCCCTCCATCTCCCTCCCTCCCTTCCTTCCTTCCTTCCTTTTTCTTTCTTTCTCTCTCTTTTTTTGAAAGTCAGTTTACCACTACCACCTCTTCCCTACTCCGAAAAGGAATGTTAGATGAGAACAGAGTTATTTGTCTTTTTTGTTCATTGCTGTTTTCCTAGTGCCCAGAACAGTGCCTGGCAGAAACAGATACTCAATGTCCATTTGTCAAAACAATGATGAAATTGAAAAGCCATCATTTTTATATAAGGATTAGGAAAACAAAACCTGATCAGCTTTTAAAATTTAGTTTTACTCTAATCTACCTTAAGTGATTGTGGTGATATTATATACAGATTTCCCCCATTATCGAAAAGAAGAGCATCCCTGTAAAAGTTTTCACAAGCTGAAATGGCATAAAGTGAAGAAGCAATTACCTTAGGGCACATCTTGCTAAGGGAGGCACAAAATAAACTGAGAAAAAGCACAGATGCTCACAGACACGGCACAAAGCTGGGGTGGCTTGATGCTAAGTACCGTTCCCAGGAAAGGAGCTTGGTGGTGCCCCGCTCAAGGCTTACCTCTATAAGCGCTCTTCCGCCGCAAACAAAAGCTGAATGCTATTTTTCTGCTTTTCGCCATGTTTTGTAAAAGTGAAAATCCTCTTCAGATTTCTTTCATTTAGCTAAAACACATACTAATGTAGGCCTTTCGAAAAAAACGCAGTGGTGTAAAGTGAACTTTCGAAAAGTAGGGAGTACCTGTACCACCTAGAATTTAATTGTGACCTGGATATATACAAGGTATCTGTGTTCAAATTAATATCACACACTTGAAATACACTGCCTTTTACTGATAGGAGGAACTAGGTAATTGTCAGTTAAGCAAAAGAAGCAGTTTTCTTTGCACAAAATACAGGTTGAAAGTACTACCATAGACATACTTTTCAGTGATACTGCTGCATGCATATGGAGACCTGATCATGGACTAAAACCTGGGAGGGCCTCTGTAACTGTGGTATTACTCCCTCAGGAATCCAAAGCAAACCTAGAACTTTCAAGAAGTTCACATGAAAAATTTGACATGTCTTTCTTCTTTTCTTTTCTTTTTGTTTGCATAAGACCTTATCTTGGTTCAAATGTTACCTGACTTTTTTTCTTAAGTTCACCTGATTTGCTATGACCAAAGTAAGAAGTTTTAGGTCATGTAAACCTGCTGGACATGTTTTATAATCTGTAAGATGGAGTGCCTTGGCTTGATTAACTGCCCTTAAAAGTTGGAATCAATACTTAACAAGACTTACACACCTAAAATCCTGTGCTCCCCCAACACCCATTTCATAGATGAGGAAGTAGAGGCACAGATAGAAAGAACAACTTAAGCTCATTAATGGCAGAGTGGGCACCCAAAACCACATCTCCACTTTCTTAGTCCCATCTACTTTTCAACATTCCTAAGGATGAAATAATTCCTAAGAATCCTGAAGATAAAGAAACTATCTTTATCAAAAATGCTGCTGAAAACTTTCTGGGATAGCCTATAGAAAAAATACACTTCTTGTTGTGTTCTAGAACATACACTCACACACACAAAAAAAAGTATCAGAAAACTTGCTCTGCACAAGACACTGATATTTTTCATTCTAGTTAGGCCTAATTCATTTTATTAATGCTATGCCACTAACAGATCAGAAACCACAGTGATAAACACTCCTTTAAAAAGCAAAGATCCTGTTGAAATGAAGATCCAGAGAGCATGTGTATATGGCATAGACAAGATGTATATAACACAGAACCTTTCTCTTTACATGTGCTTCATAAACCTGGGGGCGGGAGGGGGGATGGCAAGGTAGGGAAGGTGGAAGGGGAGACAAAGGAGAGAGCAAGAAAGGAAACATAAATACATTTTAGATTTCAAAGGATAAGATTTTTTTAGTGTGATTTTTCCTTTTGGATAAAAATCTCCCAATTTCTCTCCAGTGAGAAATTTCAAAACTGGTAACTTGAACAAAAGCTGTGTACAGAAAAGCAGATCTGGAATCGTATGCATTGCGTTGGGAGTCTACATTTAAAATTCATTAACGGGGCAACACGTAGAAGCTTTTTCATGTCCTATAAATGTTATTTCAAATCACAGCAGGCATAGAAAACAGTTCATCTTCAACTAGATTGTGAATTTTTATATAATGAGATGCTGTGAAAAACAAAAATAATATGAATACACAGATAAATATTTGCAGGGTGCCTGGGTGTTTTGATAAATAGTATCTGCTCCACACATGTTCCGCCTTCCTCTCTGATCTATAAGCCCCCGCAGAAAGTCCTCCACTCAATCTGTCTTCATATTACATTGCCTTCTTGTCCTAAGTTCCCAAGCTTTTCTCACTCCATACTGGTTGGTGTCTTTACACTTTGTAATTGTCCTGCTGCTTCTGTTCTAGCCAACACAATGGTCCCCTCTTATTTAGTTTTCCTCCTCCGGTCCATATGCCCCCTTCTATGAGGTGGCTATGCTGCAATCATTCTGGAATACTCTGGAGGAAACTAGCTTCTCTTTTGGTCCCTGCCACATAGAACTGCTGCCACATGGGAAGCTGGGAGCTGCCAGGGATGGTGTGCAGAGGTGGCCACCATGGGGACCCTGAGGATGGAAAGGGAATCCCTTCCAGCACCTTGGAAGCCAGTTTGGTGAGAGAAAGAGGCACCTATTCTTTGGTGACAATTTTTTGAGCAGCTGAATGCGACTTCATCTAAACCCAGAAATTCCACTGAATTGTTCAATACGTTCCAATCATTTTTTAATAAATTATCTTTTTATTTATCCAGTTCAAGCCAAGGTTTTCTTTTGTAACTTAAAGACTTTAGAACTGGCATTAATACCTACTTCTTTCTTGCCTGTCCATCCACCAAGTCCCTTTCAGCCAAGCCCCTGCTCCAATCTCTCTTTATAACATCAACTTTTTCAAGCTGAGTGAAATGAATCTGACTTCTTGCAAATCTGATTGTGATTTTAATAATAATAAATACAAAAATAATGATGATAATACCAACAACAGTGGCTACTACTGAATGGGTGCTTACTATATAGTGGTGATGAGTTCAGGCAGCAGTGTTCAAATTTTGTGGCAAATTTACTTTTCAAAACCCTGATGCCACATTGCACATTTAATTAGATTCTTGTAGCATCTCTGGAAGTAGACAACAAGGATCAGCCTTTTTTGAAAGCTCTCCAGGTAATTCTACAAGCTCTTAAATTTGAGAACTTCTCTGCTAAATCTTTGCCAATGAATTATTTTATTTAATCCTTACAGCAATGATATGAAGTAGGCATTTATTATTAGTAGCATTAGTATGAGTATTATCACTATTTAGCCAGCGAGGAAGAAGTCACAGGAATTTCACACAGGTAACATGTGACAGAATCCGGCTTTGAAAATATTAAAATAGATTGAGGTGCTTGAACCCCAGCAGGGAATAGGAAGTGAAAAAAAGAAAAAACAAGAACATGGATAATCCACAGAGAAAGCAAATCTTAGTGGAAAAAAACAGTAAAAGCCAGAGCACTCTGAGTGTTGAAATCTGTCCTCAATAGAAGCCTTTTAGAATCTAATAGTGGTTTATCAACTGAGCAGAGTACACACCCTAGTTCTGTTCATTTCTCATCATTCAACAGACATTTATCAAACCACGTACATAAATGAAACACTTAACTGATAAGCAGGCTGTGGGCTGCAGTAAAAGAGTCAAGCTTGAAAGCAAGTCTCCATGTGTCAGAAGAATTGACTTGAATTCCCTAAGTCCAGAAACAAAGGGGGTCTGATAGAGGGTAGGCAACTGTCTTTAACCAATACTGACAATGAAACTTCAAGTTAGGCCAATAAACTTGCGTTGAAAGACAAACTTCATAACTGTTATCAATATAGTTCTCAGAACTATCAATAACAGGCTTACATGAAACCTGGCTGAAATGTTGTTGAGAGAAGAAGAAAAAACTTTGTTTTCTACCCTGAAAATTGAACAATTTTGAATCATCAACAAAGCATTAATGATGATAAGCTTGATACAAAACCGAAAGACCAAACCAATGAAATATCATTGTATTACTAAGAGATGAATGTAAATAATGGGCTGTTTTCACATGAAACACCTATAGAAACCCTCTTGAAAATAATTCTGATTTTTCTCTTTTCATTTTCCACATTTTCCTGTAGATCATCTTAACCCCTTCAGCAATAAAAGCAGTATTTGCCTGTTTGCTCTATGACAAAATTTGCCAGCAACTACTGCACTGTTAGGTATCTGAAGAATAATCATTGTAGGTGACTTTTTCCCTTCCTGCATCTCCACAGCAACAGCTAATTTTTGATGTCAAAGAAAGTGTTTTGACTTTTTAAGGAATAAAACAAAAGTTGCAGGTAGATACTCAAATAGAAAATCGCTAGTTTTATATCAATTATGGAAGGAGGCAAGAGTCCCTGAATGGCACCTGTACTTCCCTATTTGCCAATATTCTCTGTGCTACAGAAGAAGTCTTTAAAGTATTAAAATTTAAATAGAGTAAAGAGTAGTTTCCCACTTTGATGGCAAGTCAACACATCTTGCTACTATACCCTACCAGATAATCTAAATTTTTAAAATATATGTATGTTTTATTCAATAATTTTTTTTGGCCATACCGCATGGCATGCGGGATCTTAGTTACCAGACCAGGGAATGAACCCATGCCCCCTGCAGTGGAAGCACAGAGTCTTAACCACTGAACAGCCAAGGAAGTCCCATATTCAACATTTTCAAACCATCTTCCAAAACTAAATAAACTGCAAACACTGCTTTAGATATTTCTTCAGTAAGTTTTTCAAACCCAAGCTAGTTGACATTCCACATAACTGATCCCAAAGTCTGCGGGTGTTCACTAGGAACATTTGCAGAAAGATCTGACACTCTCTGGCTTCATGGATGGAATGATTCCAACTGCAAAGCATTTGAGCTAAAGGGTCTTGTTTATCTGTCTAAAAGGTTAGTCCACGTATGCTCACGAGGCTCAAGGAATTTTTCAAATACTTTTAAGCACGTTTTGAATATTTAGAATTACCCAGTAACTTTGGCATTGTTTGTTTTTTTTTCCAAAACAAAAATAAGATTCGAGGGCATAAAGCAAGCCCCATGTCCAACTGCCTCTATATTTGCTCGTTGTTTCCGTCTTTTAACAAAAATGGTAGTGTTTAGAGCATACTGGTCTCTGAAAGGACTGGCTGTTTTATTGCGTTTTATAACATCTACAACAGAGAAACTTTTAACTGGGGCAATTAATTGATACCAGGACACAGCTAAATAATCAAGGCAGCAGCTGGTGTGCATACTACACTCCACTTCCTACCTTGGGAGCCTTGGCGTGTTTCCCACATCTGGCATCTTTGACAAGGCTGAGATCTAACAGCTCCGTCTCCTGGAAGGCAAAAATGTGAAATCGTTAAGCATACACACAGATCTTTTTTCTTTGTTTTATAGCATTGACATCACTTTAAAAAATAATATTATCTTAAGACTTGCCTGAAAATTTCTCTGCGGTTGGGATATTTTTCCTCTTACATGCATTGCCTATCGATCGAATTGGAATGGAAACAAAAAGATAGCTACCTGCTAGTTCTTCAGTTTTATATATATATATATGTCATAATACATTTTGAAATGTATAATATGTGTGGTTTGGGTCTCCAGCCTATCGTACAAGCCATTCCTAAGTCACGATGAATCAGGCCTTCCTGTTCCCTTGTTGAAAAATAATCCTGAGATTCACTCTGAGTGTAGGTGAGGATTTGTGAGCGGGGTGGGGGATTAGGATGGGGAAGAGGAAGGAGGTGCTCCCCTCAGCTCACAGGATACCCAGCCCACCTGGCCAAGGTAAAGACGCAGACCTGCCTCCCCTACCTGCACCCCAGCCTTTTGCACACATCCCTTATGCCCTGATCTTTTCATTTATTCACTATATATTATTGAACACCTATAACATGCAAGTTACTCTAGGGTACAAGACATATAAGATATGGCTGCATAGGGGCTTCCCTGGTGGCACAGTGGTTGAGAGTCCGCCTGCCGATGCAGGAGACACGGGTTCGTGCCCGGTCCGGGAAGATCCCACGTGCCGCGGAGCGGCTGGGCCCGTGAGCCATGGCTGCTAAGCCTGCGCGTCCGGAGCCTGTGCTCCGCAACGGGAGAGGCCACAACAGTGAGAGGCCCGCGTACCACAAAAAAAAAAAAAAAAAAGATATGGCTGCTTCTCTGGATGGACCTGTGGAGTAAAGTGTACGCATAAGACAAGGGAGAGCATGCTAATGCCAACTTTAAAGTTAACTGCTGGGGTGGGGGGGGGGTGCGGTCAACAGAGAAAAGATCATTTTTCCCTGAGAGGCTCAGAAAAAAGTCTGTGGAGCACAGAGAAGTGGGGAGGGAAGGGGCTCACCCAGCTGGAGTGTACCACATGAGCAAATATCCAGACAAGAGAGGACCAGAGGTTCGGGCAGAACCTTGAGGTCTTCATGGCCCTTAGTGCTCAGAGCAGGAGAATAATGCATGGGAAGTGGGTGGGAAGAAGAGGGGGATAAGGGGGCATCCAAGAGTGAGGAAGACCACAAGGGAAGGCACAGTGGCAGTGGGGGAGGGGATCCACATGGCCGACATTCAGAATTCCATATGCTGAACATATGAAGAAAAATCATGGGAGATGAGACCAGAAAGGGATTTGGGCAAAAGGATGGAAACATTGAAAGTCTGGCTAAGGTCACTGAGCCATGAAATTTGGGACACACACGTCACCGAGTTATCCGGTGAACTCTGCCACCAGCCAGATGAGACTGTGGTGCAATAAGCAGAGCCATCCAACCTGTTTTCTAGAGAAGGAGCCAGTGGGATTCAGGCATCTACTCCCATCTCCCAGCGGGAGGAACTGCATCTGGACAGGAGTGGCTATAATTTCTCATAGGCCCCAACATCTACAAGGACTGGCGCCATGGGTTCCCAGACAATTCCTTCAAACAGCTGCCCCTGATTCCAAATGTTTGGTGCAAAATGGTCTGATTATTTTCCTGAGCCTAAGGTTGATTTCATGATTGCAGCATAATAAGGGTCAAAGATGAGATGGAATCTCTCCACTGGGGTGCAAACCACACAGCAGGTCCAATAGAACACCTGGCCCCGCATACCTCTCCGTGGGCTGCAGGAGGACAGGAAACAGCACCTTCTCTTCTTTTGCTCACACTGGCCTTGTAAGTTTGCTTTCCCCCATTTTAGTGAATTCCTTAACCCATTCTCTATTGTGCATGACTCTGTGGAAACCCTCCTAAACCCTGGGGTGTGACAGGTAGCAACCCAGCAAGGATCCTGCAAGACAGAGTAGCAGGTGCCATGGTTCCCCCAAGGACGCACCATCCACAATATCAAAGGTCACCTAGTGAGTGTTAGAAACCAATGGTATCAACTGCTGGACTCAAGGCCTCACTGCGGCAAATGCATACAAAGCATTCAGATGTGAAGAGGTGGAGCATTTGGCCCAGGTTTCTTCATCTCCATGGCAATGGCAGCAAAAACATTTGTTGAAAGAGGAGTTAACAGGAAGAGAACCAAGCTTGAAGAAGCTTAATCTAGAAGACCAGAACTGAGTAGAGTGTTAAAAGACAGGAGACCAAATGAGGGTAGAGGTATTGGGGACAAAGATGAGAGTGATGATAAGGAGGTAGAATTGACTAAAGGAAAGACAGGAGGCATCTACAGCTCTAGGGGTTCCAGCTTCCTCGCTGGGGCTTGGAAGTTTGGGCAAAATGATACTGCATTTTGGAGATGCTGGCTTGAGGGCTTTATCCAAGTGGAAATACCAGTCATTAATTCAGTCGAGCATTACTTATTGAATGCTGCAATGTGTTAGGTACAGGCTAGGTACTGAGGAATGATAGCTCAAAATACAAAGAGGAGCTCATGCACAAAGCTAATGATTACACTCTAAAGGAGACATTTCAAAGTGCACTGCAGACGTGGACTACAAAGGGCTATGGCATCTTTTCAGCTGACGCGCGAGGAGGAAAAGGAGTTTGCCAGCCTCATAATTCTGTGTGTTTGGTGGGGAGGGTTCCAGGGAGAGGAAACAGCAGTTACAAATGCACAGAGTCAGGAGTCCTGTGCAGAAAACAAGTCACTCTGGACACACAGCAGAAGCTCATGGAGAGTTATCAGTCACTTCTGAACTTAGCAGTCGTTATCTGCACGTCCTCTTTGTAATTATTCATAAAACACTGGCATGTATGTTTGATGGTTTGATGCACTTTTCCATAAATGTGGCATGATGTTCTTTTATATATGCAGAATAAAAATCACGCACACATACACGGTACATTTACCTAATTGTATAACATTTTCTATTCAAGGAAATTCCAGTTGAATAAACAATAGACTTAAACTTTACTTATTTGTTTTTATACACAAAGCCCAAACTGAGTTCACAAGGAAATAGACCTTAGCAGGCAGCATTCTATAGACTTTTCTATTACAGATCATGAACGCTGTCTTCTACTTTCAGCTCAAGAGGAAACATTCATTTCCCAAGTCACAGGGGGGTAGTTAGCGCCAGCTGCCCTAAGTTTTCATTCTGATACCACAGCGACTCTGGAGCACGTGTAAAATCGTGCGTGCAGGAAAACCACCGCAGGGCACTCTCAGCGTGGGTAATGTGGCATAGGAAAGACCCAGGTGGAAATCTATCCACGGACTCATTCGGTTAGAAAGCCATGATTAAAATAGTTTCCCACTTCTATTAACACACAACAGCCACCCCTCTGGGACTTAACTACATCCTATTTGCTCCTCCACTAAAAAGAAAATGAGGAACTCAATGCATGGGACCACAAAAATGTTACTTGTGTCATTAAAACTTTTCTAGGTTAATTTTCTTGTGTTAATAGTTTTAACATCCCACTTGCATGATGAGAAAGCAGGAAAATGGTCCCTTTCTCAATTCATTTAAGAGTTACTGTTTTCCAGTTTACGGGATTTACTATTCCTTTATTCTTTTCTTTAAGAAAGGGAGGGCCCATGATTTTTAAGTGGAAAACCTGGGTTTGAGGAAGGGCCCTAAAATTAACTAGTCATGTATTTGGCCAATTATCAGACCACACTTAGCATCAATTGTATCATCTATAAAATGAGTATGATAATACTTTCTATATCAGTGGTTCTCAAAGGCTGCACTGGAGTCACCTAGAATACCTGTTAAAACATAAATTGGCTGAGCACCATCCATCAGAGTTTCTGGTTCAGTGGGACTGCGACAGGCCTGAGGATCTTCATCTCTCAGGTGATGCTGTTGCCACTGGTCCATGGAGCATACTGAAAAGCACTGATGTACTAATTCATAGGGTTGTTATCATAAGGCTTTTTAGATGAACATGATTGATAAAACTATACACTACTTATACTATGTTGTATGACAAACTTAAAACAGTCATTTCTTTATATAGGGAACTGTCAAATAAAAATTTTATACCTACTGAATGCAAAAGTGTGCCTAATGGTGAATAACCTAGGCTCAGATTTGACTTAATTAAACATAAACTATCGAATGACAAATGCCACTAACTCCTATTCTAATGTGTCCTTAGCATTAAATTTTACTCTGTAGAATAAATGCCTCTATTCAGAAATTCAAGCAATCATTGAAATTGTTTTATTTTTGTTGAAAATGCTACACTATATATCTTTTGTGTTACACTTCATAACATTAGAGACATTTAGAAAAGTGAAAGGAGGAAATTTGTTCTCTCTTGCCTCTAAGCCCATCCAACAAGGAAAGGGTATTGGGGTGCCCAAAGCCCTGTGGGCTACCTGAACCAGCAAAGGAAGAATGAACTAACAGAAACCCTTTATTTCCAAGGCCCACAATGGCCCCTGCAAAGCTTGGAGACCACATTCCTAGGACCCCCGATGCATGCCCTGAAGTGTGGACAGATGTGTCTTCTCTCTAGGTCAGTATGGACAAAAGTGAATTAACAGTAATCAGGGATTTACTTTTGATAGTTTGAATGAGTGATGAGAAAACTGAGACAGACGAGCTAAGGGAAGACGAAATTATCTCTGATGTTTACTATTCAGCAGAAGGATTTCAATCCATCAGCCACCAACACACTGTGAAGTAGATGATCCATGAAATGCACTGAAAACTCAAGAAAGAATACGATTTAAAACGCAACCCTCTTCCAGGATACCAATTTCTGTGCATTGTAACCAAATTCCATTTGTCACCCATTATAATAACGTGCTTCAAGTTCACACAATATATAATCAGAGCAGCGATTACAGTCATAAACATTACACAGGGAAGATATTAATGGCTGGGTATGTATACCTCCCCGTGTGGTATATTCATTAAGATGTTCAACCTCAATTTCCCAAAAGTAGAAGACATTAATATGTTTTATTGACTGCCAACCCCCCTAAAATGTCCAATGTTTAAATAAAACAACTTTAGAGTCAGTTAATGAAGTGTTTTATTTTAAAGAGAAGCAGACAAAATAGACTCTTTGTTCCTTAACTTGATTCCACTTCTGAGGGAGTGAAAATGTATTTAGTATACCTCTCAAAAAGTCCTTGCACCCTGTTTCACCTGGTCTCTTGTTGTCTTTGTTCCCTAGCCTCGATTCTTCTCTTTTTTTCCCAGCCTGCAATGGAAACTCAGAGTAGGAAACGTCCAAGGAAATGAGATGCCCAGGTCATCAATACCAAGCAGCAGAGAAAAGAGAAAGTTGATACATCTGGATTTCTTTATTTAAGAAATTCTATGTTTAATATGGTGCAAATTTCATAGAACTAAAAGGCGGAACACTTAAGTTGTCTCTCAGAATTATCATTTGTAACCTATGCATTATTAAGCCAGTTACCACAGATGTCTGTGCCTTGAATCCTTATCTGTCAAACAGAGATGCCAACGCCAGCAATACCTTTCTCAGTGGGCTGCTGTTCAATCAACTGAGATATTAAACTGAGATCTCCACTTAGCAAGCAGGGAGTCCTGCATACATATACATCCTTATTCTTGTAATAGTTCCCATTCTAAGTGAAAGGGAAAAGACCCCAGTAGAAAAGCCAAAAATGGATAGGTAAAGCATCTAGAAGAAAAGCACAGAATGCAAACAAAGAAACAAACAAAATGTGATATGAAAATCTAGTACTCCAGAGATAGTTCATAAAACAAAATAAGAGAATAAAGTAAGAGGCAACTTGTAGAGGAAATTGGTTTTACTTTTAATGTCACAGTTAAATGCGAAATATCAATAAGACTAATATTTGAAATGGAGAAAAAGCAATGAACTAGTTCATGTGTTATGAACTGTAACTATTGACAGTTTTGAGCTAATAAAATAAAACTGAAAAAATTACTGTAATGAGATGAAAGTTTCCTATCACTAAAAGAGGCAAAGTCAAATAATATAATTAATAATAACAACAGCAATAATACTTTTAACCACTACCAACAGAGAACCAACCACGTGCCGAGAATTGTAAGATAATTCGTACATATTATCTCATCAGTCTTGGCAGCACCACTATCATGAGTATTATATTCCTCCCCTTTGCAGATGAGAGAACTGACGGAGACCTTCAGTGACAATTGCTAGTCAGTTAAACAACTGCATCAGGAACCCAACATTTTGCCCACCTGTAGCAAGCCGAATTCCAAGCTGGCCATCACGACTCCTGCCCCTGACGTCCATGCCTCTGTGCAATCCCCTCCCGCTTAGTGCGGTCAGGACCTGCAGCTTGCTTCTAGCCAACAGAGTATGGCAAATGTGATGGACTATGCCTCTCATGATTATGTAACCTTATATGGCAAATGCGAAGACATCTTGCAGGTGTCATTGAAGTCTCTGAACAGATGACTTAAATTTAACTGAATGAGAGATATCCTGGGTGAGTCTTTCAAAAGAGATCCAGCAGTGAGAGACTCAAAGCAGCAGAGATGCTTACGTGTTGGCTCTGTCCTGTATTGTCTATGAAAAGACAAGTCCTGTAAGAGCTAAGGGCCTCAGTCCTATGGTGACAAGGAACTGAACTGTGGCAACAACATGAATGAGTTTGGAGGAGGAACTCCAGATCCACAGAACACAGCCCAGTAGACACCTTCACTGCAGCCTGTGAGACCCTAGGCAGGTGAGACCCTAACCCACTTGAAACTGTGAGATAATACATGTGTATTGTTCCAAGCCACTAAGTTTGTGGTCATTTGTTACACAGCAATAGATAACTAATACACTACCCCCATTGTTTCCATGTTCTAATGCATTTAATTAAAACGTAAATGACTTTACATATGTTGGCACTCTTCCCAGTATATAAATGACTGCAACGCTGTCATCTTTTTTGAATATGTCCAACAGGAAACAATTACTGTAATGGAACCGCAGACTTTGGGAACTGGGGGAGATTGCAGATGAGGAAACTGAGTCCCAGAGAAAAATATACCCATTGATCAAGATCACTGAGACTTAGTACAGGATAGGAAAAGAATTCATATTCCTCCAGACCGATTTTTTTGCTAAAGAATTATTTTTCAGTATTAATAAAATAGCATGAATATTAACTGAGTGGTACGAACAGAAAAAGAACATTTCTTTGTTCATGTACAAGAAAACAAATATCATGATAAATGGAATGTAACAGTAATTTTAAGAGGCTGTGAGGCTGGGTCCCCACAAGGCAATGTGAAGTGTATTGGCAAATATCTATTTAGCTCCTCCTTCGCACATAACCAGCAAGACAGTTCAGCTCCTGGCTATGCAATAGCCAAATTTCCTCCTTCTTACTTCCTTCTTTAGCGCCCTGAGAAACTTTTATATATTCATCTAATAATAAAAAGTTGCTTAAGTTGAAAGGTAACGCAGCTGAACATAAAATTATGTCCATAGTACCAAACCTTTTATTAAGATATAATGTTAATAAAACTTAATTCTAACAACATGTATGTTTATAACATGATACATTTATAACTCCATGCATGTACGATTGTGGAAGGAAAAGTTTCTAGACCATATTACTTCAGAAAATATCTTTTAGCAATTTTTTAAAATGATAAATGAAAAACGGGAGATTTAAAATAATAGTAACTGGGTTTATTTTAAACTTATTTGGTTATCGTTTTAAAAACTGAGAAAAAAGACTCTATAATCAACATGGAAGATCTATACATATGCTAAAGATAAATTCAGAAGTATAATGAAAGTTGATGACCAATGTTTTATTTTCCTAGTTTGTATTTATTAACAGGCGTCTCATGGAGGGATTCATGGCATTTTTATGGACAAATAATGATATTGCATTTGTTAAAGACTCAGAGTTTGTTTTTTAATTGTATTACGGTGATAAAGATTGCATTGTCACATTTTTCTATTACGCCTGTGCTCAGCAAAAGTCCTGATTTCAGTCTAATCAGATTAACTAGAAACAGCATTCATCATCTGGCAAATAGTGTCACAATTGTGGAAAACGATCTTTGTGGATATTTTGGGTGAGCATAAAATCCAATCTCCATAAAAGGTCTCTTGAAAAGACATATGGAAATGATATTGATCAATCAGGCAAACAAGCTATTTCCGCTTGAAAAGTCCAGATAATTTAAACATAGCCAGACTTCCCCTTAAATCATCTAAAATGTTATTTCTGGTCTACACCTATTTCCCTATGGCTGAACAGCCAGCCAAGTTTTTTTTTATCTGGTAGTGCAAGCTGCTTCTAGTCTCTTAATCTTATCGTACTGTAATATTTGAGCATATCACTTATCTGCTTATATGACTTAAATTCTTTCATTTCCCTAGACCAGTAGTTCTTAAAATGTGGTCCCTGGACCAACAGGCTCAGCATCAACATCACCTTGGAATATGTGCAAAATGCAAATTATCAGGTAATACCCGAGACCTACTGAATCTAAACCTCTGGGGTGGGGTCCAGCAATCTGTATTTTAATTAAACTTTGGGATGATTCAGAAGCAATCTGAAGTTTGAGAACCTCTGTCCTAGATAGTAAAGAGAAGACAACAGCTGCACATAGAGACGGCTAATTCACCAGGGCTAGAACTTGCTGTAGGACATTCTGTAGGATATTGGACAAGCTGCCTAGATCCATTTAAGAAACAATTGCAACAGAATCCTAAAAACAATGAGAGAACTGATAATAAGACTGTTTAAGAAAAGTCTTCTTCAGACTACTGTCTTTATTGGTAGCATCAATAAAACTACAGATTAAAGCAGTGATCTCCTCATTGTGCCCTATAGCCCAGACAAAGTCAAGGAGAGGTTCTAAAGATGCTTGGCCTATTTCCTGATGTTGTGATTCAACGTTGTGCATGAGACAACTGAGCTGGCAACTGATGTATTTCCTTTTCTTTTCAGCCACACAATCATGGAATGTCTGATGACTTCCAAATTTTCTGAAGTATACAAAACTGGCATTTATCCTTTCCTTCCCTGGTAGCCACATTGTAATGTCTAACCAGATTGTCTCATTTTTCTCCTTCAGCTAATCATTCCTACATATTATCACGCATGTTTCTGCCCAGGAGTTTGTTTTTACTTTTCCATGCCTCTCCCAGGGTTCTGGCAACCACAAGATTTTTTTCTTTTAAGATTTAATAAAATTTTTACTGCTTAATCAAGGACATTCTAAGGCTTTTTTTTAAAACCTGTGATTCATGGAAATTAAACAACGTACTCTTGAACAACCAACCAATGAATCAAAAAAGAAATCAAAAGGGAAAACAGAAAATATCTTAAAACAAGCAAAAATGAAAAAACAATAAACCAGAACTTATGGCATGCGGGAAAAGCAGCAACCATAGGATTCTGATGACCTTTTAATCTCACATGACACCCTGAACATGCAAGGAGTTAATATAGCTTCTAAAATGAGATATTTGAAGTTGACAAGTATGTAATAACGTCATTTTTTTTTCTTTTCAAAGAAGACTTGCTTCTTAAGATCACTTTTTGCTTTCTGGTAAGACAAAAGGAATCCAGCTGAGCTTCTTCCAATGCTCATTTGTTGGGATAAGGACTGGATATGTCTAATGGGGAGTACCATGCTTAATGAATTGTCCCTAGAAGAATAGTCACTTAGTCAGTAAACACATCATTCCCAAGGTCCTGCCTGGGTGCTGTAATTTCACCAGAGGTAAACTCTTTTTCATTCAACTATTGATCAATCTCAACCCTAATGTAAGTACACATAATGAGGCCAGCTGTTCATGTCAAGAACTTTATATAATAGAAAGTTCACTAAATCCAGGGTCATTTTCTACTTTCCAGGAAATTTTAATAAAGCTCCTGTAGGAAACTATTAATGCCCACCCTGATGCTTGCTGGTCCCCTTTACTGGCTGGACATCCATTCCCCAGTGCTTGCCTGATTCCCTCCTAATAACTGACCCTCTGACCTTTGACTGTCTTTGGCCTCCTGGAGCACTTGACCCCCTTGCACAGAGAATGGGAAGTGCCTGGGAGGCTATTTCGGCTCAGAGAGCTACAGCTAGGGGTGACAGGTGCAGGAGCATGAAAGCCCAGCTACCCTGCCTTGGGGCAGAACACACTCCCAGGCTGAGGCTTGGACTTCACCTGAAAGCTCACCCTGGGTTGGCTTCTGTTCCTTCACTGTCCTGTTTCCTCCACTCTCTTACTGTTGTCTCCTGGAAACCCTTCCTTAATAAATCTCTTGTGCGCAGCCACTTGTATTTGGGTCTCTTTGGAGAACATGATCCAAGACAGCTATCATTTGCAAATAAACAACTTAGAAGTTATTCTTAAACTCAAAAGCATTCTGAATCACATGCATACAATTTTTTGAATCACATTTTTATATTTATTATCGTCTTTGGCATTTGATATATTTCTGTATATATTTGGTATATTTATTATTGTCTTTGGCTTTTGATATATTTCTGCAGGTTTTTGGAATCCTTAAATTTTCTTTGAAAACAGTCTTAATCATTGTGATACATCTACTAAATGAGCATTTTTTGAAGCAGTGAGTTCTCGGTCACTGTACACTGTATTTTATCTTGTATATCCTTAATCAGGTTTTAAAATATTTTGACTATTTCCTGGGAAATACATATATGAGTATATATCATCTAATTTAATGTGCAAATAGTTTTCTCTTCTTCTTAGTGAGAAAAACCTATAAAAAGCATCAGCTTACCTAATTCCCAAACCATAGTTCATTTTTGTCATATTCAGGGCTAAAAAGAAATATTTTCATACCCACTATATTTTAGGTCACTTTCTTTTTGGTAAGGATTTATTCCATTTTCAACCAGCTACTCTGACTTCCCTTCTTTAAAAAAAATACATCCCTAAACATACAAATTTTACTCCAAAGATGAAGAAAAATAATTCATTTCATAATTTCATTAAAACTTTAAAAGTGAATAAAGATGACATTTTTAAAAGCTTTTATGTAAGTAACATCACTTCTCTAAGCGTTCTTCACAAACGCTACTAGTTTAGTATTACTACCTCTCTATTAATGGCGAGGGAGTTAAGTGAAAAGCAAACACAGTCAGACCTAGTGTGGGACAGATTTGAAAGGCAATGTACGGGAAGACTGTGAAATTGAAGAGTTACAGCTCTTGAGGGGAGAACCCTGTAGGAAGAGGGAAAAGAAAAGAGCTGATAATCATTAAGGGGTCAAACAAGGATAAAGCTCAAGAACAAGTCAAGTGACTTCGTAAAGGTTACCCAACAGGAATTTTGGGATAACATCGAGATGGCACAGATCTAGACGAGAAGATGAAATTGGGGCTTACAGTTTTATAGGAATCAGACTTTAGTAGCTAACGTGGAAAGGAGGGAATTCCATTAAACATTAAGTTTAATGAACTCTGTAAGTTCGTTAAACACTAAAATGTTTTAAAGAGGGAATACAGAACTTTAAGTTGCCAGAGTAAGATGTGGACGGAGGAGTGGACAGAACTGGGAGGTGGGAAGTGAGCTACTTGTCAAGAGGAAGCTTGAATGAATGATTTTGTTGGAATTCTTCAGCTTGGAGACAAAAAGGGAAGGATGGGGTGACATACCTATATGCTCTGCATTTGCACTCCACAACAAGAAAGAAAATCATACTGTGTAAAACTTCTTTTATGAGGCCTTATGTTTACTCCAATTACAGCTTCAGAACAACAGGTAGAAACAAGACAGAAGGACAGTTAATAGAAGACACTGTCTTTTTCCCACCCATCCGTGTCTTGACCTTCACGAGAAATTCATGGAGCTTTCCATCTCTGGTAGTAGCTCTGTGAGGTGATGGAGCAAGAGTATGAGGAAAGCAGATATGCTGGGGTCATCTCATAGGCTGGCCATGCCTGGACAGAGTCAGGGCAGGAAGGACACACCCAAGACTGAAAATGGGAGAGAGGGAAAGAAACAGTGGGGCCACAGGGCCACCTCCCTTCCTGATGATGCTGCTTGATGACAATGGATGGCAGGTGTGCCAACTTGACTTCCTGAAAACTCACTCTGAGGGCCCTGGGAGAAGCACCGGACCTTGGGTTTCTGTACATGCTTAGGCATGAACTTCACCTCCTCAAGGCAGAAGAACACTCTGAATACACAGAGAAGCCATAGAATGGTGCCAAGAAAGACAACCACAAGAACCCATCCTTGGATAACTTTCCTGAAATATTAAATCGGGTGATAAAAGAAGGAGCAATGGAGAGTGGAATTGCTCCCAAATAAAACTGTCACTGGCAGAAGGAGGGGCAGATTTCTTTGTATCCTCTCCTTTCTTCAAATCAAGACAATCTCATTGTTAATGCCTCCTTTGCACATATAACTGAGAAAAAATAATTGTATTAAAATTTTTCATCAAGGGCAGAATAGCCAGAAGAAATAATCATTAGCTTCCTTGGCTGCCTGAATATTACCTTCCTGGTATGTCACTTATCTTCTTGTTCCAGATCATCTCCTAGAAAAATCACATTATTGATCGTCATCACTGCTCACCTTTTGAAGCGAGTCCTGTATGCTGATTCCAGGCAGGCGTCATACTTACAAAAAAGGGACCCACTGTAATTCTTGTTCTTTCATTTCACAGTTTTTCATGTTAGGGTGAACTACTTTACTCTCTAGAGTATAGAGCAACTGAATTTTATAATTTCCTATAAAGCCTACATTTTGACCAGGGTCAATGTCCCTGGGTATATGATTTTCTAAATAACTAACTCATGAATCCTTAACATAAGTGTTGAACACCCAGAGAACAGACCATTTTTGTTTTCATTATTGCACAATAGATTTCTTCTTGCTTAGATGAAAGTAAACCTTAAAAATAAATCTTCCTCAGAATTACTTCCCCTGTATAGCTAAGAAAGTAAATATTCAGGAGAAAATTCTTAAATCTGTATAGCTCAGACCCTGGGCTCATGTTTAGTGAAAACAGTCTACCCTGCTTATTCGTAAAGTTTTCATAATTTTCTTGTTACTTTGCTTGATGTCTGAGCAACTTACTCCCTATATACCTTTGGCCAAATCACTCCTATCATTCTAATAACCAATTTGTCTCCTTTTAGGCCCCACCATAAAAATATATTGTGTTTCACAACCTAGGTTATTTGGGTTTTCAATTTTAAGTCAGATGAATCACATTTGCTCTATGTGGGTCAGTCAAAATTAAGTACAGAACTCTCCATGTACCGAAATTGGTACTGTTCTGCCTTATGATTATGGAATTAAATTAACTTGAGTCTTAAGCACTGTATGTCTTTTGGCATTATTTTTTTAGTACAAAAGCTGGGACACATCAAATAGTCCAAAGGTATAGATTCAATGTCTTTATTCCTACCTCTTTGGTATTACTTGATAGAAAGGTCATTGGTTCTCAAAGTATGGTCCCTGGGCCAGCAGCATCAGCATCACCTAGGAACTTGTTAGAAAAACAAATTCCTGGGTCCCATCCCAGACCCACTGAATAGGACCTTCTGGGGGTGGGATCCAGAAAGCCGTGTTATAACAAACCATCCAGATGATTCTGATATACTCTCAAGTTTGAGAACCACTGGCATGGACACACATAAATTGGTAACAAATACCATGTGGATATGACAGGCTTTCTTGTTCTTAATAATTCCCTGACTTATAAAAGCTCATATTTAGATTAAAGCACACAGAAAAAGCATCTCATCTTCTTTAAAGAAAATCACTGATGTTAACAATGATCAGACGTTATTTTAAAATAAAATACGTGAGTAATTGAAAATCGAGATGCGAGGGGAGAGAGGAAGAAAGAGAAAGAGGGAAAGAGAACTTATCAGTGCAAATATAAAGACAAATAAATTTCAGACATGATGGTCCTCATTTTATGTCATATCCACTCTGCATGTCTATTTTTAAAGAAGAAAAATACAGCATGAAGGGGTTCTTTGTAAGATAAAGTATCATTTAATGCTGAGACTAGAATGAGTGATTTCCTTAATATTATTTTAGTAATATGTAAGCATACCCAAGTGCTTTTAAAACATTTTCTGATAGAATTAGTATTAAGTCATTTACAGGGCACGGAAACCTAAGGAGTTAACTGCACCATGCTACTTGGTGATTTCTGAAGGACTGTATTCTTATGGTGCCACTGTTCCCTATACCCAGGTGGGTGGGCTTGTGCAGTTCAGCATTGATGGGCAATGCAGGCTTTAAGGCAGAGGCAACTAACTTTCCATCACAAGTTTGCACTTTGCCTTACACACTGTAGAGAATTACAGCAAAATCACTGCCTAGTCATAAACCACATTTCACAGCATGCCTTTCATTTAAGGAGGGTCACATGACTAGTTTTCATAAACAGAACGTAAATAGAAGGGATGAGGATCATTTCAGAGCCTTTTTCCTTCCCCTTCTTCCTTTACACTGTGGTCAAAGAGCCTAGGTCCCTGAATCACCAGGTAGAAAAAAGCCATCTCCAGACCACACACCCCCACACTGGACTCTTAAGTGAATGAGAAATAATTGTGTTAAGCCATTGACATTCTAGAGTTTATCTTTTATAGTAGTTAGGCTACTCCAGTTAATATATAGGACTTATATGACCTTTTTTAAAAAAGACAAATTCCAACTATTTTAGGTTATAAAACATCACAGACACATTGTGATTGTTAATTTTATGTGTCAACTTTACCGGGCCATGGTGTACCCAGATATTGGTCAAACATCTGGGTGTGTCCTGACGAGGGTGTTTCTGGAATGAGATGAGCATTCGAATCAGTAGGCTGAGAAAGCAGACTGCCCTCCCCATGTGGGTGGGCATCATCGAATCCCCTAAGGGCCTGAATAGAACAAAAAAAGCAGAGAAAGGAAGAATTCCCTCTCTGCCAGACTGTCCGAGCTGAAACAACAATCTTCTCCTGCACTCACATCGGGACTTATACCATCAGCTCCCTTGGCTCCCAGGCCTTTGGACTTGGACAGCAGATTGTGGGACTTTTCAGCCTCCATAATCATGTGAGCAAATTCCTTACAATGTATCTCTCTCTTTCTAGATAGACAGATCTATTTCTCTGGATAACACTGAAAATACATACACAGAAAGTTAAAAATGGGAAAAAATTGTAAGTAAGTGAAAAACTAATTTTATCCCCATTTTATAGATGGTGAGACTAAGACCCTTAGATGGCTGAGGATTCTAATACCCCAGGGATCTCAACATACCTGGCTTAACCCAGTTCTCTGACTTGGTAGACAGAATCTCATTGAAGTTTCAGCAAGCATTCTCTAATACAGGAGTCTTGATTACTATAACTGTATAGTAAGACTTGAAATCTGATAGTGGGAGTTCTCCAACTTTGTTCTTCCTTTTTAGTATTGAGTTGGGTAATTCCCAGTTCTTTGCATTACCATATAATTTTTTAAGTATGTTGATATCTTTAAAAAATGGTTTCTGGGCTTTTAGTTGGGACTGCACTGAATCTGTAGTTTAGTTGCAAGAACTGTCATCTTTTACCATATTGAATTTTCCCATCCATGAGTGTGGAATATCTCCCAATTTATTTGGATATTCTTGACTTCATCAGTGTTTTGTAGTTTTTCACATGCAAGATCCTTGACATAGATTGTTAGACTTAACCTTAATTATTTCAATTTTTAGTGTGATTATAAATGATATTTTTTTACATTTCAACTTCCAATTTTGATTGTTGGAATATAGAAAAGCAATTGACTTTTTATATTGATACATTAACTTTGTATCCTGGAATCTTACTGGACTCACTTATTATAACCAGATAGAGCTTTTTCATAGCTTCTTCAGGGGTTCCTACATAAAATATCATGTCATTTGTGAGTAAAGACAATTTTAGTTCTTTATTTGTTTGTTTTTTTAATTCACTGATTCTCTTCCTCTTCAACTGGGCCACAATTGGTACTTTTTCCACAGCCTCCACCAACCCCATATTTCTTCTCCTCAGAGTACTAACTCTCTCCATCTGATCCCATCAAACCTCCTCATCGCATTTCTCCATCTTACTTAGCTCCTCTCGCTTCATCTTTTTAAATGCCCTAACTTTCCAATTTCCGTGAGAAATGCTGCCAACAGAAACCAAAGCATCCTGTTGTACTTTTCTCCTTTCCAGACACAATCACCACATTGCAGTCATCCACTCATCTCTTTGACCACAGAATTGCCAGTTGAAATGGAAACGGTAAGGATTCTTCATAGAAAGAATCCAGACACCAACTGCACAGTTTTCCTGAAAATGCCACCAGTGGAACTGTGCGGTCTATCATGGCAGTGTTACATTCCATCAAGACCAGCTGAAAGAAATGAGCATTAGCAAAAGATCGTTTAACCAGGATTCTGACTGCCAATATGTCATATTAAGATAATATAAATTCTTTCATTTTGTTGACAATATATTCATTGCATCCCATTTCCTCTTCTTGTCACCTGTCTAATCTTTTCTTCTAATCTTCAAAATCTAGTTCTCTGCCCAAACTCTCCAGTCTCTTTCAGTCTTTCTCAGCTATTTCCTCTGAACTGCTGAGGATTTTATTGCCTGTGCTAATCTTTTGCTCTTTGCTCCACTGGCTATATTGGATTGAACTGTTACACAACGGGTTGTTTTGTATGTATGTATGTGTGTGTGTAGGCACATTTTTAATTGTTTTTTTCACTTTAAAGAAAGTCTCGCAAAGGCCAAAATTCCATTCATACTTCTTTTCAATCCATATAGAATCAAATACATTTAATTGATTAATATTTGTTTTTAATGAGATACTGCCCTAGTTTTAGCATGAACTGGGGAAATAATTTAAAGTTCTAAATATAAATGTCTTTTAATCCTACTTATAATCATAATGAATGTGCAACCGTTAATGTATGTTCAGCTATAAGTAAAAAAAAAAAAAAAAAAAAAAATGGCCAAGATAACAGTAGCTTAGACAGGATAGTGACTTACTTCTCTCTCAGATAAAAGAAGCCCTGGAGGTAGGAGCCCAGGCTTGGTAGGGCTGCACCACAAGGTGGCTTGTGTCCCAGCTTTTTCTATCTGACAGTTTCTCAATCCTCAGCATATGACACCAACCTCATGGTAGAGATGGCTGCTCAAACACAATTCATATTGGCAACATTTCAGCCTACAGCGAAGGAGGAAGGTTGAAAAAGCACATGCCCTCCCTATAAGAAAATGACGTTCCAGAAGTCTCACAGGCTTCTGCTTATACCTCTCGGCCAGAATTTAGTCTCATAGGCACACCTAGCTGCAAGGGAGGCTGGGAAGTGTAAAGGGGAATGGATATGGCCCAACTGCTAGCAGACTTCCTCTGTCTACTGGAAGAACATTTATTTCTGCATATGTGTGTGTGAATCAACACAACTTGTGTATTCAACAGTACTGAAATAAGCATTTGCTAAAAGACAGTGAAGTCATTGGATGAATAATTCCTCCTTTCTTTGGAATTGCCCAATGACCTTCTCCAGAATATTCTCTCTCAGCCATGACTCCAAAGACCTCTTTTTCAACAGGAACTTGCAATGTTCCTACAATCACATCTCCCCCCAGAATACTCCCATCTTTTTTCTCCTGGGGAATGATTTACCACCTTACCACCTGGCTTCTTAAGGAGCTGGGACTTCTTTGTCTTCCAACGACTTGAAACTAAAGCCAATTTGAGATTTCGTAGATCTCTCATCATAGAATTAAATGGAAATTTAACTTTAAAAATTCATCATCCTTAAGTTTTGTCCTAACTCTAAGGTCTAAGTCAGTCCATTGTAACGGTAACATTGTAAGTAAAAATCATAAGTAGCTCTAAAAGAAACAGTAGGTATAACAGTATTCTGAGGAACTATTCTACTTATATTTTTTGACCATTCCAACTCCCCTAAAATAGCCACATTCTCAACTAACAGCAAATAAACTAAGTGCCCCTGTCCATTATGTACCCAGTATCACTCAACTAATGGAAATGTACATGATAACCAAGCCAAGGAAATAAAAAAGAAAGTACACATGAAGTGTACTTTAGATACGTCGCCTAGCTCCAATTAGATTCTCCCTTCATTCCCGCTCTACCTTCTGGTTTGGTTTCAGTCCTGCTCCTCAAAGTTCATGGCCATGGTTTCTTTCCTGGTCAACAAGGATGATTAGAATGAGGCACCTACTCTTTTAAAGCTCCACTGCAACAGATTGTGTAATAGGTATTTCAAGACAATGGATGATATGCCTTTTCCCCTCCATATGCTCTAGAATTTTAATTATACAAAAATGCTTACTCTGACATTCTTGCTTTTTATTTCATAAATAGCAAAATCCAGAGGTAAAACATATTTGTTTCTCTTAATCAGCATATTCTTAAGGCTTTCCTGTTTACAGCTTTAGGCAGGAACACTTTCGGAGCTGCTTTACTGCTTAACATCAAAGCTAAGGCTATCCAGGGAGTGTGGGCTATTTATTTCCATAGTTTCTATATTTAGCTCATGGCTTTGTTTACAGTCATCTCTCCTCCACCCTGCAAACACTTGAAAATTCCCTTTTCTCTCACAATTCTGTATCCTCCATCTCTCTCTCTCTTGCTGGCTAGCTTTCTACCAAGCTGTGCAATTTCTTCTTGGGTTCTCTTGCAGATGATTCTTGCCTTTCCTCTTTGATTTCTCTCTGGAGAGTATGGAAATTGCCTTTTGGAACTGAAGAAGTGTTCCAAGGACACAATTCCTGCTGTTGCTCGTCTCTTTGGGAGAAGGAACACATTCCAAAGGCAACTGTCAAGTGCAATTTGAGCTCCCGAGATAGGAGAATATTTTTCACCCCAAAATTCAGTGGATATGTTTAATGGCTCATTTAAAAAGTGAACATTAGTTTTATTTTAAAGCAGGTTAAGATTTTGGGACAAAATTTTTCTTGTCACTGCCTTGATTAATGGGACAACATAATATAAAATGAAGGAGGTGTGTGTTTAATAGTTCAAATAATAACTAATGATTACTTTGGGAAAAGGCACAATGTGGGCAGTGTAAACCAAAAAGAAGAGAACATTAGGAAACATAAATTAAATCTTTATTATGCTAAGGGCCCTGCTCTGATGCACATCTCTTGCATTTAATTCTCCTCACTGAGCAAAGTACAAGGTCAACATAACATTCTTAAAATGTCAAAATCATAGTAGTTAATTATTCAAGCCTTGAAAATCAGATTAGCTTAATTATCTCTATCATGTGTAGGCCTTCCATCAGGGATAAATTTGAAGGGTTGAGCTGCAAAGGCAGATAAAAAAAGGGTGAAATTTATCAGCAAGAAAACGTTAAAATTAGTTTAGTCAGGTCCATGATTTGGGGATAACATATTGAATAGTTTGTCTCCATCTTTATAATGTCAAGAAGTTATATTCATACGTTATTTTCTTTCAAAAAATATCGTAGAAGTCTGGGAAACTGTTAAACCTCTTTTAAAATGTTGTATCCTGCCACAATTTAATGTAAAACACAAATATCCTTGGCCTCGCTACTTTAAACCAGGATCGTTTTCAACCTCTTTGCATTCTTCAAAGTAGAAAGCATCTCATCTCTCTTCTGCCATTTTGGACGTTTGAGGAAGTCTTCCCTGTAAAAGTTCAGTTAAAATTGGAGGGAAGGGAAATGGTGATACCATGTGAAAAAAATAAAAGAATGTAGTCTTTGTTTTGCAGGATATCTCTGCTCTCCTTTCTCCTGGAAAAGTTTTAGGGAAAGACCTAGCTTTTGCCCAGCTCACTTTTAGATTCTCAGAAGACCAATGGTTCCCTACAGGGAGTAGTTTTGCTGCCCACTGCTTCCCCCTCCTCGAGCCCTGGGCATTTGGCAAAAGTCTGGAGACATTTTGGTTGCCACTCTGGTGGGGCGTTCCTGGCATATCCATGGGTAGAGGACGTGGGTGCTACTGATTATCTCCTAGTGCCCAGGCCAGCACCTGTAACAGCAGAAGGATGGGTGCACTGACCCCAAAGGGGTCTGGTCAGAAGACTCACATCATCTGCTATTCAAGGCTTCCAAATTCATAGTCCTAAAGAGGGAAGCTGCTGCTCATTAATAGGTGCATAATTTAAAAAATACTATATTAAAACCTCAGACATGATGAATTTTTAGCTCCCTTTTAGGTGTAAGGACATTCTGCCCTATTCCCCGAAAACATCAAAGTCCTAAACCCGTGGTCTGTTCCCTAACATGAACAATATATAATATCCATCAAGGGTACCCATGGGCGAAAACACAAAACAACATGAAGAGTAAAAGGAACTCAAGTTTCAAATTGCAATTCATTTCAAATTCTTCAAATGCATCTGTGTCAACGCATAAAAAACCTAGGACAAACAGCCCAGCTCTTTCCTTTTGCCTCCTAAGGCATAGTGAAGAGTGAAGGAAGAGCTGGCTTTGACAGTTTTAAAGCTTTTTCACTTTTCAAAAACTCTAAAAATATGGAGAATGAGTATACAGTGTACCAAATATACTGAAAAATAAGGATCAGTTTGGTTAGAGCTGTTTTCTGCTTTTAATTGCCTTAGGTCTTACTTTAAAAAAAGAAAGCAGAGATCATTAAGGGGCAAAAATTCCTTTCCGTATGCCAAGTCTGAATCAGCTGTGCCCACATTGACAGACTCTTATATCCTGCTCCCCTTAAACCTGCCTGGATGTTCAAATATTTGCCTGCAGCAAATACCCCCTTCCCTCCCTCACACACATTCCTAGGAAAACCAGACAAAAGGAAAACTGAGACAAGTTAGAGGCTATTGCCTTCTGGGGACAAACCACCTGATTTTCATTGGGCTTAAAAAGATCAGTGTATGGTCTGAGTAGGCCTGCATGTGTGGGCTTCACCAGGTTGGGGTGAGAACCAGAGGAGAAGCCACTGCAGAGGACATTTTGGGAAGAGGGAACTAAGTAAATAAGCAGAGGCAGGGAGTTTGTGACTTTCCTGAGGGACCTTGGGGTAGAGGTATCCCAGTGCCAGGAGCTAAGGCTGAAGAGGAAGACCGAGGCCACCAAGGGCTCAGATGCTCTCAGAAGCCAAGAAGAACTTGGCCATGAAATGGCAAAATCGTAATTTACACAGATAAAGTCAGAGCATCAGGCAATCAGGAAATCAAATTTCAGTTCAGACTCCATAAATAAAGTGACTGTTTCCACCCAAGGGAGAGGAATAACATGTTCTCTTTTGTACTTGTGTGCAGAGAAGAAGGTGGACCGAGCACAGGGTGCCCAGTTGGTACAAACCACGAGACCAAACAAACCCACAAAATCCAGCTCTCGGGTTGGTAGTAAAGCTGGAAGCCAGCATCTGGCAGTGTATTCTGGAGGCCAGTCAAGCCTCTTTATGGACTGCACTTGGAGTATTTACAGATTCAGAGAAAGGGAATTAGGACCAAGATCCCCACAACAAAACAAGCAGCAGCAACAACAAATAATCCTCGCATCTAGAAGCCTGGAAAAGAAATAGCTTGGGTCTCACAGGAGACAATTAGTACAACTATTGCGAAGCAGAGGGCAGCTCAGGTCAGGAGAGAGTGGAGAAGCATCTCTTGCTGACGCTGGCCAGTTTCTCAAGACATTGCACATGGGGTTGACAGCAGAAGTCTGATGTATGGTCTAATGAGCCCGTTGCTGGTATTATGTTTTGATTACGGATTACTAAAAAGTTTGTAGACGTCATTCTCTAGTGTATGTTTATTCATTCTCAATAAATGCTTCTATTGTCTGCACAAGTCCCTGAAATAAAGAATTGCTTAAAGCCCTGATAAACGCAGACATGAGCACTGGCTCACAGTTGTCATTAGCTAACCAGAGAGGCAGGCTTATGAAAATTCTGTCTCAGGGATGCTTATTTCCAGCTGTGTGTGATACCATGCCAAAGCATCTAGAAGTGCATTAGATGGCCCACTGAGATTCATTAGCAGTTTTATAAACAAGGTGAGAAAGTGTACAAAATTATCATTTTCAGAATTTTAGGGAGAATTCTGGTGGTAGGACATTGATAAAGGAAGTAGAAGGGGCAGAGAGACAAGTCAGGGGCTACTATAATAATTGAGGGCAGTGATTTTCAAAGAGAGGGCTCCAGCCAGCGAGATGGTTAGAAATGCAGACTCTCAGGCCATACCGCACACCTGCTGAGTCATCGTCTGTGTCTTATCCAGAGCCCAGGTGCTTGATAGGTACATTAGAGTTTGAAAGGCTGGACCAGGAGGTGAATAAGATGCTAAAAGAAGGAGCCACTGTGGGTATGGGGAAGAGGTACAGCCTGGAGGGATGCTTGGGAAGGTTAGTGAACAGCTCTGACACTTCACTGGTAATCCAGTCACATAAAACTACCCTTCAGATACCAGCGGGGACTCGCTTTACTGGCCTCTTGGGATTTGAGGGTTCTCAGGGTCTACCATAGCTAATGACAGAGATATTTCATCCTGTGGGGTTCCACAATCAACCTTTCTAACTGTCCTCTTCGCCCCAAATGCAAACATTTCTGGGAGGGGGAGGATATATGAATCCATTAATATAACACTTCCACTGAAGTTCTGGCCTCTTTTTTGGGAACCACAGGCAGGAGGTGAGGGTGCCATAAGGAGCCGCCCAGCAGGTAGAGATGGGATTTGCTGGGATCAGGTGAGCCCCAGTTCAGGGTTTCTGGGGCGGCTGGCTCTGGCCCAGGGCTATGTAGGCTTGCCAGCCACAGATCAACAGTTTACAGTACCGCTAACAATCTTTGCTGCAGATTGGGGTAAAGGAGGCAAAGTTCAGCTTGGAGACAGAATCCAACAGGTGGGAGACGCCTGCTCTCTCTAGCCGCAAAATGCCTTATTGCCAGCTGTCCCCTGCCAATAATGCGACAAGGCCTTGGCTTTAATGATTAAGTGGAGAGTCAAAGGGCAGAAAATAGAGATCAGCTCATTGTCTTTATTTTGTTTTAATTGGGAGCTAGTTCCGGTTTAGCCCAGATTACTGATTCATTAACAAGTAAGCTAACATATCTTGTTATTTATAAACTACACGCTTCAGAAATGTGTATTTTAGTATTCTAAGACATTATTACAATACTTATAATGCACTTCTTTATCACGTAATGAATCTCTGCCACACTCAGTGCAAAATGTGCTTAAAACTCTACTGTGTCTGATCTATTACTTTTTGAGTCATCACAAAACCAAACCTTGAAATTCTCAGTGCTCCAGAGGAAACATAAAATGTTGGTTCTCCCCAGTTGGTGTCACTGAAGATATTCTGACCCAAGTCTTCCTGTGTCCTCTCAGAAAGCATGGGGAAGCACCATAATTCAGTAGTTTTCACCACAGTGATTCTGCTCACAGATCCTGGAGTCAGAATGTCCAGGTCTGAATCTTTGCTCTGATACCTACAGTTACTGACACCAAGTATGAGTTATCGAACTTCTCTGTACTTCAGTTTCCACATATGTAAAATGAAGATAATACTTCCTACTTCACAAGGTTATAATGAATATGAAATGAACTAACGTATGCAAAGTGCTAAGTGCACTGGCATGGTCATCGTAAATGTCACCTATCATTATTGCCAAATGTGCGATTTGATAGTTAGAAATTGTCCCATGAAATGTTAACATGCACATCAATCAATGAGAGTGTCAGGTAGGGATAAATGCTGTTTTTTTAAAGGTAGAAAGTGAGGCAAAGGAGCAATGGAAGCTGCTCTGGTTAGGACAGTCCAGGACTAAGCAGGCCTATGCAAGCAGGTTAAATCCATGAGAAGCGGCTTCGCCATGAGGATCTAGGAGAAGAGAATTCAGTAAGAAAAAGCAGCAAGGATGGTGACTCAGAAACTACAAGAAGAGAGAATTTCAAGGAAGAGGTAGGTCTGGGAGCCATTTCCCATATCAAGTGATTCTAAGGGACCAAGTGAGATGAAAACAGATGACAAGATGTTGGACAAGGGTGACTGTGAAAAGACCTTTTTCAGCAGTGAGTTGGGGAGAGAAAGGAAGGGGAGCAAGTAGACACCAGGAGTGGAGGGCTCACTAAAGGGTCCTGCTGCGAAGTGGACGGCAAAATCAGGTGATCCCACAATAGTGAAAAGGAAGCACTAACCAGACAGAGGGGTGAGGTGAGTAAAGGCATGGAGAAGAGAAGCATGGGGCGTGTGTTCCGGGGGAGGGATCCCGGTGCATGGGGCAAGCAGGCAGGTCCGCGTGCAGGCTCAGGGTACCCAAGCGGGAGCAAGAGGTGGCAGGGAGTGACCACGTGAGCCAGACTGGTTACGGGCATCCTGCATGAATGGAGAGCTTGGAAAAATGAGAGCTGCTATTAGATGGCAGCAGAGTTTAAAATAAAAGCAATGACCTCTCTGTTCCCAGGACTCACTAAGTCCCCTCTGTTGTCATCTGAAAGGCACCCTTGACATCCATGCGATCCTAGGGAATAGTGTTCATGTGCTCAGCATGTGCTAAGGGGGAGGCACTCTACATGTCAAGACCAGAGCGTACCAGTTTATTAAAATCCTCGGAAATGCAAAAGGGAGATGTAGATTTAGCATAGCATCCTTAAAATTTACTCCTCATCCTGAGAAATAGGGAAGAGGAAATCCACAGGGCCCCAGGTCAAACTGGCAGGAACTCTAAGGTCTGCAGTAGAAATGGTTCATCTTAACTATTTCTCAGAGTGAGTTTCTGGCTGAGCCTTGGAAAGGGAAGGGACTTGGATAAGTATTTGTAAGGCAGTTCCAAGGAGGGCTTTTTGCTAGAATTATCAATTAAAGAGACCCAGGGGAGTGGAGAGACCATATGTAAGAAGCACAGCAGGAGGGGTCGTGCAGGCATCAGCAGAGTCAGCATTTACTGAGCACACACTACGGGCAGCAGAGCCTGTGCAGCGCCCTCTGCAGGCAGGAACAGCTGCATCAACTTTCTGTCACTCACAGCATCCCCATCCCCATCTCACAAACAAAGAAACAGAAGCACTGAGATGTTAAGTAACTTGCCCAAAGTTACACACTTCTTATTAAGTGAGAGAACTCATGACTCTGACGCTTCAGTGATAAGAAGGCCAATGAAGTTAATTACCAAAAATAGAAGGACAGAGGTTTTGTGAAGCTGGATGAATGTTGTGTGGGTGTGGAGAGAGAACAAGCAGAGATGAGGTCAAAGTGCAGGTGGGCTGAAAGCCAGTGCCGGAATTAATTCTGTAACACAGCCAGCCTGCCGGTGGTGTAATTCTTAATGGAAGGTTGGAAGGCATCACTGGGCTTGGGAGAGATTCTGGGAGCAAATGAGCTCGCCCTGCTGGCAGGGGAAGGATGGCTAGCTCTCCAGTGCACTAACTCTAATTCCAGTGCCTCCCATCCCCAGCCCGTTACTCTCTCCTACTCTCTCCAGCTCAGGGATACATAAGACTGAGAAGCTGCCCACATTAGGAGTGGAGGCAGCTTCTCACTGTGACCAGGACCATCCTTGTCTGCTCATACACTGCTGGTAAGAGTATAAGTGACACCGACACTTTGGACAACTGCGAGTTTCTAATAAAGTTAAATAGACACCCACCTTGTGACTCAGCAAGTCCCCTCCTAGGTAATTACCCAAGAGAAATGAAAAGATATCTTCACAAAAAGTCTGTATGGTATTGATTATAGCAACTTTACTCACAATAGCTCAAAACTGGAAACAAACCAAACATCCATCCACTGGAGAATGGACAAATTGTGGTAAAGTCACACAAAGGAATACTACAGAGCAATAAATAAGAGCAACACAACATGCAGCTACACAGATAAATCCAGAAAACACTGTGTTGAATGAAAGAAGCCAGACACACAAAAACATGCTGTGTGATTCCACTTAGAAGGGCAAGAATAGGTAAAAATAAGCTGGGTGATAGGATAATAGTTGTCCCTGGGTATTCCTGTATGTGCAAGAGTAGCAGGAGAGATACTGCCTGGAAAGGGCAAAAGATCTGGGGCCATGATAATATTCTATCTTGAGCTACTCTACACAGGTATACACATTTGTCAAAATTCATTCAGTGATATTGATATATTTGAGATTTGTGCATTATACTGTACATAAATTGTGTCTTAGAGAAGAACCATTAGTGTACAAAATAAAAATATTAAAAATTGTCCTTGTTCTGAGGGCTGGGAAAATAAAACCTCTTCACTGATGACTTTTAAGTTTATCACCCTTGTCCCAGGTCTGCTAATCAGGTTCTTGACCATCACCACACATCACAAAAAGCAAAGAGAATCAACGCATCAGAGAACCCACACCAGAACTACTCAACAACTATCCCTGTAGTGGACCATTTTATCACTTTCTTCCTGTAAGAGGGTATTGATAAAAAGGCATACATACCATTAACATTAACAAAATAATTATGATGCTGGAGGTCCATTGGCAGGGTATCCTCCCACAGAGAAACAGGACAGTACTTGAGCTTTCTTTAGGAATGTGCCAAGCTCTGAATAATCAGCAGGCCTCTCATTGTTAAAATCCTGCCTTTCATGTTTTTGGAATCATGGGAATATATTATATATTATTAAAATTTAATAAACTTAAGTATTTGGAAAATAGAAACAAATAGCCCCTGCTAATTCCCAGATCTGCAAATCACTCCACAAGGAACACCAATGCCCCCACGTCACTGACATTCTAGTGTCTCTAGATTCTTGGGCACCAGAATCTCAGTCACAGGCACCTTTGGGGCATTGGCCCTATTTCACGGCTTATCTTCCTCTCCAGCTCTTAGCAATGGCCATGATGTGCTGAAATGGGTAGATCTCCTGACTATGGACACCTGTGTGGCTTGAGATACCAGGAACTCACTCTTATTCATTTAATTATTCCTTTTCATCTTGCTTACAGGAAAAAAAAAAAAAAAACGTAAAGAGTAAATACTGACTTAAGCATAGTTAACTTACTAAGAAAATAAGCCTCTTTGGAAAAAAACTGTATATCTGAATTAACTTCCTTCTTAAAGATGGTGTAATTTTGCAAAGAAAAAAATTAAATTACTCAAACCAATACTGAAACACAGGTATCCTTTACTTTCAGCAAATGTCATAAAATTATAATAATAAATTTACAAAAGTCTCATATGCATCGTACAAGTGTTATTTTAAGTTTTACGTCATGAAATTGGTTAGTCCAACAGATTCCATGTGTTTAAGACCATTTCACAAATAAGTTAGAATTTACAAAATGCAGCATGGATCTCTCAAATGCTAAGCAATGTATACTTAAAAGACTGTTATCACAAAAATGGCACCCTAACGATAATAAAATGAAAACCTACACTTTGATACAAGTTTAAGTTACTATCTTATTTCATTTCACCCCAGTGAATTTTCCTAATCTGGCTGTAATAGTTGAGATTGCCAATGGGGGGGCCAATCTGCTTGGGTTCAAATCTTAATTCTGCCACTTACAGCTGGGTGACCTTGGGCAAATTAATTAATTTTTCTGTACCTCACTTTCTTTTGCCATAAAATGGGATAATAATAGTGCCTATTTCATCAGTCTGTATTTTACATTGAATCATTTAATGCATATAAAACCCTTAAAGCAGGACCTATAATGTAAGCTGTGCTTAATTGTTCTCAGCCATTAATATTTATTATTTTTTTTATTCTGGTTCCTTCTATTAGCATTACTAGGGACAGCACTTAAATATAACACTTCTACAGACAACACACAATAAGAAATAAGCTCACAAAGAGATGCACAAATCATTAGTAACCAGACAAAAAGAAAACAAGCGGTCATATTATATGCATTAGACCAGAAAAAAAATGATATCTGCATGGTGCCACGTACATCAAAGGCATGATATTGCTGGTGTGCATATCCTTAGTTTCACAGTGAAGTGTCACACTGCTGTCCAGGAGGGTAGCCCAGCCCACACACCCTCCAGCAGTTTTGAGGATTTCTATAGCTCCGTGCCCTTGACTTGGCATGATCCAGCTATCTGCTTTTCCAGTCTAAAAGCTTCCATCAGTGAAGAATTTTGCTTCAAATACATAGATTAATGTCTAAATAATAAATTAAATATTACAGGGTTGCTCTCACAGAAAAAAAAATATAACACTTCTATTACTATGTGAATTAACTTAGACACATAGAAATAATCCTAATATAAATACATATTTTTTTCTAAATAAAGATACATGGAACCAGTGGAAGTTAAGGACTATAATGCTTGTTTTGAATGTTAAAATAGGAAAGATGATAAACATGATTATCAGCATAGTGGTGCAGTCTGTACTAGAGAAAAGAGAAAAGGAGAGAAAAGAAAGCTGATATGTGATGGTGAAACAGTAAATGAAAACACCTATATATAACAAACATTCTCTTCCATAGATGTATACGTAATCGAGATAACATAAAACCTTCCAGTTTGAAGGGAATTGAGAACAATTTTATCCCAACCCAAGACCGGCATCCATTCTAAGCATCCCTAGAGATGTTCAGTTAGAATCTTTGCTACTCAAAATATGGGCCTAGTACTAGCACTACCTGGGAGCTTATCAGAAACGCACAATCTCACACCTCACCCCAGACCTATTGAATCAGAATGTGCATTTTAATAATGTCCCCAGGGTATCTGCATGCTTATTAAATTTGGAGACGAGGTGGACTATATTATTCTAATTACCCGTACTCGTGGCAAGCTCACTACACATGAGGCAGCTGTTCCACTCCTAGATATTCCCAATTCTTAGAAGGTCTTTATTATAGGAAGTCCAAATTTGCCTCTCAGTTTAAGAAAAATATATAGACCACGATCTCATTTTTTAAATATGCTTAAATATATAGGTACGATATAAAGCATATATGTATATATATGTATGTAAGTAGGTAGATGTATGTTTAAGTTTACATAGAAAAACTTCTGGGAGGATATCACCCGATTGTAGCCAATAGTAAGCAACTTTTATATGCTCTGTTTGAATCTGTGACTACTTTTTTTTTTTACCCTTTACTCTTAGTTCTTGTCAGCTGGAAAATTCAAGATCAGTTCTATTAATTCTTCCTCAGAAAGCTGAAAATAACGCTCTGCCACCCCTTGGACTTTTTTCTCCAGGCTAAAGGCTCCGAATGTTCTCAGTGGCTCCTGCTGTTCTACCACCCTTACCTTCCCCTTCTAGATCCCTCCACGCTGCCAACAGGTCTCTTAGGAGCAGTGCCAGAACCCGGATCTCCCTGACCAGCACTATTAATAACAATCAGTTGATCTCCAGGACTGCTTTCTTCTCGGCTAATAAAGTCTTCATTTTGAAATGTCATTTTAAAAGTCATGAAAGAAATTAGTCCTTAAGTCACATAAATTATTATAGTCTTTTTCTTCTGAGATGCCCCAAATGTATTGGAAATGCTAGGAAGGGCCCTATAATGGCATTAATTGCACAGAACAGAAACAAAAGAATAACTATCATGTGTATAGTCCTTGAAGGAAGACCATGCAGGGGCACCAAGCAATTCCCAAGACAGAAGGAGAACAAGCATTAAGGGAGGGGCAGGGGGGAGTTCTGGTCATATGCATACAGACACTCAAGGTTAGCCAACAGGAACAGTCGAGAACCTTGAATTGAGTTCCTACAGATAAGGTGACAACTGATATAATAGCCCGGAAAATATAAATGAAGAACAAGACTTTAATAGGAAATATTTAAGGGGCTGAGGGTTAGAACTTCATGTGAAACTGTCTTTTTTATAGTTCCATGTCAAGGAAGTCTAGAACGACAAGTCAGTGTGACATGGATGGGTTGTGACAGGTCTGCCTCTTGGTGTAACTGAGTGAGGCCTGGTCAGTTGAATACCCCAGCTGGTCACCTCCAGCACTAGGGGAACTGCAGACACATTATATTTTTCCTATGTATGTTGATCCACTTTTCCCACACAAAAATATTTATTCAGAAGCCCTGGTATAAAAAGATATTTTTTTCTTGTCAACTTCCATGGCTATTTTGAAAACATACATCATCGCAGTAGAGCAAAGAAAATATTCCCCATGAAACAGAAAGAGACATTTATAGTGCAAGCCTTGATGGGTAGACCCCTGTTCATTAAGTCTGAACACTGCATTAATCTGTGCTGACATTATTTGGTTCAGAAATACCTATGGTTATGGGAAAGTAGATAAAGATTCTAATCCAATGTCTAAACTTGGAGCCACTGCAAATAACACCTGAGCATATTCTGCACTGGCCTATCAACCATGATACAAGAACACGAGCAGCCATGCACAGAAAAGCATGGAGCAGAGGTTAGTATGGGGCACAGACTAGCTTAGGATGTGAAAGAGAAACAAAAGAGCAAAAGACTACAAAGAACTAGAATGACCACAGCATAGTAACATTTTTCCAACTCACTGCTAATAGAGGGTTTCCCACTTCTTTGTCAAGAAGGGCCTGGAATTAAAGCTAGAACTATATGAGTTACAGCTGAACATTAAGTTTAGTTTAGTTTTTTTTTTTTTGGAAACCAGTTGTTTATTCAACCAATAAACTGACATTATATAAATATATGGATCAGAACATTATGCTGTTCAGTAAATTATTTCTGATTTATACAACTGTGTGGTTTCAGATCTTTTTAACAAGTTATTTTTCTCACATTTATAAAGTCCTGGGAAGGAAATGAATACTGACATTGAATGCTTGTTATGTCAGAGATTATAACAAATGTTTTAATATGTATCATTCCATTTAATGCTTATAAACTATGAGATTATTACAAATGAAAGAAGTGAAGCTTAAGGAGGTTTATTAACCTTCCCTAAATCATACAGCTATTAACAGAAAGATCTAGCTTTAAAGTCAAAGTCTTCTACTCCACCCAATGTTTATTACCCCACAACATGCTACCTGAGGACCAAAAGAGTATTGTCAAGAGTATGTGCCCTGAATGATAGACCTAGAAAACAGGATCCCAATGGAGTAGGAACTGGACAATATCTCCACCAGTTCTTGCTACACGTCTCAAGAGCACTATAACTGTTCATAGCTGTGCCTCCAAATATGCTTCTAAGGTTTCTCAATCTCAGCACTATTGACATTTGGCGCCATATGATTTTTTTGTTGTAAGGGGCTGTCATGTGCATTGTGGGATGTTGAGCAGTATCCTTGGCCTCTACCCACTAGATGTCCCCCCTCAAGTTGTGACAACCAAAAATGTCTCCAGACATTGCTAAATGCCCCCTGCAGAGGGAGGGCGAAGGCAAAATCACTCTATTTGAGAAACACTGCCCTGAGCTGATACTTGCTCAGCAATTTAAAGGCTGGACAATAATAGAATCCTCGTTTTTTTTACTCTGGACCTAGACTGAAGCAACAGAACTTTTGTTCTGGGCCTTTATGGTAGTTAGACTAAGTAACTCTAGCTGCTATAACAGATAAAATCTCAGTGCCTTAATTCATTGCAAGATTATTCCTTACAATCCAGTGTAGGTGTGTCTGTCAGATGTCTTAACTCCAGGTGATCACTCAGGAACCCCATCTCCTTATGTCTTTGGCTCCATCATATTTAACACATGACTGGAATTCCCTCCATTCCATTCGGCCAGGGGCAGGGTGGTGAGGGGAGATGGTAAGGATGGCACATCCTCTGTGTAACCACATCAGCCTGGAAGCATCACACATCACTCCTGACATTTTTTGGTGGAAAATGGTCAGGCAGTCCTGCACTGAGAAAACTTCTTCCAACAATAACACTACATTTTGGAAAGGGGTAGGTATTTTTAGTGTTTTTTCTAGCCATCTGTGCCACAGCTCTGTATTTTCCAAAGCAGCTGCATAAATATTCCAGCCTAATAAGAACCCTGTAAGTTAGGCAAATATGATTGCAATTGTATATGTTTTATTTCCCCATTTTACACATGGTGAAGTTTGTACACGAATAATTCCTGTGACTTGAGGGTGATATCCTAGAGACAGAACCCCAGTCTGAATCTCAGTTGACAGTTTCCAACTGCAAGGCAGGTGATGAATATTAAGAAGAGCAGAGAGTGACATTAGCTACAAAGAGGGATGGTGTTATAAGCACTGATGCTGGAGTGACTTGTCTCTGCCACTGATGGTTGTATGTGACATCAAAAAAGAATTTAGTCCCTCAGAGCCTCCATTTTCACATCTGGGGATAATGAAGTTTAAATGAGATGATACATAGAAAGTACTGAAGACAATGTACAATAAATTTTGGCTATTGATATCATGCCACAAGAAATAAATAATACATTATCTATAAATTTACAGAATTTTCTGGCTAATATACATCACACTTAAGTTCTATGAATTTGGGGTGTCTTTAGGTTTGTCCACATTAGCCTGATTACAAAGAACAAATAAATGCTCATTGACCTTAGCAGATTTGCTCGTTTCCACAATAGAAACAGAGGGAGGAAGCATCTGGGGAAGAAAGTGCAGATGAATCAGGGTAAATCCATCCCCACTGCTGGAAAGCAGCCCAGAGTGCAAACCCCACTGATGGCAAGGCAGTAGAATCATGTTCATTTAAATGCCAAGGGCAGCACGGAGCATCATGAAAGATGGAAGCAAGGTCAAATGCTTTGTGTGTTCTTATGCCAGTTCAGTGGCCAGAAACTCTAGGGCCAAGAACAGAAACCCAGCACCCAACCTCACTTTCCAGTCCATGGTTTTGAGTCATCTTGTTTTACAGATGAGGAAACAAAGGGCCAACAAGATCGGTGTTTTAATAGGAGACATGGCGGCTCTGGCCATGCAAGGCAAAGGCTGTGAACCTACCTCAGGCAGCAGGCAGGACATCAAGTCTGGCCCAAACACAAGCCCTCTATCTTCTGTGGCCATTCTCAGAGCAGAAGCAGAGGGCTCTGGCTGAGCCCTTGCAGGTCCAGAGAGTGCAAAGCCCTTGGAGCCCAGCTGTGTGGCTGACAGGGACTTGGTGCTCTGGCCAGGTGTCAGGTCTGAGACTCTGAGGTGGGAGAGCCAAGTTCAGGACAATGGACCACCTGAGACCTCCTGGCCTCACGGAATATCAGACGGTGACAGCTCTTCCAGAGATCTCCGTCTCAATGCTAAGACACAGCTCCACTCAACGACCAGCAAGCTCCAGTGCTGGACACCTCATGCCAAACAACTAGCAAGACAGGAACACAATCCCATCCATTAGCAGAGAGGCTACCTAAGGTCATAATAAGGTCACAGACACCTCAAAACACACCACCAGACATGGTTCTGCCCACCAAAAGGACAAGATCCAACCTCATCCACCAGAACACAGGCACCAGTCCACTCCACCAGGAAGCCTACACAAGGCACTGAACCAACCTTACCCACTGGGGGCAGACACCAAAAACAATGGGAACTATGAACCTACAGCCTGCAAAAAGGAGACCCCAAACACAGTAAGCTAAACAAAATGAGAAGACAGAGCAATATGCAGCAGAAAACCCACCAGACCAAGCAAATGAAGAGGAAATAGGCAGTCTACCTGAAAAAGAATTCAGAGTAATGATAGTAAAGATGATCCAAAATCTTGGAAATAGAATGGAGAAAATACAAGAAACGTTTAACAAGGAACTAGAAGAACTAGACAGCAAACAAACAATGATGAACAACACAATAAATGAAATTAAAAACTCTCTAGAAAGAATCAATAGCAGAATAACTGAGGCAGAAGAACGGATAAGTGACCTGGAAGTTAAAATAGTGGAAATAACTACCACAGAGCAGAATAAAGAAAAAAGAATGAAAAGAATTGAGGACAGTCTCAGAGACTTCTGGGACAATGTTAAATGCATGAACATTTGAATTATAGGTGTCCCAGAAGAAGAAGAGGAAAAGAAAGGGACTGAGAAAATATTAGAAGAGATTATAGTTGAAAACTTCCCCAGTATGGGAAAGGAAATAGTCAGTCAGGTCCAGGAAGTGCAGAGTGTCCCATACAGGATAAATTCAAGGAGAAACATGCCAAGACACATACTAATCAAACTATCAAACTATCAAACTAAAAAAACTATTATGAGCACAAAGGGAAAAACAACAAATAGCATACAAGGGGATCCCCATAAGGTTAACAGCTGATCTTTCAGCAGAAACGGCAAGCCAGAAGGGAGTGGCAGGACATATTTAAAGTGATGAAAGGGAAAAGCCTACAACCAAGATTACACTACCCAGAAAGGATCTCATTCAGATTCGACAGAGAAATTAAAACCTTTACAGACAAGCAAAAGCTAAGAGAAATCAGCACCACAAAACCAGCTTTACAACAAATGCTAAAGGAACTTCTCTAGGCAGGAAACACAAGAGAAGGAAAAGACCTACAATAACAAACAATTAAGAAAACGATAATAGGAACATACATATCAATAATTACCTTAAATGTAAATGGATTAAATGCTCCAACCAAAAAGACACAGACTGGCTGAATGTATACAAAAAAACAAGACCTGTACATATGCTGTCTAAAAGAGACCCACTTCAGACCTAGGGACACATACAGACTGAAAGTGAGGGGATGGAAAAAGATATTCAATGCAAATGGAAATCAAAAGAAAGCTGAAGTAACAATTCTCATATTAGACAAAATAGACTTTAAAATAAAGACTATTACAAGAGACAAAGGACACCACATAATGATCAAGGCATCAATCCAAGAGAAGATATAACACTTGTAAATAACTTTGCACCCAACATCGGAGTACCTCAATACATAAGGCAAATGCTAACAGCCATAAAAGGGGAAATTGACAGTAACACAATCATAGTACGAGACTTAAACACCCCACTTTCACCAAAGGACAGATCAACCAAAATGAAAATAAATAAGGAAATATAAGCTTTAAATGATACATTAAACAGGATGGAGTTAATTGATATTTATAGGACATTCCATTCAAAAACAATAGAATACACTTTCTTCTCAAGTGCTTGTGGAACATTTTCCAGGATAGATCATATCCTGGGTCACAAGTCAAGCCTTGGTAAATTTAAGAAAATTGAAATTGCATCAAGTATCTTTTCCAACCACAACACAATGGAACTAGATATCAATAACAGGAAAAAAAAACTGTAAAAAATACAAACACATGGAGGCTATACAATATGCTACTGAATAACCAAAAAATTGAAGGAGAAAAACCATATGATCGCCTCAGTAGATGCATAAAAAGTTTCCAACAAAATCAACACCCATTTATGATAAAAACCCTCCAGAAAGTAAGTATAGAGGGAACTTGCCTCAACATAATAAAGGCCATATATGGCAAACCCACAGCCAACATCATTCTCAAGGGTGAAAAACAGAAACTATTTCCACGAAGATCAGGAACCAGACAAGGTTGCCCACTCTCACCACTATTATTCAACACAGTTTTGGAAGTTTTAGGCACAGCAATCAGAGAAGAAAAGTAAATAAAAGGAATCCAAATCGGAAAAGAAGAGGTAAACCTGTCACTGTTTGCCGATGACATGATACTATACATAGAGAATCCTAAAGATGCTACCAGAAAACTACTAAAGCTAATCAATGAATTTGGTAAAGTAGCAGGATACAAAATTAATGCACAGAAATCTCTTGCATTCCTATACACTAATGATGAAAAATCTGAAAGAGAAATTAATGAAACACCCCATTTACCCTTCAACAAAAAGAATAAAATGCTAGGAATAAACCTACCTAGGGAGACAAAAGATCTGTATGCAGAAAACTAAAAGACACTGTTGAAAGAAATTAAAGATGATACAAATAGATGGAGACATATACTATGTTCTTGGATTGCAAGTATCAACATTGTGAAAATGACTATACTACACAAAGCAATCTACAGATTCAGTGCAATCCCTATCAAATTACCAATGGCATTTTTCACAGAAGTAGAACAAAATATTTCACAATTTGCATGGAAACACAAAAGACCCCAAATAGCCAAAGCAATTTTGAGGAAGAAAAATGGAGATAGAGGAATCAGGCTCCTTGACTTCAGACTATACTACAAAGCTACAGTAATCAAGATGGTATGGTACTGGCACAAAAACAGAAATAGAGATCAATGGAACAGGAGAGAAAGCCCAGAGATAAACCCACGCACATATGGTCACCTTATCTTTCATAAAGGAGGCAAGAATATACAATGGAGAAAAGACAGCCTCTTCAATAAGTGGTGCTGGGAAAACTGGAGAGCTGCATGTAAAAGAATGAAATGCGAACACTCCCTAACACCATACACAAAAGTAAACTCAAAATGGATTAAAGACCTAATTGTAAGGCCAGACACTCTAAAACTCTTAGAGGAAAACATAGGCAGAACACTCTATGACATAAATTACAGCAAGATCTGTTTTGACACAATTCCTAGAGGAATGGAAATAAATACAAAAAGAAAGAAATGGGACCTAATGAAACGTAGTTTTGACCTAATGAAACTTCCCTTTGCACAGCAAAGGAAAACATAAACAAGGTGAAAAGACACCCCTCAGAATGGGAGAAAGTATTTGCAAATGAAGCAACTGACAAAGGATTAATCTCCAAAATTTACAAGCAGCTCATGCAGCTCAATATCAAAGAAACAAACAACCCAATCCAAAAATGGGCAGAAGACAAAAATAGACATTTCTCCAAAGAAGATATACAGATTGCCAACAAACACATGAAAGGATGCTCAACATTACTAATCATTCGAGAAATGCAAATCAAAACTATAATCACCTCACACAAGTCAGAATGGCCATCATCAAAAAATCTACAAATAGTAAATGCTGGAGAAGGTGTAGAGAAAAGGGAACACTCTTTCACTGTTGGTGGGAATGTAAATTCTTACAGCCACTATGGAGAACAGTATGGAGGTTGTTTAAAAATCTAAAAATAGAACTACCATACGACCCAGCAATCCCACTACTGGGCATATATCCTGAGCAAACCATAATTCAAAAAAGAGTCATGTACCACAATGTTCGTTGCATCACTATTTACAATAGCCAGGACATGGAAGCACCTAAGTGTCCATCGACAGATGAATGGATAAAGAAGATGTGGCACATATATACAATGGAATATTACTCAGCCATTAAAAGAAATGAAATTGAGTTATTTGTGGTGAGGTGGATGGACCTAAAGTCTGTCATACAGAGTGAAGTAAGTCAGAAAGAGAAAAACAAATACCATACGCTAACACATATATATGGAATCTAAAAAAAAATAATGTTCTAAAGAAACTAGGGGCTGAAATAAAGATGCAGGAATAAAGGAATAAAGATGCAGATATAGAGAATGGACTTCAGGACACAGGGAGGGGGAAGAGTAAGCTGGGATGAAGTGAGAGAGTGGCATGGACATATATACACTACCAAATGTAAAACAGATAGCTAGTTGGAAGCAGCCACATAGAACAGGGAGATTAGCTCAGCGCATTGTGACCACCTAGAGGGATGGGATAGGGAGGGTGGGACGGAGATGCAAGAGGGAGGAGATATGGGTATATATCTATATGTATAGCTGATTAACTTTGTTATAAAACAGAAACTAACACAGCATTGTAAAACAATTATACTCCAATAAAGATGTTAAAAAAAAAAATAGGAGACATGAGTCCCAAAGCCACAATTGCCAATTCTTGGGCCAGTTGTCTTACCTGTGCTGCTTTCATATCTGTGTTACTTTATATTCCACAATTCTACAAAGTGAAGTGATATTAAGCTACCTGAGGCAAATACAGAAGTCTACAGAGTACCTTTCCAGAAGCCATCAATTTTTCCCATACACAAACGCCTCTTCCAGTTTAAGAGATATTTCCCCCAAATTGAAGGTAAGTCCCCACCTTCTGTGAGCACTTGACCTTACTTGTTTAATAAAAACAAAGCTGAACAAAAAACAGCAACTTTACTTCAATGACAAGCTCTTCGTTTAGGACCAAAATACTCCAAAGCCCTTCTTTCCGTTGGGGCCTTGATAGCTAAAGATGAAATGGTTTGGTGGATGTGGACATCACACCTCAGTAACTTCTGTCAAAAAGATGAGGCATGGGCTTCCCTGGTGGCGCAGTGGTTGAGAGTCTGCCTGCCAATGCAGGGGACGTGGGTTTGTGCCCCGGTCTGGGAAGATCCCACATGCATCCGGAGCCTGTGCTCTGCAACGGGAGAGGCCACAACAGTGAGAGGCCCGCGTACCACAAAAAAAAAAAAAAAAAAAAAAAAAGATGAGGCATGAAAAATCGCTCCCATCACTTTGGCACAGACATGCCCCCAACCACAGAACTTCATGAAAGGCATCAGCCTGCCAAGAGCAGAGTCTTCATCGTCAGCAGAATAGTGTAAAAAAAAAAAAAAAAAAAAAAATCTCAAATGTCAGCTCTTGGTAACATGCTTCTCCTGATTTTAATAAGGAAAAAAAATTCACATGGATTGAGTCTCATTCTTTTAGGGTATAAGTCTGGGCTTGAGAATATGATGGCAAGCATATTATTCCAAAAGCAAGTCTCAGTCTCAAAAACATTCTTTTCAGATAGAACCCTAAGAATGGGTTCTCAGAGCCAACTCTTAATTTCAGCTATGCAAGATTTTAATATCATCTAGAGGTCAAGCAAAATTCCACTGGGTACTTTTGAGCTTTGTTTGTTTTACTGACTGAGTTGACAGAATAAGTATCCTTTGATATGTATGTACATGTGAGTCTGTGCATATGTGTGCCTGTGTGTGTGAATGAAATTTCTTCTAGTCGACTGTTTTTGACCTTCAAAAATGGCTATTTCTTAGGGTTCAACCTCATATATTCAAGAAGTGCCTAAGATATATGAACCACGCAAGGTACACCGAAAACCCACTTTATGCCCTGGGAGAATATGACATCATATTTCCTACTTCTCTCCTTCATAGTTCGTTCTATTATACATCCATCCTTTATGACACAGCAAAGGACTTAAGAGGCTCTTATCATAGACCCAGATAATATTCCTTCAACTCAACCAACAACAAATGCCATCAAAATGCCCAGACACAGTCTTTCAGAATCTGTTACATGCCAACGAGTTTATCCTTAAAATAGGCTTGTGGAACATTGCTGACTTTGCAGGAAACCTTGAATGCTATTGAGAAAACAGAAATCCTGAACCAATCTCTTCTACAGAAACAGAAAAGCTCCATACAATGACAGATGTTCATCAGAATTACAGAACTGAGAGCTGATCAGTGGATATGAGATATGAGTGCTGGTCTGATGCAACTGAACCCATGAAAGGAGGTTGAATAATCCCATCCAGTCAGCTAGAGTAACATTCGAGAGACTTTCAATGAACACTCTATACTAATGCAGCATGGCTCTCCTATGGCCATAAAATGCAGCCTCTTGAGCATTTACATACAACACTTGGAAGAACAGTGTCCTTGTTAAGCATACAGGCTCAGGAATTAGACGGTCTGGGTTCACATCTCAGCTTTTTGGTTGCAGCTGTGAGACAGTGCAAGTTACTTAATCTCTGTACTTCAGTTTCCCATGTAAAACAGAAAATGAGAGTAAGATCTGTCCCCTCTAGTTGCTGTAATGATTGAGTTAATACAGTGTACAGTTCTAAGGACAAGGCCCAGCAATTGGATAAGCTATTAATAAATGATACCTATTCTTACTGATTCAGTATAATTGTTTCCATTCATTCTAAGGCTCCCAAATTGTATCCTACATTTTTTTTTAGCAGGAGTGGGGGAGGGTCTTTAACTAAGTGGGTTTTGCAAACAGGAAAGAATGATTCCTGAAGACTTTGTCACCTACCTATTTTCCTATTTTAAGTGCAAAAAAGCGTTTAATGACAAGAAAGCAACCTGAAGCACATCTCCTTTACAAACACTGAAGTAATGCTTATTTTACTGCACATTTCAGCTGTAGGAGATTTCATGAAATTCATAATGCAAGGTCCTCATGAGTCAGCACTGTGGTGAGCCAGTCTAGAGTTAAAGAGGCCTAACTCTAACTAAGTACATGCTGGGGCAGAGCTCTGAATAACACACAGGTCGACTCTGAAGCAAACTTTATGAGTGAACCACAACCCAAATCAAATGACGATTTTCATAAAAGAATGATGCTCAACAGTCTCACTGTAAATCTAGATTTGGGCTCCACTAGCAGAGGAAGATGTCATTGCCATCGGTGGCATTATCATTGCACATGGGACAAAATATGGTAGCGTCAAGAGGAAGCTGGATCATTGACATTTCTTGCAGATGAAAGAAGCCAACATTCCAGTTGTCTGCATGCAAGGGTGGAAAGGAAACAATGGCTGAAAATGTGGCAGATAGAAAATGACTCTTTATTTTAGGCTGATGGGACAAAATGCTATCTGTCTTCAAAGATCTGGCAGCTCTGGTTGAGAGACTTTCAACCATTTCCAAACATATCTGGTAGAAAGGCAAGTAAACATTTTAGAAATCTTCTCTGAAAGAGGCTGAGATTAATAGGAACACATATAAAACCAAACTTCTCTTATATAGAAAATACTGGCTGGGACTTCCCTGGCAGTCCAGTGGTTAACACTCAGAGGTTCCACTGCAGGGGGCACAGGTTAGATCCCTGGTCAGGGAACTAAGATCCCGCATGCTGTGCAGCACAGCCAAAAAATTAAAAAAAAAAAAAATACTGGCTATAAATACAGGAATACAGAATTAAATTTTGCTATTTAAGACCTCCCAAAGCTAGCCAATTGAGTGAGGCTATCACTTGAATCTTGCATTCTTTTTTTTGTTAACATCTTTATTGGAGTATAATTGCTTTACATTGTTGTGTTAGTTGCTGCTGTATAACAAAGTGAATTAGCTATATGTATACATATATCCCCATATCCCCTCCCTCTTGCACCTCCCTCCCACCCTCCCTATCCCATCCCTCTAGGTGGTCTCAAAGCACCGAGCTGATCTCCCTGTGCTATGCAGTTGCTTCCCACTAGCTATCTATTATACATTTAGTAGTGCATATATGTCAGTGCCACTCTCTCACTTCGTCCCAGCTTACCCTTCCCCCTCCCCATGTCCTCAAGTCCATTCTCTACATCTGCGTCTTTATTCCTGTCCTGCCCCTAGGTTCTTCAGAACTTTTTTTTTTTTTTTTAGATTCCATATATATGTGTTAGCATACGGTATTTTTTTTTCCCTTTCTGACTTACTTCACTCTGTATGACAAACTCTAGGTCCATCCACCTCGCTACAAATAACTCAATTTCATTTCTTTTTATGGCTGAGTAATATTCCATTGTATATATGTGCCACATCTTCTTTATCCATTCATCTGTCAATGGACACTTAGGTTGCTTCCATGTCCTGGTTATTGTAAATAGTGCTGCAATGAACATTGTGGTACATGACTCTTTTTGGAATGTTTCATTCTTATTTGACACTGGATTTTGAAAATGTTGGCACTGTTCAAGGTTGAAAGCATTTCCTTGATTTTTCACTCAATGCTGTGTCTTATGTATCTGCTTAGTTAGTTGACTAAATGTCCAGGATTAGTTGGCAATACCATAATGTAATGCTTATGGTTAATTTTTCTTTCTAAGCAATCTCCTTGCTTCTTCCTCAAGGGAGTCTTCTAGGAACCCTGGAGCAGCAAGAATTCTCTTGAGATATTTTATTTTGGGGCATTTATCTCAGAACATATCAAAACTTAAAACAGCTTCAACTTTAATATGCTCAAGGTAGAAAAGCAGTAGAGTTGTAGTAAGCTATGGTTTTATATGTCTATAGACTTATTTGATTCATAAAATTATATAAGTCCTATATAATAATATCTAAAACATATACGTATAAGTCCTGTAAATAAATAAATAAGTAAAACATACCAATAGAAATGGAATGTTTAGGACCACTATTTTTTTGGCAATGCACCAAAAAAAAAAAAAACAACCACGACTCATATACTTAAAAATTAAGATAATAAAAGCCAACACAGTGACAAGAAGGGCTGGCTGCCGACACCTGCAATTCCTGCATCTGCCTCCTCTTTCCATTTTGAACGGTCTGCAGGAGCAACAGAATTCAAATTTAAGCTATGACAAAGAAGTTCAGCAAAAGAAATGAGAGAAAAACGTCTGGTGAACAGTATAAGAAAATTACCCCAATCACTTTCTCATGTGGGTGTTTGTGTCTGCATGTCTGCATATATGTTTATATATATCACTATGTATGTATTATATATAATATATATTTGTTTTTAGTGAAATGAATTAAAGATAACTAGTTTCATATGGTGAAAACTAGAAGACAGTATACTTTTTCAACAATGTGTGAAATAATTTACCAGACAGAAAAGCCTCAGAAAAATATCTGGAGGCCTAAGTATACCACAAGTTCATTTAAAAATTGGAATATAGAATGTGCATGAAGTGAAATTAGGAAGACCCCTTTTTTCCACCAAACTAAACTATGTTGAGCAAGCCTTCTTTGGCAGAGACTGCTAATTGCTCTCCAATATCCAAGCTACTTTTCTTCCTTTAGGTAAGTGCAATCTCTAAGTGTTGGATGGACTCTTGGCTACTGAGCTAGAGACTACATTTCCCATCTTTCCTTGCAGCTAAACATGGTCATCTGACTCTGTTCTGACCAATAGGATGTAAGCATCAGGATGTATAACATTCTACCTCACATCTTTAAAAGGAAACTATTGTCCTCCACTTTCTTCTCCCTTTCCACAGCTGGAATGAGGATATGGTGCTGTAACCCATGTTCAGCCACAGAACTATTCCAGCATATATATGGCAGAATCTAGATAAAAGAAGCCAGGGTATCTGGACAACCACATGGGGTGGGGTCACCTTAAACTGTTCATAGGTTCAGACATGAAATAGAACATGGAAAAGGAATAAACTTTCCATCTTGTTTAGATCTGTTTACATCCCTTGAAAGTAGCCATGTCAACATTCAACTTTTATTGAATATCAAATATTAACTTTTGTTTCAGTGTATGTTTCAGGCTTGATAACCAGGTATATGTTTGAGAAATTTCTGGAAAGCCACAGAAGTAAAATAGAAACAAGATGCGACCTGGCTCTGATTTCTTTTTAAAGTTTGTTTTTAAAAAGGAGAGGACATTGGGGGTTACCTGGACAGAAGGTATGTCTAGTAACAGGCACTTTGTGGCTTCAGTATGTCATTGCTTAGTAGTTGAATTAAGTCACCAGTAGAACTTTGAAGATGTAAATAACCTACACCAAGAACAATTTTCTGAGTCATGAGAAAGAAATGTATTTTTCAGGACTGGTTTAATCATAGGCCAAGAAAAACCATAATCTATCATTCCTAGAAAGCTTTAGAACAATTGCAAATTGCCTACTCTGGCCATCATTCTGCTCTGCTTCGGGAGCTGGGCTGGAATGCAGACCTTCCAGCTCCATAGTCTTATCCTTGGTACATGGGTGAACATTTACAAGCTGACAAATGAGCAACAACACAAAATTAAAACCACATAAATTATTTTGTATTAAAAATTTATTTCTTAGAGGTCAATACTTACTCCATAATTTCCCAGAGAATGAATTCTTAGTATCAAGAGTTTTAAGAAAATAGGTTGGGAATCTTTTTGAAGTTAGAGACCCAGGTAAACACATCAGCGGTTATTTACACTTCCAAGCCGGAATACTTAACAAGAAGCAAAATATTTACTTACATAATCCCAAAGGGTAAATCTCTTTTAAAAGAATAAACATTTAATTACTCTTAACTAGAGTAGAAAAGTGGGTATAAGTCCTTTGTAGCTTCATACATATTTTCAATATATATTCTAAAATATTTTGCTCCCTGGAAACAGCTTCTTCAATGAACTATGTCCTTTGCAATTCAGGTCAAGGGTGCTATTCTCGGTGGAGCTTCCAAATCCGCCAGGCAAAGTCAGCCTTTCATCCTCTGCACTTTCTAGCACTTCCTGAGCATTCTACTATACCACTTAATTCTGTAATTATTTGTTTCTCCACCACCTTCCCATTTAACTAGGAACTCCTTGAAAACAGCCCTAGATGGAACCTCACATACGTTCAAGAGCATGGACAGGCAAGGTTCAAATCCTAGTTCCACCAAATCATGTGCACATGACCTTAGGCATGTTACCTTACCTTCCTGAGCCCAATCTCTAAAATAGGCAATAGTATTAAATGGGCAAGCACGTCTGAGGATTAAATGAGTTAATACACAATACATTTCTCAGACAAGTGCCTGGCACGTAGTAAGTGCCACATAAGTGTTTTTTCAAGTTAGTTCCTGATTCCACAGGTGCCTAATAAGAACTTATTTAAACAGAAAGGTAGGTTAACACCATGGCACACCAGCTTCAAGAATAATATGAATCTTACAAGCAAGTACTGCTGTTAAAATATTTAAAACTTTTCCAGTGGAAACATAGCTTCATGAAATGCTGGGATGGCCACAACCCAACAAAATTATCTCAAGAGAAGATTCCAGAATAATGGTCTAAAATGCAAAATCTTAGCTCAGAATGTCTGTCCTTCCTTTGAAGACCTGTGTCTGGAAATCTAAAATACTGCTTTAAAGAATATGCATTAATTTATCTAACAAAGAAAACTATGTGTAGTTTTAAGTCATTTATTTATTACAGAGAAAGTCTGAAATGTCTCTTCTTTTCCATCTCACCTTTTAACTCCTATAACTTCCACTCCTGTGAATAGTTGGTGTCTCTAATTGCACATATCATGATTGTTACATGAAAAAAAACTTCTATTTAAAGGCACTGTTTCACAAGAAAATACCTGAAAATATGTCTCCTTACTGTGTCAGTGTCTAATAGCATCAAAATTTTTAATTTAACATTTTCATTCTTTGAAAATCATTTAGAAAATTCTGCTTACGTGGAAAGTCCCTATGAATACCTGGCAAATACCTAGCACCCCAGTCATAGCATCTTAGTTTGGGTTTTCAGAAGCAGCGGTTGTGACAAGGATTTGAGCACAGTCATTTTTTTGGAAGGTAAAGCAAGAGAGAGAGCGAGAGAAAAGGAGAGAGAGGGAGAGCGCGAAAGCCAATGAAAGTGTGATATCAAGAAAGGCAGCTCTGCAGACCTTCGGGAAGGTCTCATTAGAACTCTCAGAGCCTAAGTAAACACGTGTCACATTATCATGCCCAAGGCTGGAGGGAGCCCAGGCATTTATACACCAACTCACGAAAGTCATTGTTTAAGGACTGCTCCTGTGGTTACCAACATTCAATGGCACATCCAGCTGCTACACATTCTAGCAGAGCAGCAGTCAGAATTTTGAGAAAAAATAAAAGGAGCAGCATTCAGACACACATTGTAGATCCCAGCTTTTGGAAAAGGGCTGGAGCACAGCGAAAGGTTTGAGGGAAATGGGAGGAGATGCTGATGGCACCCGCTCTACCTAGCTAATCCTCTGTCCACTTATAAACTCTGAGAGGAAAAGAACTTAAATAATTAAGAGAAAGAACCTAACAAATAAACACAATCTGTGTCTGCTCGTTGAGAAAGTGATTCTGGAAATAGGTTGGGATACTGATGTTTATGCATTCTTGAGACCAAAATAACACTGAAGACCAATGAGAAAATGCCCCTTTATATCGATTACACTTTTATAAAATGAAGTGAGAGGAAATTAGTGCTCTTATTCCCTTTCAACAGTTCTCTCTCAAAAGAGCTCAGGAAGTCCCCGGTCCCCAGATAGAAGACCTCTCAATGGTACGTTTAGCCCAATGATACTAGGTAAAGCCTCATTAATTCAGCAAACATTTGCATGATATTTATGATACATAAATCATAATTTGTAGGACAGAAAAAATATCAACCAGGTAATTATTACCAGATATGATTAACCTTTTTTGTACCCTCTCTAACAAAGCCTTTTGTTTAGAATGTCCTTTGGATTGATTATGGATTTGGGAGAATGTTGGGAACTCTTGCCTGATGCTTCTACAGAATATTAAGACATATCTTTCCATAATATTTCATTAGCGTGACTTCTGCAATGATGGCTAAATAATCTTTGTTAATGAATTTTGTGCACGTGCACGCTTGTGCACGTTCACACACACATACACACATGACTGTGAGCTCCTGAAAGACCTGGGACTAAGTTCTTTCATAATTTTATTTTATTTTTTCTTTCTGTTCCCTTATCCCTCACCATCATTCCTTTCTGTTTAGTTCCTCTATATTATAAATACTCTTTGAATTAAACAAAAATTTTATTGAAGTATAGTTGATTTACAATATTGTGTTAGTGAGCTGTATTCATCACAGCAGCCTAGCACAGTAACGCTCATAGTGGCCACTGCAGATGTCAGCTGAATTCAAGGAAAAAAGCAATAGTACATGTTTCTTCTTGATTTAGAAGTCAACATCTTACTTCTGAATCTCCAGTTCTCCCACTTCACCCTTCCCTCTAGATAAATATGTTTAAAAGAACAGCTGGACTCCACATTCAAGTTAGCAAAAGTATTGCTGTATGGTAATTTTGATATATTAAATTCGCCAATTTTTTTCAGCAATGACTGAGCATGGTATTAGGCCAGACGCTACAAGCCAGTGGGCTTACATAAGGCCCTGTAATGATGAAAGGTTTAAAAAAAGTCTTCAAATTCTTTGATAATCCTTCCCTTAAGAGGTGGAGTCTCTTTCTTAAACATGCGTCTTTAGTGATTTGCTTCTAATTTACAGAAGCCTAGGTCCCAAAGGGCAACCCAGCTGGTTGCCTGGTTCTCTCTCTCGAGACATTGCCCCTTTGGAGCACTAAGGCACCAGTGAGAAGCCCAGCTCTCCTGAATCCTCGCTGCTCAAAGACCACATGGAAAGAACAGACAGCCAAGCCCAGGAGCCCCAGCTCTTCCACAACCCAGCTGTTGGAGTCTTCCCAGCCAGACAACAAATGTATGAGTGGAGAAGGCAGCCTTTGAGGTAACTCTGGCCCCAGGTACCTTCTGAGTGCAAATTCCTGAGAGACCTCCAATGATGACTACCTACATGAACCTGGAACCATAATATATAATGATAACAAGTGATTATTTTTGTTTTACAAAACTAAGTTTGGGGTGGTATATTATATATCAATTGATAACTGTCACATTATGTACTTGTAAATAAATTGTCCTACTTTAAAGTATCCGAGACTATATTTTAGAAAGGATGAAAAACATATTAGAAAGAAAAGAAGAGTCAAATTCTTCAGGTGTGTGTGTTACAAAGTTCATTCTGGCGTCAAATCCCTCTTGGGACTGTTTCCAAAGCAATCGGTGAACTGGGTTGGATTTGAAACCCTTTTCACTCAGTGGGATGGAGCTCTGACTGCAGCAGGCAGTTTTTTTGAAAAGTTTCACTTCTCTAATGAACACACACAGTTCCTTTCAATTCTAACACAATGTGAGGTATATTGTTCATGTCAGTTCTATCACACTTTGACGTGTGGTGCAGCCCTAAACAATTCAACACCTGTCTGGTCAGTAGCAGCTACTTCCTATCCCCTGACAGACCACATAGGCTGCCCACTCTACCCAGAGAAGGAGAATTCTGAGGAAGCATTTCCAAATGTACACCTTCACCTGCCATTTTTCATTCAAAACATTGGAAGTAAATTTATGGGCTCCTCTACTTTCTGAGAAATACCATGTGTTGATTTAGATAAGTGTTTTTCTACTTTATGTCTGATGATCTAAAGCTCTTTAAAAGTAGTTTAAGAAATGCTTGTAGAATATCTCCTATCTCTTTATTCTATTTTTATAACCACCTTCTATCTTAGAATTTAATGTTTTGTTTTATCTTAAGGGCATCATCCACAAGAATTATTAAGATTCCAGTGTTGCATTCTACCTACGTACTCTCTTACTTTATACATTATTCCTTCGCTGGTGCGTTCCCTATACATTATCCCAAAGATTTTTACCTTGTAGGATGGGGCATAACCTTACAATGCAAGGGAAAAGGAGAAAGGGAAAAGAGTTGACAGAGGAAAGAAAAGGACAGAAAAAAATAGTTTAAAAATTAGGATGGCTTCAGTCATCTAACTGTTGGAATATTATGACAGATGTCTTCAGTAGGGCTCCCCACGAAACACACCTGAGATAAAGGCTGGTGTGCAAGGAGTTTGTATGGGAAAAGTGATCCCAAGAAACAAGCTAAGTGGGGAGGCAGGGCAGGAAGGTGAAGGAAGCCAGAAGCGGGTTTTTTATGAAACAGGTAATTGTTGCTGGTAACAGGTCTCCGTCCTGCTGGGGAGAAAGTACCACAGATTTATCCCAACTGAGAGCCGAAGGATTTGGCTTCTACCAAGCCCATCTGCAATTGGCAGAGCGCTGTTTCCAGATGCTTTAACTCTCTACACTTTCAGCCTGCCCAGCACATGCTGAGAACATTCTAGAGGCCAGAGAGCTCTCTTAGTTAGAAAGTCACAAGTAGTTACAGCAAGAAGCTAGCAGCAGAGATACTACCGAGGGAGCATGGGTGGGGCACCGACTCACCCGCTACAGCAGCCCGTGTCCTCCCCAATGCCATGCTCGGGGTAGACCAGATATATGATGGTGGTTTTTAATTAGGGATTTTCACTTACATGGAGACATCTTGATGACTTGGTTAACACAGCTCTAGATCATTTATCATTACCAAAGCCAGTCTAATTTTGTTGTTAACCCTGTACCAACAGAGTTTATTATATGTGCTATTTTGAGAATCACAGAGTACTGATAAAATATTTAAAGGACCCCTTGCCCTCTTTGGCTTATTATCAAAAGCCTACTGTTCCCATCTCAGGACCCATATCATCCCTCCAGTTGCTTCAGATTCTCTCCTAACCTCCAGGGCACCAAAAGTGTTTATTGAAAAAGTCGATTTTCACTAACAAATATACCAAACACATAGGCAACAGAACATGAAGGTTTATATGAGGAAACCAGAGGACTGAAAAACAAATTTATGAAATGCTTAGAGAATGACAATAAGGGGTCTGATGAATAACAATCGGGAGCAGGCAAAGGGCTTCCTGATTTAAAATCTGTTTTGAATCAGAATTTTTCTCACATGTGTTTACATTTTGTTATAAAAGGGAACAAGTACGGAACTATACAAACAAAATAAAGAGAGAAGAATACTTTTGTGAGTTGTGAGATTGTGTACCGTCTTCTTCTGAACATAGAAAATTAGTTTACTACCTAAATAGTTTATTTCAATGATGTGTGCTCTCAGAGAAGTTCATAGTGATGGCTGGATGAGCCCAAAACTGAGGACAATAGAAAATATTGCAATGCACTCTGCTTGCTTTTTCTCTTTTCTTCTCTTGTCTTTTCCTCTCCCTCCACCCCTTCCTCTCTTTCTGTCCTTTTATTTTTCCTTTTTTCCTTATTTCTTTCCTTTCTTTCTTTATGGAGCTTACCAGAAACTAGGAGGTAGGGAAGACGGGAAGGTATGGATTAAAGGATATAAACTCTCAGTTACACGACAATTAAGTTCTGGTGGCCTAATGTATGCATGGTGACTCTAGTCAATAATAATTTGAAATTTGTAAAGAAAGTAGGCTTCAAATGTTTTCACCATAAAAAAGGCAATTATGTGAGGTGATGGATTTGTTAATTGGCTTGATTGTGGTAACCATTTCAAAAAGTATTTGTATATCAAAACATCATGTTGTACAGTGTAAATATATTCAATTTTTATTTGTCACTCAGGTCTCAGGAAAGCTGAAAAAAACGACTTCTCATAAAAATGATTTACCTTCCTTGATAAGATAACATGTGAATGGATGGCAAAGGAAAGTCTTATTACTGTAGTTAGGTACCGAGCGGGTATCAGGGCAAAGCCAGAGTTAGATGAACAATGCCCATGGAATGATCTGCAAGGCATGGTTTGGTTTCCCTGAGAGTTGGCTTGAAGGAAAGGGGACCACATAAGGAAGTCCTCACTGAAGCAGAAGCTGCAGAGCAATGGTTTAGGGCTCTGAGCCTGGAACAATCCTGTCTGAGGGCAAAACTTGCCATTGACCTTTATTAGCTGGTAACTTGGAGCAAGACAATGTCTATGAACTTGAATTTCCTCATCTGCAAAACGGGGAAGTTCATGATGCCTTACATGTACCTTCTAAAACTCAAATGTGCTAATAGAAGGGAGCTAGAACAGAGCCTGTCATATAACAGACCCTCCATAAGCATTAACTGCAGTTACACAGACTCTCAGATGTTTGTGGTTGATTCCCACAATCCTCAATTTCACATGTATGTGTGTCCATGTTCCTATGAAAGATCCTAAAGTTAAAACATACTTACTTTATTAATAACAACTCAATAACAACACAAAGAGAAGAACATTTATTCATGTATCATATACTTATGGAAAAAGTTCCATGCATCGCTCTAAATCCAGGTGTACACAGGCAGCCACAATACCAAGTCACATATCTTACCCTGTCACTGCACACCTGGTGATGATACCTTCACTGAGGTTGCTCCTCCCCTCATCTCAGTCGTAGTGACCCTAGGCATGCGGCTCACTCAGTGCCTTGGTTGAGTGAGGAGGGTCTCTATTTCATCAAAGTAATGCACCACTCATGAGGTCACAATAAGGAAAAGAAAAGCGTGAACCCTCCCTTACCCAGGCGAGGTATGAGGAAATTGCTCCAAGCTGGTTTGAAAATAGCTGTGGAAGACTGCATAAATGGCCCCAGATCACCAACCTCCCTGTAACCATACCCTCTACCATCAAGAAATTGGGTCTCTTTCCACATCTCTCGAATCTGGCTGGCCTTGTGATGTTCTTTGGCCATAAGAATGCACCAGAAGTGAGAGTGTGTCATGTGGAGCCTAGGCCTGTACTTTTTCTCTCTGTCTCTGTCTCTGTCTCTCTCTCTGTCTATCTCTCTCTCTCTCTCTCTCAGAGCCTAGCCCAGCCAATGTGTGAACATGCCTGGGCCATCCCACTGGAAGTGAGACCCATGACCCAGTCACCCCTTTCACTGTAGTCAAACAACCACAGACATACAGGTGAGACAGATCAGAAGACCAGAAGAACTGTCCAGTTGATCCCTGCCCATCTCCAACCTTCAGATACAGGGGTGTTTTAAGCAACCGCATTTTGGAGTAATTTGTTACGCAACATGATTCAGCAATAGATAACTGATACAATAATGGAGGTAAGATTCCAACATTAGTTTTTGTGACTCCAAGACCTCTGTTCTTGAAGCTGTAAAAAAGCAGTCACTGCATAATTAAAATATATGTGTATGTGTGTGTGTGTGTATATATATATATAATACATTACATTACAAAGAAGATATATTGAGTAGACGTAGATATAATACAGTACAACTAAACAAATCCTACTTTAAGTAGAACAGATTAGCTGTTAGAAGGAGGGTAAAAATATATCACCTTGGGGCTTCCCTGGTGGCACAGTGGTTGAGAGTCCGCCTGCCGATGCAGGGGACACGGGTTCGTGCCCCAGTCCGGGAAGATCCCACATGCCGCGGAGTGGCTAGGCCTGTGAACCATGGCCATTGAGCCTGCGCGTCCGGAGCCTGTGCTCCGCAACAGGAGAGGCCACAACAGTGAGAGGCCCACGTACCGCAAAACAAAAATAAAAAAAAAATTTAAAAATAAAAAAAAAATATCACCTTGGCCAAACAAAAAATAAATGACAATTTTATAAAAACAAGCAGGGAGCACCACTCTCACTTTTAATACTTAACGGATTATAAATCATTATTTTTTAAGGATTTTACTCTTTGACTCTCAATATTATTTGAAAATCAGACCACAAAATTATACCCAAAGATAAGCATTTTATTGATTCACTGAAAACATGTTTTTTTCTAACTTTTTCTTGTCTTCTTTTCAAGGAACATAATATTGTCATGCAAACCCACAAAATATACACACAAGGAAACACAGTGCCCTTGGGTAAATAAATAATAATAAAACTTGGTTAATGGCAATCAGTCAACAAACATTCACTGTGCATCTACCATGTGGAAGGCACCGTGCTAACCAGTGGGAACCCAGGGGATGAATAAAGCAGCCTTGGTCCTTTGCTAATTTATCTGTGTAACTGTGTATCAACACAGAATATTACTTAAAAAAAAAAAGAATGAAGAGTTTCTATAAAACAACATCTAGTCTAGTACCTTAAAAATGTTCTGAAATGAAAGGTTCAGAAGATCTGCATTTGGCTAGTCAAAATGGTCTTAATTCAGGTTCATTATATTCAATAAAAGTATTTTCCCCTGGAAAATCAAAGTAGGAGTTAATAATGAACTTGAATAACTGTAAGGTCAGAAAAAAATACAAATATCTATCTCTGATATAGTTAAAGAATTTAAAAAAAAACCCGAAGGTCATATAAACTATACAAAAAATTACAAAATTTTTCTGATTAAAGCCCCAAGATGAACACTAGGATGTATCACAGAAATCAGGCTTTAGAGAAATAATGTCTGTTTATAACTGCCACTTTATTTATGAATTCCAAGCTCACTGTTGGTCTCTGCATTCTAATATAGGAATTGAGATGCTAAATTTAAAAAAAGAAAGAAGAAAAGAAATAACTCTTAATGTACTCTCCATGGAAGGAAAATAATGCCAATGGTGCTCAAGAGGAAATAAATAATGAGAGTTTCAAACAATCTAAAAGAGAGAAGATGAATGGGTTATTTAATAATTATCTTTAAAACTATGAAGTTTTATCGGTACCAGGTGAACACTAACATTTTACTCCTTATGTCTACAATGAACAAAATAACCAAAAACCTTATTAAACTGAACCAAGATGGGTAAACAATAAATAGTAAAAGCAAGTACCAGAAGAGGCTGAGGATCCTCTCCCTCTGTACAGCTTTAACAATAGTGTGGGTTGGATGCTGAGCTCTTTTGCCTATCGAATCTGGTAACAATTCGGGTATAGGAATTGTTATTTTCATTTTACGATACAAAGGATTTGCAAGTTCCCCGATTTCACATATTTGCATGGGTTTGGGGCAGGGGTTAAAATTGCTCATTCAACAAATACTTCGAGAGTGCTCACTTGTGCCAACCACTCCAGTAAGTAAGAGGAGAAAGCGTGTGATAAGCATGACGCAGCCCCCGCCGCCATGGAGCTCCCAGTCCATGATGGTGGACATTCCTTAAAGAAATCATTACCCAAATGAGGCTGGGATTACAAATTGCTTATTGCAGTGACACACAGAAGGTCTTATGCTCGCCTGGGAGGCTCAGGAAGGCTTCTCCAAGGACTCGCTAAGTGAGCGCTTTGAGCGCTTTGGCTTTGAGGTCTCAAAGGTGTGAAGATCTCAAAGCCAAAAGAAGATAAGGAGAAACAGTGATGAGTCTGATGAACCGGAAGGAGACTTTTGTGAAGGAAGCAGGGTGGGCACAGGGGACAAGGACAGGGGATAAGGCTGGAAACCCGGGGGAAGCCAGAGGCAGGCTATTCTAAGCTGGTGTGAACCCAGATGAGCACAGCAACATCACCTGGGAATGTGTAAGAAATGCAAACCATCAGGCTTCATCCCAGACCTCTAGAATCAGACACTCTAGGGGTGGGGCCCAGGAACCCCTCCAGGGGAATCTGATGCACCCTCAAGTTTGAGAAGTTGAGGTTGTTTTTAAAGCACTTCTGTGTACTGTACTTTCCCCAAATCCTTAGAATCTTTCCGCTTCTTCTCATTTGCATTCTTTCGTGTCATGCAGCCTCTATCGCCTCTCACCTACCTTATTGTCACAGTCTCCCAACTGGTCTCCCTGTCTCTATTTGCCTTTTCACTCATTCATTCATTCTTTCTTTTAGTATTTATTGACACCACTATGTGTTTGTAACATGTTAGCAAACGAAACAAAGATGCTTGTCCTTGTGAAGTTTGCATTCTTGTTTGTGGGTGTGTGGGCAAAGGGGAGAGTGGACAGAAAGTAAACAAAAAACATAATACATGAACAAATTAGATAAGCTAGAAGGTAATAAGTGTTGTGAGAGTGTTTATGTTCCCAACAGGGACCAGAGATCTGTACTAAGTGAGTGGCCTTTAATCCTCTCAACAAAACCAATTTATAAATTGGAAAAGAAACTCAACTTCCAAGATCTATGAGTTACTAGGTAGCTTCCACCCAGGTGTCTCTGCCTCCCAAACGTTAATGTCCCACCATGTCACTGCAGTTGCAGCTTTGGTTCCCTGGAAAGCAGATGCTGAGATAGAGATTTTTACACAAGCATTTATTAGGGAATGCATGTGGGATCAGCAATTATATAAGGGAGGTGAAGGGAGAAGAAGGGGAAGGGAAGGGAAGGGAGCCGGTGGGGGCAGAAGGAGAAATTAGGCTGTGATACAGTTGCTAAAGAAGTCTCAGCCAACCTCACTAGGGCTCTGAATCGAGATGGCCCTACAGAGTCGTCCTGAACTGGACAGAGGGAGTGGGGTCTCATATACTGGAATCAACACTCATTGGATGTGCGTGGCAGGAAAGGACGTGACTATGGGCAAGATAGCTCTCTCCAGGCAATGTCAGTTCCTAAAGAGGGGATTGCCAATAAGAGATTGTGAACCAGTAATTAGTACCTTACCAGGACTGGTTAATTCACCAATTTGGGCGGGAGGGGAAAGATGTAAGAGCCCCCAAACCAGTTCCCTTCAGCTTTCTTGGAATCTTCTGTTCCAGAGTATTCCATGATAACATCTTCCCCCAGAACGCTCCGTAGTGTGGTTCTGCAGCGGGAGCACTCTGTCAAGTTCATGTCGAAACCCTAAGTGAGTCTCTGCATGGAGGGCGTCAGCCCTGCCAGACTTCAAGAAAGTGTGCACGTGCTTATTCAAGGAGAGTAAATCTGCCACGATGATAATTGCTCGTAACTGGAAGGAGGCAAATAAATTAATGTTGCTGAATAGCGTGCAGCCCTCTGAGAGCTGGCAAATTTAGCCAAGATTGCACATCATTAGAAAAACTGGAGTGAAACGTTTCAGTCAGTATGGTCAACTTGCCCTGAAATCCATGAGTGGTCATGGTTAACACGGTAAATATTTAATTCCATCACTGACAACTGCCCTTTGCCCCCAGCATTTACCTCAGCAGCTCTGAGAGCTTAGGCAAACACATGGGCTCCTTCTACTTGCCTGGCATTCCTTCTGGCTTAGCTGACTGCCCTGGGACAGAATTGCAGGAAATGTGTAAACAAGACGGGCAGACACAAGAAACATAATGGAGGTGGGATGACAAAGTATAGACTTAGAGCTGGAAGGGGTCTTAAGGACGAAAAAGTCCACCCTACACTCACTATTACACATGAGAGTATTAAGACCTAAAACCCGGAGAGAGAGGTTACATGGTTTTGCCTAAAGTCACATGGCCAGATCTCCCAGTCTGAAGGCCAGTTCTCTTTCTGCTGTAAAACATGGTCACTAGAGGTACGTGGTGACTCTGTAATGTGTCAGCTTAGCTGGGCTGAACAAAATTCCCCAGTTTCCTTCCCTGTATGTTTCTGATTAGGGTGGGTCACAAAAGATGCCTTGTAGGAGTCAGAAGAAGAAGTGAAGTGGCAGCCATACTGTTCCTCACACTCAGAGGGTCACACTGTGCTTTGTAGTTCATGTTCACTGTCACTTATTTGATGGCTCACTTAATGGGCAGGCAATTGCTCTGCCTTTTCCTGCTCTCACGTTGTCCACTCCTGGTAAGTCACGTGTTCAGCTCCATGATGAGGCTTCTCCTGCGGGACACCTGTTTGTCAAGGTCGGAAGAAGTGAGAACTGTCACAGGTCCAGTCTGTTTTAGTGGCATCCATCCCATTCATACTCATGAGGTCCAGCCTGTCCTGTTCTCCCCTACATTACACCCATCTTCCCTTCAAGCTCTGGCTTCAGATGTGCAAACAACAGACCTACAGAGACTGTTTAGTAGCTCCCACAATTGTCTAAGTTATAATTGTCATAAAACCCTATAACAAATCCATATTGGTGGTTTTCCAACTGGAATTCAACTTGACTGAAACTAGGTGCTGATGGAATCATTGCTCAAAGTGATTCCTGGTATGTTGAGAATGGCCTGAAGCAATGTTAGACCCAGGGTCACTAACCTTCCATTCTTCTCATCAACTACCATCATCTAAGATTTCCAACTTCAGGAGTTACATTTATTTTCATTTTAAATGTATATTTTACTTCCTTGTAAATTTTACTACTGCTTAATAATAAAATAGTAGCTAGTTTTTATTGAGTGCTTACTAGGGACCAAGAATAATCCTAAGCATTTTGTGTCATATGGTGTCATTTCTTAGCATATGGGGAAACTCAGGAAACCTAAGATTATATAGCTTTCCCAAAGGCACAGAGTTAGAAGTTAGCAAAACCATAATTTAAAGTCAGGTTGGTTGACTGAAGCAGTTTACTGCTTAGCAGTTTACTAATGCTTATGAAGATACTTTGATTGAATGTATGGTTTTTGAATGACTATTACTACTATTTTCCTCCAGAGTTTGGAACATGTAATGCCACTCAGAGAAGAACTAAGAACTGTTTTGGTTCCAAATATGAATGGCCTATCCTCTTCTTGCATCCATGGCAGACATTACTAATCGATGATGATGCTCATTACAACTCTTCCTGGTTATGGAGTTCTCAACACCACAGCTAAGGCAGCTGGTACTAATTGACTGAAGATGACACTCAAGATGCTAACTCAGAGAAGTAGATAATGTTGGTAGAGACAAGGAAGAGGAAATTAATCAACATACTTATTAAGCTCTTACTATAGAATAAGCACACCTGGGGGACACAAATAATTATAAGACATAATTTAAGGACTTTAAGGTCCTTGACTTTAAGGAACTTATTGGAACTTATATTGGAGTAATCCAGACCTTTACACACATAAAAATAATTATTAAATAAGGTAGTTTGTAAATGTTGAACAATGACACAGGCATTTGGTTTCCAGGAAAGTAAATTTGAGCTGGGTTTTGGGAAATAGTTAGGATTTGGATAGATAAAGGGAAGAGAAAAAAAAGGTAATCCAAGAAGGAGAAATGATGGGTGCAAAATTTCTGATGAAAAAGGTCAAAATGAGTAGAAGCAGGTGTCTGGAAAGCAAAAGACAGAAAATATCAAGTTCTTTAGGGTTCTAGCTAGGGAGATTTCTACTTCACTTGATAAAATTATGTATTTGTGTAAAGCTGATGCTTCAATGCATACAATTCTTTGTCCCTCTCAGTATTTACACCTTTGGCCACTAATCTTATAGATTCTCCTACAGTGACCCTAGGCTTGACTATGTGACACAGTTTAGCCAATGAGATATTAGCAAATGTCACACAAGCAGGGGCATGAAAACTAGGTAAGAGAACTTGCTTGCTCTCATCCTTGATTTTCGGGAGAACATGATCAGGCTGGATGCTGGAGAATGAGAGAGAGATGGCTCAGTTGTCTCCATGGCTCCAGCGATGAGACAACTACCAGCTGACCACCAAGCACATCAGTGAGCCTGGCCAGGACCAGAAGAACCACCAGATGAGCCTTGTCTCTCCTAGTGAACCACAGACTCCTGAGCTCACTACACAGCACTATTCTGAAAACAAATATTTGATACATTTTGTTGTTGTTGCTTCCCCTTACTTAAAAAAAAAAAAAACTGCTGGTATTTTCTGCTTTAAATAAAATTCATATTGCAGGCAGGCTGAGAAGCCCTCCAGGGCACCCGAATTTTACTCTAAAGAGAAAGAAATGGATTTCCCTTCCTTTCACATTTCATTAAAATACAAATATGCATAAACATCATTTTCAATGTAAAGTAAGCAGAATAAACAGTTATACTTTTTCTGTGACTCTATAATCACAGTTATTTTGAACAGAACAGTCACTTGCAACAAATGGTGGCCCTTTCAATACATGGTAGAGCCAACTGAAGGGTGAAGTCATTTTTTCCCCCAGAGAGAAAACATAGAGGCTCTTGGCTCCCAGAAGATACAAAGTATCTGGGATGAATATTCTAATGGCTCAAGGTTAGGGTTTATATTTCTGTATGTGTCCCTCCTGTTAAAAGTTCTACAGATGGAATGAGTGATAAGTGATGCCCTTTCAGATATGGTAGGGAAGCAACAGAAGTAAAATGTTAAAAACATGCTTTTCCTGGTTTTCCCTCCAATATTAACATGTGGGAGGTTAATTACGCTTGGCTCTGTTTCATACAAGAATTGTTGCTCTCCCCAAGCACAACAATCAGCTGGTTTCAGGGCAGGAAAAACATGAAAATGGCCAATAGCTAATTACATGGACTAAACTACGCACATGTAAATTCATCTTAGAGGCAGTCACTGCTGCTGCCTTTAGGTGGGTGCCTTGGTCCTGAGACAGACTGGGACCTGGGACCTGGGACCCTTGGCTGCAGAGCTTGCACCTAGACAAATGTCTCCTCGAGCAACAGAATACAAAGAAATCATAAGGGAGTAAAAATAACTGTGTGCATGCTCAATTGGGGCAAATTATGGATGATAAGTTACAAAAAGACCAGAAAAACCCCGACTGCCACTTCTGAAGAGCCGAGAGTAAAAACAGGGTGTCAGGAGCAAAATCAGCGTACTGCACATGCCCCCTGCACTCAACACCACCAAAGGGGTGGGCAAACCACCTAAGCCACACCTCCAGCCCGACTCCTGGACACACCCCTACCATCACCCCATATAGGGAAGGAACTCGGCCCCCCTCCTCCTCAGGGATTGAGCAAAGGAACTTGTTACTTGTTTTCGCTCCCTCCTGCAGCTGCAGGGGCCCCAGTAAAGCCTTGCCTGAATTTCCTGACTGGCCTCTGGTTAACGTCTATTGTTTGGGGAAGGCCAAGAATCCTGATCTGAATCAGTCCCTTTAGAGTTCTGCTGAGGATTTTCACCATTTTCATGGGGAAGATAAATAGGAAGACAAGTGTTTGAGTTCAGTCTTTGCCCCAGTCCCATAGGGAGCTCTGGAACATGAATCACACCACAGAGTTATTACTACTTGTGGCAACAGGGAGAATTGTGTATGTGTGTGTGTTGGGGGTAGATCTGTATTTCCCTGACAAGACAGCTCCCATCGGCCAAGGGTAATCCTCTGAGAAGGGAGGCAGCTGTGAGCCTCAGAACCACTCACAGCTGGGATGGAGATGCACAGCCTTGTGAAGGGAATCTGGGGGAGCCACCACAGTGATTTCTACAGCAGCATGGACTCAGAGGTTGAGTGGTGAGAGGAGAGAGGGGCATCAACAGAGGGAAAAGCCATCAAGCAGATGGAGATCAAGAACTCGTTCTCCTCCCACCTAGACATGAGGTGTACTTCGTTGCTCACATTCTAAGCCCACATCTGTCCATTCATGTTTCTGTCACTTGTGTAATATGGATCAACCATAACTTCAAGGCAGGACTTCAGAGCCCACTTCCATCAGATTCAACTGCCTCGGGTACCACTTCCTCAGCTTCCTTGCCAAGTTCAAATGGCAACTTAGAAAAGTCAAAGCATTGGTAAAAGCAAAAGATCACTCCAGAGCTCTAGTAGTATTTTAGAAAGCCAAGGCTTTCTGAACCATCGGACAGCCCACTGTCTGAGAACTGATACATTTAAAAGAGATAAAAACTAAATTTTCCCTGAGAAACTGGGTTACCAAATGCCACCCAGTCAAAGGCATGGTCACTGATACCTTTCCTCTCATTTCTAAAAAGGAAGATGGATCAAAATGAAGTCCAAATGGTGCACTTCCCAATCCAATCAAATCAGGGCTGACCAAACAAAATTATAAATCAAGTAGCGCTTTCTGGAAGCAGACTCCTTTCCACAGGTATCTAGAGACTCGGGTGAATATTTGAAGTAGCAGAATGAACATAGCCACACATAATTTCCAAGTATTGCTGATTGAACTGTCACTCATTATGCCACTTTTTCTCAGAGTCGAGTTGTTGTGTACAAGTACCACACGCTAACCAGTTGTGCCACGGAGCTCCTAGGTTTTCTGAATATCTGATACAATAACCCCAGATTTTGCAATGGAGAACTTTATTGTTTTATTCTCTTGAGGTAAAATGTATGTAGGGTGAAACACATAAATCTTAAGTATACTTTCCTGAGTTTTGAATGCACCCACATGTAACCCAAACCTCATCAAAATATGAAACATCTTCTCACTCCAATCCTTGCCCCCACCACCGAGAAGCAACTACTGTTACTTTTTTCCCCATCGATTAATTTTCCTTATTCTATAAGTTCCTCTAAATAGAATCGAACAGTATATACTCCTTTGTCAAAGGCTCCTTTCACTCAGCATCATGTTTTTTTGTTGTTGTTTTGTTTTTTTTTTGCGGTACACGGGCCTCTCACTGTTGTGGCCTCTCCCATTGTGGAGCACAGGCTCCGGACGCGCAGGCTCAGTGGCCATGGCTCAAGGGCCCAGCCGCTCTGCGGCACGTGGGATCTTCCCGGACCGGGGCACGAACCCGTGTCCCCTGCATCGGCAGGCGGACTCTCAACCACTGTGCTACCAGGGAAGCCCGGGAAGATCCCACGTGCCGCAGAGCGGCTGGGCCCGTGAGCCATGGCGCTGAGCCTGCGCGTCCTGAGAGGCCCGCGTACGGCAAAAAAAAAAAAAAAAAAAAAAGGAAAAGCTGATTCAGATAATTTCTAAAAAAAGTGATGTCTTTTAAGAAAATATTTTGAAGTGAATTTGGCAATATTTTTCCACTAGAGAGACCCATGGCCACAAAACCAAAAAATCTCCAAAGTTAATAACCTTCCAGAAATCCATTCCTGCTCCACAATAAAATCACACATGCACATACAAAATCTGTTTTAATCATTTGCAAACTGCTTAAAAGATATAATAAGAAAAAAAAAAAAAAAGGAAAGAAAGAAACCACTACAGACCTCACTGGAGACATTTTATCTTTAAAACTCAGTACTGGCCTAAGAAAGCCAATCAACCGTTTTTCTGTTCTTGGGCATAGCAGCAGTAATATAACCTGAAGAATAATTCCCTGGGTGCTTTATTTCTGGCATACTCTCTTAATTGGCTAGCACGCTAATCCCTTTCTTAGAAGAACACTTAGCACTGGAAATGTGTGAGGCAAACACAAAAATATAAGTCCTGGTTTGGTATGCACATCAGCTCCATGGAAACCAGCCTGGCAATGCTGAGCTCCGGGCTATTGGGTTATCTGCAAGGAGCAGATGAGCTCCGAATCAAAGCCTGAAGAAAAGTGCTGTCAACAGGATTATGGACACAGATTGCTTCTCACCCTATGGCTCCCTTTAATTCTGAACCAGGAGACTTAAACTTGACACTTGAATGGACTAGGTCATCATGGGGCCTCTATTTCTCATTCGTAGCCTCAGCTGACAAAATCTTAGCCATTTAGAATACAGACATCAATGTGTGACATTATTTTAGTTACTGTTTCCAGATCTAAGGAATATATTTGTAGAAATCTTCAAATGTTATATTTTGTGTTCAAATAACAAAATAAATGCTTTTCTATGTTAGCTATTTTGTGGGCACAGGAATTCTCTTGTCCTTGGTTCTATTGGCATGACCCTTGTGGTCTAGGAATGTCTTGGGCGTTCTTCTGGGGGCAGAGAGAATTTCCCTCTCAACGCCTCATGGAGGGATATTTCCAAGGACCAATCAAAGCTCTCTTAGAAAACCAAACCCTCTTGTTCACAGAAGTCCTTCTCTTATCCCAAGTGCCTCCCTGAGTCCACTCAGAGAGACAGCCTAGGGCTGTATAAAAATGGGGACCTGAAAAGACCTTTTGGCTAAAAGCTCCCATTCCACATGTAAGAGAGGAGTTGGATGAAGCCAGCTGTCCAGCCCCCAAAGACTTTATTAGAGATTTCAAAGGCCAAAAAAGTGAAAGAGAAGCAATGAATGACTCAGCCAGGAGGACCATCCCACGTAACAACCACAGATCACCAGGGTTTACAACATGGTGTCCACGGAATTCAGGGGGCCAGTGATTAGGATGGCACAATATCTTTATTTTTACTAGCCTCTAACAAAGCAATTTCTTTAATTAAGAAGGTAGATAATAAACCACATTAATATTGGTAATATTTGTTATTTTGCCACCAATAAAAAATGACATGTTTTCATGTGACATTACAGATATGCCAGATGCCCACTGCATATGTTCAGTGCTACTTCACAATTACAGTAGTCACTAGACTATTAGACCCATGGCTAGAGCTTGCTATTAATGCATTAATAAAGAGGCATACATACCGAACTACATAATCAATGTTTTCTAAAAATATGCTGACAATTGTATTTCAAAATAGTTTCCTTTGCATGTATAGAATTATATACTCAAAAACCTTATGTAATTATGCAGTAATGAAAACAAACCACTGATATGCACAATAACATGATTCAGCTCAAAAACATTATAAGGAAGGAAAGAAGCTATCCATAAAAGACAACAGTATGAAGTTCACAACTATCTGTGCTGGTAGAAACCAGTAGTGGACTCTAGGGTAGGGAAGATTAATTGGGAAATGAATGAGGAACCTTTCTAGGATAATAGAAATGTTCTTATTTTGGTCTGGATGATGGTGACTATGTTTACATTTGTCACGACTGTACATAAGATATGTTCACTTTATAATACGTAAATTTATCTCAATAAAGTACTGAAAACAACAATATTATTCCAAGGGTTTCGTCAAAGGGGCCAAGGACTCAGAAGAGGTTAACAACCCCTGATATCCTAACAGTACCTTGGAGCTTCAGGAAAGCCAAATCAGCACTAAACTGACCCTTGAGTTGCCACCCACAATCCACAATCAGCCCAGAGCTCATAAATTGCCCAGTGTGAGTGCCCACAACTCTGCTCGGAGAATCTCTCCAGGCCCCCATCCAGTTAGCCAGTCCCACGTGGACAATCCTCAAACGTAGCCCAAGACACTCATCAGACTCACTGTGCCATCCACTCCCCAGCCCAAGACAGATGGGAGGAATGCTTGGACACCTTGCAAGGCCCTGATGGCTTGAGAGAAAAGCCCCCCTCCAGTTAAGGCAAGATGACATCCTACACTGAGACAGGCAGCAATGGAGCCCCCAACCCTGCAGTGGTCTCCCAACCTCTGAAAACTGGCAAGGGGCATATGGTAATTGTGCTCCACCAAAGGGTTTCCTCACTCTGTTTTTTCAAAATCAAGCACCAGTCAGGCTCACTCTAGAAGTTCGTCCAACACCATCACTGATAGGAAGGGAAACTGAGATTGGACCAACTTAAAAAACTCATCAATTAGCACAAGTCCAGGTGATACTCATCGGCTGTTCATCTTTTCAAAAGACAACTGGCTCCTTCCTGCCAAAGAGTCAGACAGCCCTTGCACCCACCTTGCTCCAGGTCCTATGGAAAAACTGTTAAGTTGCTTTAAGCTGCTTGGGGAATACAGAAAAGACTAAGGGCATCTGCTGGATTCAGACTTTGGCACGTCCTTGACCTGGCTTCTGGGCTGTGACGTCTGAAGCTATTTCAGGAAAATGGTCCAGCGGAAAGGCTGGTTTAGGAGCTGGGAATCATATGCCCAGATGGATCTCTATTACTAGTGGGATGTAAAACCCCGGTCCAGCCACTCTCCCTTCCACATCTCAGGTTCTTCATCTCCAAAAACAAAGAGAAAAAAATACTGAGCCTCCCAGCCCCATCAGGTGATGATCCCAAAGACCACACTATTGACTGAAACATAATGTTTTCCCCAGTAACACTTGGTTCTAAGTCTACAATGTTTTCTCCCAATAATACTCGCTTCTAAGTCCACCTTTTGGAAATTTTCTATTTGGATCTTTATTTTAAATCCCCAAATTTGAGGCTATTTTTAATATTAAAAGGAAAGCTTCTATGAGAATTTCTATCTGGGATTCTGAATGAACAGCATTATAAAGGCAAAAGAGTGACAGTGCTTATGTTGGCAGGCTTTATTATTGCCATTACTATATCTTTTATTACACTTAATCAAGAGGTATGAACAAAAGTACAGATAGAGTGTTGACTGAGCTCATGAACACTGCCTGGGTTCAAATCCCACCTTCTTCACTTACTGTGTATACAGTCTTGGACAAGTTACTCAACTTCACTGTGTGTTTTAGTTTACTCATCCATAACATGGAAAAGTTCATAGTATTTCACTCATTTAATCATTATGAAGATTAAATAACGTTTGTGAAGAATATAGATTACCTGGCAGATGGTAAGTGCTATATATCCATGTATTGAATAATAAATTGAAAGCAAATGTTTTGCTCAGAAAAAAATTGTGTATGGCCTTCCTATCCGATCTGGCTTTTCATTGTTGGCTATGCAACGCTGTCCCCTTATTCAAAGCAGGTCTTGTGCAGAAAACAGTAATGTATTTTGCTTGTTCAATCCAAGCAAAAAATTTCTGGATTAACCACTTTGAAATTTAAAGCTCCCTATAAAACAGACAATAATTAGCTCTACTGTATAATCTGTAGAAAAGAAATAAAGCTCCATGAGTCAAGTACACATGTTCTTAACTAACAACATAATTAACGATTAGTAGGGCAGGGAGGGGAATCTGCTGAACCACCCCCCAAAAAAAAGACAAAACAAAAAAAAAAAAACAAAAAATCTCATTAACATTGAAATATTGTCTGGAGGATAAAGGGAAGCAGTCTCATCTTTGCAGTCAGGTCTTCAGTGGACTATTCCAACTGATAATCTGTAGTAAATCAATGGAGTGTTCAGTTCTTCCACTAGATTTACCTCTGCAGATTCAGTCCATAATTCAGTTGAAGATGACATTGGAGAGAGAAGAAAGGCCATTTTTACTCAATTTTATCCAATTAAAGTTGAATCCAGAGACTAAGAACCTTTTAACTGACCCTCAGAGTGCCCCTGCCCGCAAGCACTTTGCCCATTCCCAGAGGCACCCACTCCCACCCTGAGATCTCCAGGCACGCTGCATTTACAAGAAACACTATTTTTAGCCACTAAACATGATGCTTTTGTTTATTCTATTTAGAGACCATTGCAGGATGCCAGCTAAACGTCCCATTTTACATCATCCCTCATCAGAACTGACAGTTGGAAACAGTTAGTTCTGCACTGCTTCCATTGTGTTTCTGAAGTCATTTGAATGATTTAAATCAGAGATAAGTATTTGCAAATGAGCTAAAGGAAAAAAGATGTGTCTGAAAACTCCAAACTGCCTCGTTAAGAAAGCACTTAGTTCTAGTTTAATTCTTGGGGATTTGGTTAATGTTTATAAATCGTAGGGGCAGTTCTCAGATGGTAACATTTCATGGTAACTTGTAAGGATTCCCTGTTTCCAAATCAAGTATTTATTTAAACTGAAAAGAAAACTGTATAAGAGGAGAGCCCTTCATTCACTTTTCAATAAGTCCACAACCTAATATTCAAACAACAATAATTTTAATAGTATTATATTTTATTGAGCATCTGTCACATGTCAGCACTAGTCTGTCTCTGATATGTAAGACACTAACTCAATCCCTAAGTCTCAAAAAGTTAGTATTATAAGCTTCACTTTCAGATGAAAACACTGTGGATTGCAGACATTAAAGAATTTGCCCAAAGTGAGAAGCTGACCTAGCATTACATCCAACACTTTAGTAAATATGATCAAAAGGTAATGAGTTTCTTTCTTATACTTGACTTGTATACAAGATTCCACAGATTGGCATGACCAGTGACCTGCAGGTGGTATTTCTGGGACATTCCTTCTAAACGTGTCCAGGAAGCCAAGCGGGACCTCCCAGCCCTAATGATTCATAACTAAGATGGGACTTTGATCTTTCCACCCTCTTGGGTTCCTTCTTTTCCAACAAATCACTTATTCCCTAAAGTCAATCTCTGTAAATTGCAACCCAATGAAGCAATTTATTCTATGAGATTTATCCACTGGCTTCACATCCTCTGAGAGTATTTACGTTCCAAAAGAGGAATGTGTTAATCTCCACAAACACCTAACCGTCCTGTCCATGGCAGACATGGAAGAATAGGCCCTCATTTAGGCTCCTAGGGTTCACTCCAGGGAGCATCCCTGCCCACCCTCTGCTACTGGCCTCTCATCATTAGGGGGCCACATTCACAGACCCAAGTTATTTTAGCAACCCACAAATCAAGCTTCCCACTCTCAGACTCTCTCTTTGCATGCAGCTCTATAAAAATCAAAGCTAGCCATTGCACTGGCACAGAAATGAGCATTTCAGTAGATAATCTGGACAGTTGCTAAAGGCTGAATCTACATGGCAGTGCATGTGAGGTGAGGACCTCAGGATTAAGGAAAAGATAAATAACAAGACTGAAGGGGGGTCAGAGAACCAGATTTGTGGTGATTTTGCCTCTGAATGCCTGAGGTCAAACCATAAACTAGAAGTCCCCTCGCCCCATCTCTCACACCACTAGGGGACACTAGTCGAGACAGCCGGGCTCCACTTTGCAGGAAGTAGCTCCTCATTCATTCACCACAGGTGGCTGAAGCTTGTGGAAAACCTCAGCTGGCCGTGGACCTTAAGGCATACAGTAGAATGGAAACTCCATGGTTTTGACCCAGAAGTGCCTGGGTTCAAATCCTGACTCTACTGCATTGTTATCTTTAACCACTTTGAGTCCATTTCTCAGCAGGAAAAATGGGGCTCATAATGTTTGCTGAGTGTTGAGAGGCTTAATCAAGACAATAAATCTCAAATTACAGGCACACGTCCAGTGTGGAGCAAATGTTAGAAATATCAGCTTCCCACAGGAAACTGTGAATGGCTCCTGTCTTCTGGAAAGGTATGGTTGAAATAGACAAGAGCATGGGAAATGTTGAAATGTCATGGTTAGGAGTGTAAATTCTGGATTCAAATCCTGGTGGGCAAGTTACTTAACCTCTGTCTCATTTTTCCTCATCTATAAAATGGGATAATCCTAGTAACCAGTTCATAGGATTGCGGTGGGGAGTTTGTGAGCTCTTAGAACACTGTCTGGCCCACTGTAAGTGCTATTTATGATTATAATGATTATTATTATCATTTGCCCAAGACCAAGTGGATATACACTCACACACAAATCATGCCCAATGAAGCCTGTTTGAAAGATTCAGAGATGTTTTGATCATAAAGGAGGCACCTCAGGGGGAGTGCGAGACCTGCCTTCCCTTTTATTAAAGAGCTATCAAGCATGACAAGGGCTTTGATTCATTGTGTTTGGCCCTCAGGGATAAATCAGCCTCGGTGGATTAAAGCAGTAGGGGATGCATTTTGGCTCCAGTTTAGGAAAAAATGGAAACTGGCCGAGTTGCTCAGAGATGAAACAGGCTGTTCCTAGAGGGAGGGAGTTTCAGGTCACAGGAGGATTCAAGCAGCACCTGGACATGCCTTTGGCACAAGTGGTCCCTACAAGCCTCCACTGAGTGATGGGAACAGACAACCCTCACGAACCCTCCCAAGACCGAGGCTTATGACGATATGAGAAATAATGAGTCCAGGAAAATGAATGCTCCATAAATATCACAGCTATCACTGTTGGGGACACTAACAAAATGCCTTTGAGTCCATCAGTCGTGTTCCCCCTTTTCTGCTGGACCAGAACTTACTTCTTTGCGCTTGCCAGTACTGCTCACCCCTCACAGTTGGAGAGCTGGCGTGGAAGCTTGTTCACCTCTCTGTCTGAGATGATCTTTCAAGAAAACAGCAAGAAATGCTATTCATTTGAGATGAGAACCTGGCCTTTGGTGCACCGTTCCATTTTAATTCATGGCTTATTGGCAATCACTCATCTCCTGCTGGAAATTAATTAAATTTTGTGTTCCACAGGAGCTGGTATTTGCTTTGAATCCTAGACCCCAATCGAAACTTTTAAATGACAAAAACAGGTCTCCAATTTGGGGCTCGAAGAGGCATATTTCAAGAGCCCCCTGTCGTTCTCAGTTATTCTGCTCTGAACAATGTGCTATAAATGTTCTCTGCAACAACATGTGGGGTGGATTTTAGCCACCTGGAAGTTCCTGCTGATTTTGCCAGAAAAAAAAAATTCTACCTAGGACTGGACATAAAAGGCCAATTTGGAGGAAAAAAAAAATAGAATGTTCTCTGGAGATTTAAAAATGACCCTCTTCGTATTGTGCTTCTCTGGTTCTTTTTGAAGGAAGTAATACACCATATATAAGAAGGGTAGTAAAAAAATGATTTATCACCCTTGAATTTCCCTTGTTTCTCTCCCAAACCCCTTTTAAAATTTATATCCATCTTTGTGGTATTCTTCTAGCTTCCATCTGCTCAGGAGGTGAAGCTCAGCCCTCTTGGCAGGGTCAGGAAGTAGCGGCTCCCCTTTCTGTAAAGGCAAACCAACCCAGAGACAAAATAACCCAGGAGAGAAAATCATGACCTTTCATCTGAAACCCCAGATCTATATAAAGACTAATGTAACAAAGAGGGAACAGGAAGCCTTCTTTCAGCCCAGATGTTCTTCTCATATTTTCAGGAGCTGTTCATGGGAGGAGACCTTCCATTTCAGGGATACACGCAGGACAGTGAGATGGGGTCAACCCTGCCTGGTCCAGGACAGAATATTCCTCACCTCTACTTGTTCTCCTAGGAGAGACCACCAACTCTTTGCATGTACACCAAGCCTTGTAATAGATTCCCTACCTGCAATCAATGTAATCCATTGTAATTCTATTTGTCTATTTTCCTTTTTCATCTTCTTACACCAAGACTGTCTCCTACCATCTTCAAGACTCCATCCCATTGTCCAGATACTACATTAATGACACAATATGATATTTGATAAATAAAATTGTTCTTTGGAAAATAAAAAGGGACCCTAGGTTTTACCTGAAAGGGAAGACAGAAATAATTCATCTCAGACACAGTTTGAATATGAATAAATAAGAGTGTTAAAAAATAAAAGAAAGTTAAACATTGAAAGAGGCATCAGAGCATGCAACTAGCAACTTCTCTCAGCAGCTGTGATTAGAATGCTATTTAATCGAAGGAGAGAAAAAACTAGAAAGCTACATTCTGCACATGCAATGAGAAGATGCGACGCATTGCTATTACATTTCTAATTGAAAGCCAAAGTTTTAAATAGATAAAGCACAACACTGACTCCTGATGTTAGATACAGTATAATTAAAAGGCTAATTTTGACCCAATCAAGCCTGTTTAAATTGGACTCATAGTAATTTAAATTGACCACATATCTGGGCCTATTATCAAGTTGCCAGTGTCTTGAATAACTATCATGACATCTTCAGATGATATCAGAAAAGAGAAGTAGTTTCCCCAAACTAGAGAGTTGGCATGTGTTCCTCTAAGAGAAATTAGTTTAGTTTAAGAGTCTTCATTATTTTTCTTGACAAGTTAACAATTATTCATGGAACATCTACACTAGCTAAAGCCCCACGTAAAAGGCCTCAACAAAGAGTAGGATCTAACTGTGCTAGTAGTAGCAACTGCACAAGAAAAAGGAAGAAAAATCCAAAAATAATGGAAACAATAAGTGCTCATATGCACCGAGTTCTTACTGGGTGCCAGGCAGTGTTCAAAGTACATCATGTTTACTGATACTTCGAATCTTCCCAACAACCCCTGGAAGTAGTTACTAATATTAATTCCATTTTATGTATGAGATACTTGGGGCAAAAAGGTTAACTGATTTGGCCAAGGTCATATAGCCGGCAAATAGTGGAGCCAGGATTTGAATCCAGGCAATGTGATGTCAAAGCCACGTCCCTGGTCGCCAAATTCCCACCCCTGGAGATGACAGAAATACTGCTGATGTTCTGGAGTCTTGCCATGCAATCTCAAAGCACAACTTCAATTCCATCCTTAGAATAAATCCTTCAAGACAAATGCACTGGGTCAAAGCATATGCACGTTTTAAATTTCCATAATACCTAGTGCCTAGATGTCGCATAGACTCTGGACTGGCAGGAGGGGAGGAAGAGGGTATTCCAGATGGTGGAAGCAGCATGCACAGCAGGATGATGGGGAACCGGATCCAGCAGCAGTGGGAGCTTCATTTGTTCAGCATGTGGGGGACGGGACGGGATGCATAATGGCAGGTCTTGGTAGAGCAGTGGGTGGGGGCTCTCTTTACCAGAGTTCTGGCTGCCTTTTCTCTCAAAGGATATAGATTGCTCTTGAATCCATGCAACTGTACTCAACTGTTCTAATGAAGCTTGCATTCGCTACTTGGTCAGAAAAAAAAGAGTATTATGGATCTTTCAAGGGCATTCTAGTTCTTCATGAATTCTCTTGAAAACTCTACAATAGACAGAGAATGACTTAACTATTAAATTGTGAAGTACCAAACTCAGCTCTTTGAAATGGCCTATTTTTGAACCGCAAGAAAGTTTTACTAACAAAAATGTTGCCCTTTGAACGGAAGATGATACTGCCTCACCTGCCATTAGCAGGGTATACATTGCCTTAGGATACATTCCTCGAAGAGAGTTGAATTTCCAAGGAGCTGAATTTTCAGGTAATGGTAGGGTTTCTCCAGCTCCCTTGACTGGTTCCTGTGATTCCAGGCAGGAGTCTAACAGGCAGAAATAGGCAGGGAAGGTGTCTCTGAGTTCAGTGTTATAGTAATGACTCCTGCCTGCATCTTTGGTCCATGGAGAGAGGGACATCACAGCCACAGCCTCAGGAACTGGGGCATCTCTCAAAAGGCTCATGATATCAGAGGTCTCATGGGGGATGGGCCAATTCACTGATCTGAAGTTCTCTCTACCTGCAGATGTAAACAGCACCCTAGTCTGGGGCACCCTGAGACGCCCCACTGCTGATTCTGCTCTGTCACATATTCCACATCTATCAAGCACTTACCATGAACTAGGCATTGTGTTAGTCTCTGAAAATGAAGAAACAAAAGGGAGCTCCTTTCTCTCCTTTCTCAGAAGGATAATAGTTTTAAGTAGTAAATAGGTACTGAAAAGTAATCACTTCCAAACATATGGATATGATGTAATTGAAAGGACGCTGTGAGACAGTATAAATGGGGGAGGTGAGACTCTGATCTGGGGGGAAGAGCATCTCTGACCCAGTGTGGTAGATTGATTGCTTTAATGGCCCCAATTCATTGTCCTCCTCCCATCCATGCTCCTCACCATGGAATCTGCAGATTTTCACTCAGGAAACAAAGTCTAATACCCTGCCCCTTGATCCCAAGTTCAGAAATGTGATTTGCTTCAGCCAATAGGATGTTAGGAGATGTGACAAACCAGAGCACTGAACAGACGTGGGGTGTCTACTTGTGCTATTGTGTCTCTACCATACACCTGGAGAATATTCTCCAACTGGGCTGCTGGAGGATGTTGTGGATTAGGACCAAGCCATCCTGGCCTTCCTAGTTGAAGCCATCCTAGATCAGCCAACACGTAGTTGGGCACCAGACAGGTGAGTGAGCTCAGCTAAGACAGGCAGAGTTATCAAGGTAGATACCACCCCCTGAAATGTGTGAACAACAAATGCCCACTGTTGGATTGTATGCGAGGGAGGTTTTGTGGTTAAGACACAGCATTAAGTGGCAAGAGATCGCTGATACATAAGGTGACATTAGAGTTGAGCCCTAAGGAAGAGGCAGCCAAGAAAATCCAGGGAAGACCTTGAGCCTTGAGAGAAAGTGCAAATGGGGGGTCATGCGTGGATTCTAGATGGATATTGGATATAAATCAACAGGACACTGTGATAGATCAGATAGTGGGAGACAAGGGTTTAAGAGGTACCCAAGGGTGATCCCTACGTATCCAGTTTAGGCAAGTCAGTAGATACTTATGGAATTTATTAAAAAGGAAGGAAGGAGGAGCAGCAATTTGGGGGTGTATGGAAACTGAGGGTTCAGTGGCAGATGAGGAATCAGGGTGCATGACAGACATGCAAGTGGCAGTGTCAGACAACTTCAAGATCAAAAGAAGCATAGAGAAGGAATGGAGATATGAATTTGGGAGTGGACAGCAGGTATATTTCCATCCATGAGATTGAATGATACGACCTTGAGCAAGACTATTGATTGAGAATAAAAGAAGGTCTGTGCATAAAAGAAGTGTGTGTGTGTGTGTGTGTGTGTGTGCGTGTTCATCTGTACCTTGAGGTACATGACAGAATATGTTTTATTGGGACTTCATCAAAAACAAAACCAAACAAAAAACCTCAAAAACACTGTTCTAAGGCATAGTTTTTGGGTTGCTTGGCTCCTAAGCCTTTATATGTTGATCAGCATAATGGATAGAATGGTCTAAGAAAAGAGTCCAAATAGATTTCCATCAGAAAAGTCATGGAGACACACCTGGAGGAAAAGAGATCTAGAAAGCAGTGGTTGTGGGAATGAAGCATGGGAAGAACAGCTGCTGATAGATTAGGACTTTGCCTTAAGAGAATTTAGGAAGTTTTACAGTCTCCCTTTAGCTATTTTTTTGGTAAAAAATCAATAAATGAATAAATGTAGTTTGTCTACCCCCGCTCCCTCAACTTTCCTCCTTCCCTCCCTCCTCTCTCTCTCTCTGTCTCTCTGTGTTTCTCTAATTGTACTGAAACATGTTTATAGTTAGGGTGGTACTTTAGATATCTTTTCCTTTTAGCAGAACACATGCCCCATCCCTCTGTTGGGTCCTTTGGGATGCTCCACTGCATTTAAATTCCTGTGTGCTTATATACAATGGAATATTACTCAGCCATAAAAATAAATGAAATTAAGTTATGTGTAGTGAGGTGGATGGACTTAGAGACTGTCATACAGAGTGAAGTCAGAAAGAGAAAACCAAATACCATATGCTAACACATATATATATGGAATCTAAAAAAAAAATGGTTCTGAAGAACTTAGGGGCAGGACAGGAATAAAGACACAGACGTAGAAAATGGACTTGAGGACACGGGGAAGGGGAAGGGGAAGCTGGGACGAAGTTAGAGAGTGGCATGGACATATATACACTACCAAATGTAAAATAGACAGCTAGTGGGAATCAGCTGCATAGCACAGGGAGATCAGCTTGGTGCTCTGTGACCACATAGAGGGGTGGGATAGGGAGGATGGGAGGGAGATGCAAAAGGGAGGGATATATACATATATACGTGTGTGTGTGTGTATATGTTGTGCATATATATACACACACACACACACACATATGTATATATCCCCATACATATATGGGTATATATGTATATGTATAGCTAATTCACTTTGTTATAAAGCAGAAACTAACACACCATTGTAAAGCAATTATACTCCAATGAAGATGTTAAAATAATAAATATAAATAAATAAATAAATAAATAATTCCCACGTGCTATGTAATACCATCAAAGTTTGCAATACATTAACTGCTGAATAAATACTTCTGAAATTAAAGGATAGATGGTTTTTACATGCAATTATTTATTTTTCTGACCAACAAAAAAAATACCACATACAAAGAGCAAAAACAAAACAAAATTCAAATACTCAAATGAATAAAGAATCAGTGTTTCACACTGGCTCATTCCATGGTAAGGGGAAAATAAGCCCAGATTCCACACTTCTAAATAGAAGTCCTTGTTCAGTCAGTGAATAAAGCCTTTTTCAGTACTTTAAAGTATATCAGATTAAAAAACAAATATTAGAAATATGACTAAGTCATATTTCTTAAAATAACGAATAGTTTGAGGAACAGGGAAACAAAATGTATTTTTCTCTCAGCACCTGTGAGCTGCAAGGACTCTTGAACAGAGAATGGAAACTATTAATGACTCTTCTGGGTTTTCAGCTTTATGATCTTGATTCAAATTCTCGCTTCATCTTATAAAAGAGCACAGGCATTTGGTGGGATATTGATTTAAAATGGAAAATGAGGAGGGTGTGAGTCTGCCAGATCACATAGGGAAGCTTTGGGCAACAAAATGCAAGAGAACACCACTAGGGTAGTGAGACAGAAAATGAACGTGGAGGTTCAAGATCAAAGGTGGCACCGCAGGGGAGCTGCTCATAGAACACACGCAGAATACATTGAAATTAATAGCTCTTGACTGACCAGAATGCCTTGAACCTTCCTGAAAAATGTCTTGCTTTTATTTCTAACAACTGTGTCTGTACCTCACCTTTTAAAATCCTTCCCCATGGTCACGCATTAATGATACTGACATCCTCAGAGTCCCAAGAAAGCTTTCTTCAGCCAAACAACAGCATCCTCGCTCAGCTGTCCCGCAGTGGTTATCATTATTATGACTTGCCATGAAATTGCCCTTCCCCATTTTCTCCCATTCCCCTTCAGAATTTTTATCAATAAACAGTTAAAGAGAACATGTTATTTAGCATGTTTTTTTCCTATGTTACTTTGGTATTGACTGTATGGGACATCAATGTACTCAGCTGATCTCTGCATATTGGACATTATTACCACTCACATGACTAATCACACTTTCTGAGTTTAAATTTATCTTTCCTGCAGATAAGGAAAAAGGCTAATAGTTTTCAATATAAGGAAAAAGTCCTCAGGTGATACAGTTCCATACCAGAGCCATCTAATCCTTGCTTATATATACATGCACAAACATACATAATATATATACATAAATTATATATATATCATATATATGTGAAAATAACACAGCATAGGCTGTATCTGAATAAAAATTATTTTGTATCAAAAAAGTCAACTTTTAAACCCTCTCATTTTCTATATATATGGTTACTCCAACATATGATTGCTTCATCATCTACAAGTCATATCTGGATGAAGCTACAGCACGTGCAAAGCTACTGTCATTTTTATAACCTTTCTCTGTACCTGTCCCACGCTTTATGAAGAAGCCCAATTGCTCCAGAGATCTTCCATCTGCTCCCTGATTTGCTGGTGGGAGAACAGGATCAATAAAAGTTGGACACACCTTGGCTGACTTAACACCCAAAGGAAGGAACACAAAACAAGGAGACATAATTCAGAAGAAAATGACTCTTCACATCTTCCCTCCCTTTCCTCCCTTGTTTTCCTCAAATCACCTTTCCTCCTAACCTCAAGACCAGTGTTTACAACTAAAAAGTTAATGGGAAAAGGGACCTAAAAGAACTTTTCTAGGCCAATAAACTTGTGTTATTGCCTCAGTTGGACAAGATGTAGAGAACTCACAGTCTTTGGTGAGCACGTATTTGTTTCTATGCCCCACTGTCATGACTATATGAAGGTTTAAGGGGAGCAGGATACAGTACGGGAAATGAGGACAATGATAGTCCTTATGATTCCCTAAACGATACTAACGGGCTACAGGAAAGGACTTCAGATAATTTTGCAGGATAGCGGAACACACTCTAAACACATACACACACATTATTAAAATACAACATTGCACTAAACAAATGTGTATGTTTCTCATGTCAAGCCACAGCAAGGCTTAACTGATGTAATTAGATTGACATATTCAGTGGCTTGTTACTACATATTTGTTTGTAAAATGTGGCATTGTTTGGACAGATGGTCTTATCATGAAAATAACTGTAGTAACTATCTTAGCATACATGTCAATTCCCTGTCTTAGCTGGTTGAGGCAAACTCACTCAATAAACAGTCAAAATCAGCCCAGCAATCTTTCTCCTACTTAAAAAAATATAAAATTTATTCATCGCTGCATTAGGTTGAACAACTAGTATTAAACCAAATACAAAAAGACATTCCTTCTTGTGTGCATATAAAATATTATCCTCAGAATATTTACCTAAAATCCTATGTAGGAAAAATAATTGAGGATTTTATACATATTCTGAATACAGCCAAATGAAAAGTCAGTGAATTTCTTGCTTACAGATCAATACAGAAAGTAGATTCCATTTATTTATTTATTTATTTATTTATTTATTTATTTATTTATATTAATTCTTTTTGGTCAGCAAACAGATTTGGTGCCTTACATATCCTAAAAATTGGTGTTTTTCTTTAAGACAGGATATAAACGTGACTAAAATTAGTATTTTGCCCTGGAAGCTCTGGTAATTATCAGGAAACATGCAGATAAACTCATATTCACAGTACAATGTGAAAAATACAAAAATGACTAAATAAAGAGGAACAACCTTAACAAGGAAACTTTTCCTTTATTTCATGTTAATACTATTTTGTTACAAATATATATATTTGTATACATATTTTATTACAAATATATATGTACAAAATTTGCATATATTTTGTTATAAACATATATATATATACTATACATATGATATATGCATATATTCTAAATCATTATAATAAAATAAACAGTGATTTACCCACCTTTCTAATATAAAACATAGATTACCAATACTATTGTATGACCTGTATTTTCCTCCCATATCACATCTTTCTGTCTACACACCTGCCAGAAGAAACCATTTCCTTAAAATTTTGGGTTGATTGCAGGCCTGTGTTATTTCTTGTATAGTTTTATCAAATAGGTACGTATCCATAAATAACACATTTAAGTTTTGTTTGCTTTGAACTTTATAAAAGGTGAATCTTACAGTATGTAGTCTTCTAGAGTTTTCTGTTTTTTTGAGCTTGTATTTCTAAGATTTCCAGATATAACTGCATTTAGCAGTTCATTCCTTTTAACTGTAGTATAGTATCTTGATGTAGGAATATATCATTAGTCTCCAACTGATGGTCATTTATTTTATTTTATTATTTTTTTAAATATCTTTATTGAATTGCTTTACAATGGTGTGTTAGTTTCTGCTTTATAACAAAGTGAACCAGCTATACATATACCTATATCCCCATATCTCTTCCCTCTTGCGTCTCCCTCCCTCCCACCCTCCCTATCCCACCCCTCTAGGTGGTCACAAAGCACTGAGCTGATCTCCCTGTGCTAAGCGGCTGCTTCCCACCTGATGGTCATTTAGATTGCTACCCCCATCTTCTTTTCTTTTGTCATCATGAACATGCTATCATCCACTTTCTTTTAGAGTTATCTTGGTACACCTGTGCCAGACTTTTGGTAGGGTCTCTCCCTAGCGGATTCTCTGGATTGTAGGGAATATAATGTTCAATTTCACAAAACATTGTGAAATTGTTTTCCACATGGCAGTACTCATCTCCTCTCCCAACTGGAAGGCTATGAGCACTCTTGTTAATGCATACCATCCTCAACCCTTGGGATTGGCCAATTTTAAATTTTCACCCATCTATTGAGTAGACACCATTTTGTGTGATATTTGCATTTCCCTGATTAATGATGAGGGTTAGAATAGCTGTGTATATTAATCTGACCAGGGATAAAGGAAGGAGGAAAACTGTATGTTATTGTGGGGAAGAAAGGAGGAGAACATAGTCTTTGGCAAACTGGGATAATTTGTCATTGCCTGGCACCATGATCGGGTCATAAATTTTTTTTTTTAAATGTACAATTTAGGTCATCCTCTAAGGAAGCTTACAATTTCACTAATAAAATGACTCCTGCATGAAAAAAGTTTGGAACGAAACACAGTATTTTTGTCCCCAGCACCACTGGGTGCTCCAGAAATCTTTCATGAATGAACAATTGCACAAGATGTCCTAAAATGAACAACTCAAAAAGGATACCTTCGAACCACCTCATGCTCCAAAATGGAAATAATCTTTTCTACCCCAAACTTATTCTTCCTCTAGTCTCTGCCTTCTCTGCAGTGACATCTGTGCCCACTGCCATTTTCAGAATGGAACACTAAATCATCCCTGACTCTTTTATACCTTTCATGCCTTCATTCACTGAAGACAGAATCCTGCCAGTTTTACCTACTGAATGTGTCTACAGCTCAGTGATTCTCAAAGCATGGTCCACAGATCACTGGGTTATCCTAAGACCCTTTTCAGAGCATCCCTGGGGTCAAAAGGATTTTATAATGATCCTAAGAGGTTATTCCTTTTCTCACTATGTTGACATTCACACTTTATACAAAAGCAATGATGGATATAACTGCTGGTAAATTCACAAGGATCAAGATGACGGTACCACAGTTTTAGGGTACCAGAAGTCATTGGATTCTTCATTCTCATACACTGTTGGAAAATATGTCCTTCTTGAAGCAGTAACAATTATCAATTTTCTTAAATCTTGACTTTTAAGAGCATGTTTTAAAAAATACTTTGTGTTGCAAAACAGGAAGTATGCAGAAGTATTACTCCTGCAGGATACCGAAGCATAATGGGATTGTCTGAATTTTGAACTAAAGTTGTTCATCCCATGTAAAACCTTTTTTTTACTTGAAAAAATGCCTGACAGGGATATCAGGGTTATTCAGACTTGGGGACATGGCAGACATTTTCTTGAAAATTAATGAAGAGAGTCTGTCACTTCGAGGTAAATAACTAACAGTATTTGCTTCCAGAGATAAAATGCAAGCTACTAAGCAAAAATTATTTTGGAAAACTTGTATCCATCACCATGAGCTTGACAGCTTCTCAACGCTTACAGACTTTTCTGATAAAATCAGTGGTAGTAATAATATTAATGAATGGGCCTACATATGAAATCAGTTCATGCTAAGACCACATAATATGTCCTGGGAACTACAGTATCAACCAAAGATGACACTTTTAATGTGAAAAGTTCTTCTCTATTGTGGCTATTGATTCATTATTGAGCACCTACTCTGGGCTAGGTTCTGGAATAGACTAGTAATAACAAAAAGACAAAAATTCCAGACACTGTCCTAGAAGTTTTGCATATATTAATTAATTTAATACTTAAAATAATGTTATGAGAAAAGCAGTATTAATAATCTCATTTTGCAGTTGGGGAAAATGAGCCACAGGGAAGATGAGTATCTTGATTTTGTCACAAGCTTGCAAGTAATGGAAATAAGAGCTTATTAAGTCTATTCATCATAGTACTATTATGCAAGACAATATGATAGAGTTTAATCTCATCACAAACACTTTAAATTACCCTCTGACCCTAGAATAATAATAGCATCAAACATTCAGAGCATCCTTACTAAGTTCCAGATACCCTTCAAAGAGCTTCATGGAAGTTAATCCTAGGAGTTAAGTACAGATCATGTGCCCATTTTACACATGAGGAAACTGAGGTTCAACACTTTAAGTAATTTGCCAGTGTTAAATATCTAAGAAGACAAGAGTCAAACTCAGTCCTTCTGCTCCTTGAGATCCTTTTCTTAACCACTAGGCTATACTTGTAAAGTACAATTGTGCTTGAGTTCACATTCTCAAAGGTGACAAATAAACCAATTACCAGTAATTAAGATTTAGAAGCTTGATGTGAAAATAGAAGGGAATCTACTTGGCAGGCAAGCAAAACCTTTTGTGATTCATTCATCCAACCCTCATTTATACTTAGGGATTTGATGGTTATCTTAAAAGTTGCTGATTTGAGAGCCCAAAAATCTATCTAGACTTTTTGTTCCTTTCTTTAGTCAAGCTCTTTTGTTCTAGAATTTCAGCATCCTTAGAATTACTACAGAGAGTTGTGCACAAAAAATCATATAGAAGTGTCTCGGAGATGTTTGGGAGCATCTTCAAGGGCAATTTTGACTCTGTGGCATTTTCTCCCCTATGGACTGACTTTAAAACCATCCTTCACTATAACTAAACCAGGGCAACATTTTTCTTACAATAATCTAGAGAGAACACAGAAAAACCCTCTAATATGTATTGATAAATAACATACCTAAAGCCATCTGGAGTGGGAGCAGGGAGGGGTAGAAGGATTAACCTCGGAGTCAAAATGAGTTAATACATACATTTCATCAGTCTTAATGCTGTTTTCATGAGAATACCACCATGCCAACTTCTCAGTGTTTCAATTTACACAACTGTAAAATGCGGATAAAAACAGCACTTATGTCATGGCAAAGTGATGAAGAGGATATGAGGTTAATTTGCCAAATGCTTAGGATATTGTCCGGCATATGGTGAACAACTACGCTTTGTTAATTAAAATAAAATGAAAATGAAAATGTGTTATTGAGTTACGTAATGAAGCACAGAAAAATGGACGTACATTTCCAATATCAAAGTGTAAATCAGAGAGAGGTTGTGAATCATTCTCCTGGTCTGTAGGGCCCATAAAGCACGTTATTCCTAAGGAAGTGGTTGACGCCTACAGGTCAACAGCTAGATGTTCCCGGGCCTCTCTGAGTAGCTTCACGCTGGGGACAATAGAACCAGAGGGCAAAGTCTTTCTTGAACCTTGAGACTGGTGTCAGATCACACTGTTTCTGCTTTGTTTCTCTTCCTGTGGGCAGGACGAAGGCACACAGGTGGGCCAGCAGCAGCTGGGTCTGAGAGGTGGTAAGACGGTCTGTGTGGTGCCGGTCCAAAGACCGAGGTAATGACACCACAGAGGTAGCAGCCCCTCGGAAGGAGCCAAATTTATTTCTCCTTGGCCTGGAATGCAATTTGTTATTCTTCCTTCTCCTCTGATAATGCTAAACATAAATGTTGCATTTTCAAGATTAATTTTTAAACCCATTAAAAACTATTGCAACATAGAAGCTTCTATTCAATTTTCAGTTTGGCTGGGAATTCTTTCTTCTTCTTTTTTTTCAAAACACTGTTACTGAGGGTCCACTCCAGGCCAAGTCGTCATCATGATGGCTTTCTGAATAAACTGATGAAAACAATCCCAAAGCATTTTACAGTCTGCATAACCTCATCCGTAGCTGTAGTCTAATTTCTATTCTTCTAGACTGGGATACAGTGTTGTACTATAAAATGTAAGACAGGTAACTGCTTTAGTTAAATGTCTCCAAGTCAGTGGCATAGTCTAGATTCTGGGATCTATGCAAGGTTAGGTGCAAGAGGCTGGGAACTGGGGGTGGGGAGGGGTCATTTCTTGTGCACAAAAGAAGATCAAAGCAACACAACTGATTTATGGACATTGCAACAGGTGCTGTAGGTGCCCTGCCCACTTCCCCTTAGCATTGACCACCCCTCTGCAGGCCCAACCCTATGACTCCAAGTGAAAATTCACTTCCATCTCTTTGATTAAGGGTTTTCTCTGGCTGCCTTAGCCTGCCAGGCTATGGCCAGAAGTGCTGGGGGTTCATGCCCTTTTCCCCAAGGCACAGCCCTTCACCCATGACTGATGGGAGGGTTGAATAAATATCCCAGTTTACTTGTTCCTTCGTTGGACTTACTCTGAAGTGGAAGGTCTACACTGTGTCCCAGGGAAGCCCAGAGACGGAGCTCCCACAGCGGTAACTAGTTTGACAACGCACCCACTGTGAGTGTTACGGACTCTTCTTTCCCTGTCTCTCCTTCTATGCCTTACAGGGGTTTTCCTGGCACTGCCTTCCAAATAAACTACTTGCACAGAAATCCTTGTCTCAGAATCTCCTCCTGGGGGAACTCAAACCAAGACAGGGTAATCCACAGTGGTCTGCTGAGTTTTGGAGTCAATTTTCTTCCTTTATGTCTGGACCTCAACAGTAAAATCAATTTCTATTTAACTACCAAATAAAAGCCAGGTCTCAATTTTTCATAACTGTGATACAGCTGCCTTCTAACAGCTTTCAGGAAGCCTACTGCACTATTTTAGGTACACAGGAAAAGTTAATTAGACCCAAGGAAGCCAAGAAATCAATTAGAGTGAATCAGGTTATAAATCTCCAGTTGCCTGCTTTTTAACATTACATGTTGAAATATCACAAAAGACAAATCAAATGATCTTTGAGAACTTATTTACAACTGTCGTCATTCACCTCTATTAGGCAATGGCACTCACTCATTAGTTACTTTCAAGCAGTTGGGAAACACTGTCAGAACCCAGCACCTAATGGGTCCAAGTGATGGGAGGCTGGAAGAGAAAAATGGTAGAAAAGTCTGTCTTTGAGTCACACAAGCTCAGTGACTCTGAGTTTCCTGAGATAGTATCAAGGCTTTGTTCACCCTGAGATCACTGGCTTCACTTATTGGCCTGATCAACCCCACTCATAACTTCATCTTTCAGCAGAGACCTTCCTTTATAGCACTTAAGATGATATATTTGGGAGTCAGGCTGCCTGGGTTCAAACCCTGGCTTCACATCTAACCAGCTGTGTAATTTTCAGCAAATTACTTAACCTCTCTGCACCTCACTTTTCTCTTCTGTAAAATGGAAATAATAATAGAATCTACAACATAGAGCTGTTATGAGGATTAATGAGCTAAGCTACATCCAGCAGCATCGGCACTGGGGAGCTGGATAGAAATTCCTCAGGCCCCATACCAGAGCCCCTGGACCAGAGTGTGCATTTTAACAAAATCCTTGGGGGGAGGGGGTGTGCCCATTAAAGCCTGAGAAGCACCGACTAACACATGTCCAGTGCTTGAAGCAGAGCCCGACAGGATGAATGTGCCCAATCAATTTTCGCTATGATTATCTCAGCTGATGAGACACTTCCCCAGGAAAGTCTTTAGTGATCTCCAAGAGTCGTGTAAGTGCTTCTATAAGACCATTCTTTTGTGGCACAAGCCATAGTCATTCTTTTACATATTTTTCATAGCTACTTGATTCACGTCTTTCTCATGGACTTATTACATGATATCACAGATCTGATTTCCTAAAAGGAGATCCTTGAGGGAAAGGTACATACACACGTGATTTGTGACTTAAGGAGAAACAGATAGTGGAGGCAGGAAAAAACAGGGTAGAGAAGAGAAAGAAGCTGAGCAAGTTATGATTTCAGGCAAAGCCCTGGCCTTAGCCTGATCCTACAGGGAACTCCATAGGATAGATTAAATCAGTGTTTCCAGCCTTGAGGCAAGGGACCTGGACATTCATCCTCATACCCCAGTCAATCACTGGCCAAGACTTCCCTAGGAGGAAACTCCCAGGCACTCCTGGCACCTTGGAAGAGGAGCTAAGGGCTATCTTCTGAAAAAGGGAGCAGGTGTTAGGAGTGAAGCCTGTGACAGGTGGGGATGGGAACCCAGGACCAAGAAGCAGGGATCTGCAGCGGTCGGGGCAGGGAACTGACATTGTCCACTACAGCTGGGCACTACCCAGATGTCTGATGGTCCCACATGGGCCCCTTTGCCATCCTACCTCACGCCACCCCCAGGCACTCATTCCTGTATTCAAAAAATTATGTCCTGGGGCTTCCCTGGTGGCGCAGTGATTGAGAGTCCGCCTGCCAATGCAGAGGACATGGGTTCGTGCCCCGGTCCGGGAAGATCCCGCATGCCGCGGAGTGGCTGGGCCCGTGAGCCATGGCCGCTGAGCCTGCGCGTCCGGAGCCTGTGCTCCGCAATGGGAGAGGCCACAACAGTGAGAGGCCCGCATACCGCAAAAAAAAAAAAAAAAGTCCTGATTATCTACTAAGTGCCAGGCACTGTTTTAGAAGCTGGTGATAGAGTATTGATGCAATATGATATGGGGTTTATGAAACCTAGTGGAGAAGAGAGAGACAATAAGCAGTAAACACAGAGATATACGAGATACTTCCAGCCACTGATACCTGCTAAGACTATATTCACAGAGTAATAGAGTGACTGCCGGGGCGGGGAGAGGAAGGTGAAGTCAGAAACTATAGCTGGTGCTTCAGTGCCCCACTTAGGTTCCCTGTGCTGGGCGGGAGCCCCAACTCCACAGATGCCGCAGGTGCTCGCTAACAGTTCCCACCCACATTCTTCTCAGGGGGGAATTATCCTTTTCTGAGGAGCACCACCTTGGCTGGAGGTGGCTGGAACCCACCCCTGGGTTGGGGAAGCTGCTGGTAGCCAAGGATGGGCTGGGGTCCACGTGGGGCAATTCCTACTCCAGAGCTTCCTGAGGGACAGGCTGAGGCGAGACCTCTCCCTCACCTTCTTTACTTCCTTCCAGCTCCACCCTATTTGGATTCCCTCACTCTCTTTCTCCTGAGAGGATTCACTCAATACATTACTTGCAGGAGAATCCCACTCTCTGGCTCTGCTTCTAGGGGCCCCGACAGAAGATAGTAACTTCTCTTCTCTCCAGAATTCTCTTTCCCTGCAGTGTCCCACGGCCAGAGTCCCAATCTATATGAGTAGCCACTTCTCTCTCACTTCCCTGTAGCCTCCAGGCCCCTCCAGGAGAGGAATCAGGGGAGCAAAAGGCCCCATTTCCATTTGCACTGGCTTCCTGATGGGAATGCAAGAGTAGGGAAGGGCAGAACTATAAAACAGACTTCAAGATCTGCCAAGAATTCTCAACGGGCCAGTTGCGAGGGTCCCCTGCTGTCCAGCTTCCTGGCAACTAGCCTGAGCTGTGGAGAGACCCATAATTGACAATTACATCACGAACAGAGAAATCCTCTAGTTTATAGTGCACTTAATATGTACAGTTGCCAACTTCACATATCAAAATGGCCAAATCCAGGACATACCCTTGGTCCTCTTCCTGATGAAAACATCTTTTCATCTTTCATAAGAGTGACATCAGTAAAAGCTACCTTAACCCCAATGCTTAAGCTTCACTGGTCATAAACAAATTTTTAACTGTCCAATGTACTTAAGGTTTCTGAGGCAGTAATGAGACAAAACTCATGGTCACATGTAAATGTCATAAATTCTTTGAGCAATTACTAGTCTGTGTAGGTGACGCTGAGGTGATGAACAAGCCAAGAGGGTCCATGCTGATTCTCTGTACATCTATCAGGCGGATGCTATGATTCTGTTGGCTTAATTATTACACCTTGTAGAGATGAATGCAGGGAACATGATTGCCTTGTCGGCAGCTTCCCAGGGGACCAGTGCTGAGTAATTGCTTTCCATCCCTGTAGGAAACATTGACATGGAACCACAGGCACCATTTGGCTCTCTGTCCCTCCCCCACATGCCCAGCAAGTCTCCTGGGGTCAGAATGAAGTATTTTGAGTGGCAGTACTCATCAATAAGCTGGTGGCATCCTGTCTCTTTCTTTATTCTAATCACAAATTTTGTATTATTAAACATCCCTGACACCTGCAACACTATGCTAAATATATATATACACAAATATATAAATTTATGTTCATATTATATCAAATAATATTATATCATAAATGTATGCCAGTTTATATAACATTATAAAATATATGTATACATAAATATATACATACACTATATATATACACATATAAAATATTGAAGTGTGATCCTTTTGGGTACAGGATAAAGAAAGTCACATATGAGCAGGTAAGAAATACTTAATAAACAACACTGTAAAAATTGGCTGGTGATTTCTGAAGTAAATACATTCATTTGAATCTCACTTATCACAAAAATTCAAAATAAATTCCTGTTAGATCTTTAAAAAGGTAAATATTAAAATAAAAGATGAAAAATATGGATCTGGGTATATATCAGCCTTATTGATTACTTGGATATTTTTTCACACATAAAACAAATGGAAGAATTAAAAACAAGGCCACTGACAATTTCAACAGTAAATTATCAACTTCTCTAGGCTAAAACAATCATACATCTTACAAAGAAAAGAGAAAATTAGGAAGGCATTTTATTAGAAATAAAATAGATAATGGCCTTATTATGAAGAGATCCTCTCCTTAATATAAAGACCTCTGATCAGTGGATCTCTGGAGGTTCACTGAAGGAAATCTCTTACAAATATTCAAGATCTCTAACATGTAATAGGCACTATATAACTATTTGTTCAGTAATTAACAATTAATTAACAAACAGGGAAATGGATAAAGAGCATACACATACAATTCACATGGAAGGAAATGCACAGGATTCATACATGAGATTCTGTGGGTGCTCCCCCTGAGGTCCACCTTCCAGCTCCTGAGTGTTGTCTGCTAACCGCTCATAGTTTCCCTTTCTGAAAACTGCCTTCATCCAAATGGGAGTTGCCTCACCTGGAGCCTACAGATATATCCTGGGGTCAACCTTGGCCAATCCCTGACTCTTATGGGTGGAACTGGGCCAGGTAACAAGAGAAAGTAGAAAAATTATGTGTGATAATTTCATGGACTAGAAGGAAATCATCTAAATAATTTTTATCAGAATATCAAATAATATGGAGATGTGGTCATTATATACTATGCAGGTCGTAAAAGTATTGATAGGCTAAGTTAATGGCATTGATATAAACTTGGCCCTTAGATGGCAGCCTAAGAAGACACACTTTACTATCTTATGCTATGCCTCTCAGATCCATTCTAAAATCACCAGTGGACTATAGTATGCAGGAAATAATAGATTAGCCCTAAAACAACACCAACAATATTCAACATCAAACTTCTGCTACACAGAAGGGAAATTGAAGGAAAATGCCAAGGGCTACCTTGCATGCTTCCATCTTCAGAAATAAACATAACATGATTGAAAGTAATCCTTGCAGGTTCTTAGGAAACCACCCCCGCAAATGGTGGGTACAAGTGAGGAGACTGCAAGTAGCTGCCCCAGTGGAAAAGCCCTGGCCTTACGAACCAGCTATCCAAGAAAAGTTTTGATCATCTTCCTGACCCGGAGTATATTTCGATGATGCAGCAGGTAGAAGAAGGTCATGTCTGGTCACATTGTATACCTGATAAGGAGGCCAGGCCAGGAAGAAAGTTAAATAGAGAAAACCACCATGTCCTTCAAGTAGCTAGGTCACTGAACTAGCAATAAAAATATATTAATATAACACCCAGAAAAGGATTCCTTTAAATTTTTTCTTTTACTATAGATACATGAAAGGATCCAAGAATCCAACCATCATTGTTTCATGGTTATGGGCAAATGTCAGGTCTACATCTAGATGACTCTTTGTTCAAAGATGAATAAATATTAAAAAGAATTAAAAAAGTTTTAGAAGCCTGAGCCCTAAAGATACTGCACTATATATAAATAAAACAAAGAGGAGGAACATGTATTTGGAGAAATATAGAGAGAGAGCAAATATATAGAGCAAAACAAGTGAGGAATCTGTTTTATAGGATCAATAAAATTCCTTGAAATAAGAAGCATATAAACAATGAGAGGATAGGGCCAGAGGATGAGATAAAACAGGAGCTAAGACACAGGCAGAAACAAAGCAAGAGCTGAATAGCCAAAGAAGGCAACATCAAGAAAGGAAAATATCGTAACAAATTTAAAGTCTTTATTAGAAATAGGGCACATAATTGTCAGAGAAGAAAAATCGAGTCACTGGTACAGAAACAAACCTTTTAAACTCTCACAGAATGGGAAGGAAAAAAAAGATTAAAACAATGAGGAATACATATGAAAAATACACCCAAATAGTGCAAACTGATACTCCAGAGGCTAAGGCCAGACAGACCAGGAAGTAAGAATTAAGGATAAGGCAGAAGGAAACATTTCCAAATCTGTCCATCTAAAATAATTCCCAAGATTCTAGGCAAAAGTTATGAAACATTACCAATGTCAACACATATTATAATGATGATTTTTTTTTAATATTTCAAGGAGAGAGAAAGAGTCCTTAGAGCTTTCAGGAAGACAAAAACAGCAACAATCTCTTACAAAGAAATAAAAATCAGGATGCCTGCACCTCTCCTATCACATACCAGAAGATAAGGGAAGAAGGTCAACAGAGTTTTGAAGGGAAATAGCTGTAATGAAGGATTCTATACAATCATCCAAGTATTTGGGTAAAGTCAATAGAATGATATTTTGATATGCATGAGAACATCAACCTTAATATATATGAAATCTTTCTCTAAAGTATCACTAAAATATATATTCTAGTCAACCAAGATACAAATAAAAATTAAAGCTTCAGAATGGGGAATCCTGATAAAAAGAAGAAAAAACTAGCAGTAGAATCAAGTATCATAAAACCTTTTAAAAAATCTAATTGCTTACTCTTTCAGCCTCTATTAAATGAACATTTATTATTTTAAAATACAATGTTGTGTTTAATTTCTGCTGTACAGCAAAGTGACTCAGTTATACATACATATATATATATATATATATATATATTCCTTTTCATATTCTTTTCCACTATGGTTTATCATAAGATGTTGAATATAGTTCCCTGTGCTATATGACTTTGTTTTTTATCCATCCTATATATAATAGTTTACATCTGCTAATCCCAAACTCCCAATCCTACTCTTCCCCACCTCCTTTTGACAACCACAGTCTGTTCTTTATATCTGTGAGTCTGTTTTTGTTTCACAGATAAGTTCATTTCTGTCGTATTTTAGATTCCACATATAAGTGATATTACATGGTATTTGTCTTTTTCCGACTTACTTCACTTAGTATGATAATCTCTAGGTCCATCCGTGTTGCTGCAGATGGCATTATTTCTAAATAAACATTTATTGATTGCTTACTAAATGTGAATAAAAACTTGTAAATATGGTAACAAAACAAATTTCCAAGAATATAAATACTTAATGAAACAGAAGACTAACTTGAAACTGGGAAATTATTTTAACATAATTAAAAACATATTAATAATATTTTTATCATACAAAGAACTTTCATAATTTAAGTAGGGAAAGAGATAAATGTCATACGCAGGAAATTTAAACTAGATGCTCAAATTACCAATAATATGTTTTAAAGCTTCAATAGTGTTCACTGGCATTGACATATATACACTACCAAATGTATAATAGATAGCTAGTGGGAAGCAGCTGCATAGCACAGGGAGATCAGCTCCACGCTTTGTGACCACCTAGAGGGGTGGGATAGGGAAGGTGGGAGGGAGACGCAAGACGGAGGGGATATGGGGATATATGTATTGCTATACAGCAGCAACTAACACAACAATGTAAAGCAATTATATTCCAATAAAGATGTTAAAAAAAAAACAGTTATAAGAGACCACTTGTTAACTCTCAAATCTTAAAAATTATACTAGTTAGTAGTGGGAAATGCTTGGTGCAATAAGTACTCTTAGACAAAACTATGGGAGTATAAGTTTGTATCACCTTTTTGAAATTATTAATAACTTTAAAATGTTCACTGTATCTCTAAGTTAAGGATTTTGCCACAAAAAGATTTATAAACACTGATGACTTCAGAAAAAATCTAAATATTCAAAAGTATGACTTCAGTTAAATATATGATACATATATAGTATGTAATACTGTGCGGCCATTAAAAAGAATGCAGTGAAGGTCATTAAATTTGGGGGGAGGTGTTCAACGGTAAGCTGTCACAAAAAACAAAAACAGCATATTTTAACATACAGTGTAATTGTTTTACAATACTGAATGCATTAAAGTAACGAAAGGAAATGTGCCATAAGTTAAAGGTGAGATTATCTTTAGGTGGTGAGTTTATGGGAGATAATTATTTTCTTCTTTATACTTTTATGTATGGCAGCAAAGATTGCCAGCTGTTTCCCAATATTCAGTCTTCCTTCTCTTCCTGTCGTAATAGGACCACTAATTTTACTGAGCATATGACTATCTGAAATTAAGACTAAAATTTTCAGTTTCTGCTGTGTGACTAAGCATAGACTAATGGAATTGAAATGGAAGTGATGTATAAGGCTTCTAGGAATGTCCAGAATATTCTTTTCTCTTTTCTGCTTCTTGCTGAAAGGTGACTGTGAAGGCTGGAGTGGAAGCAGCCATCTTAGACCTTAAGGCAAAAGCAATGTTTGAGGAGGCTAGCATAGTAACATGGAAGGAGTCCAGGTCCTCGACACCACGGGGCACTACATCAGCTCTTGACTGCTTATCTCAGAGTAATATGGGACAGAAATAAACTCTAATCTTAAGACACTCGAATCTTTGTTACAGTAGCTAGACATTTTCCAAAATTTCTACAATGATACCTTATTAATTTTATAGGGGAAAAAAGCAGTATTAAAAGAAAGAGAAATGGAGGTTTAATTGAAAGCAGTTTGTTTGACCTAATTGGGAAGTACGTAGTCAAAAAAATAAAACAAGCTATTGGGTTGGCCAAAAAGTTCTTTCAGGTTTTGTAGTTATGGAAAAACCCGAACAAACTTTTTGGCCAACCCAAATATAACCATTTTGATTGACAATTTTCCCTTATTTTGCTCATTTCTTTTTTCTCTCTCTCTCTCTTTTTTTTTTTTTTTTTTTGCGGTACGTGGGCCTCTCAGTGTTGTGGCCTCTCCCGTTGCGGAGCACAGGCTCCGGACGCACAGGCTCAGCGGCCATGGCTCACGGGCCCAGCCACTCCACGGCATGTGGGATCCTCCTGGACCGGGTCACAAACCCATGTCCCCCGCATCGGCAGGCAGACTCTCACCCACTGCGCTACCAGGGAAGCCCTTGCTCATTTCTTTTTTAAACAAGTAGATTTGAAGTAATAAAATCTACTTATATCCTGCTTCCATATTGCTGCTGTCATTTTCTTTGCTGCATATAGCACAAAGTGAAGATTATTTCATTTTTAACCAGATATCTGAACAAACAGTTGACTTAAGACAGCTTCCTGCTGAAGGAAGGAACAGAGAACATGGTTTATACGCCTTCATTGCCTCCCAATGCAAACTTAAAACATCAGATGACTAAAAGCTGAGAGCCAAAAAGTTCTCTTACCCAATACGGCCAGCTGACCTAACCTAGGTCTAATAGCATGGGTATACATAACCTTGTCCCCAAATGAGGCAATAAAAGCCAAGATTAGGATCATAAGGGGAGAAAGCACGATTTACACACTTTGGATTGCTTCTATTTCATCTTTATCCTCTTCCTCTTTTTACCATAAACTAAAACCAGTAGGAAGGACAACATAAATGCTGGATGTACAGCTGATCCCCATAGTAGGTATTATCCACACTGCTAGAGAAACTGTACTACATAAAAGTGGTACATTCTAATAGGAGATCATGGTGACTGTATTACATGCAAACCAATGTATATAACAGTTACAAGGTATTAAATATGAAATGATAGCTTGAGCATTTGAACACTTGAATTTTTCAAATGTTTTTTACAGGTTCCAGGTCAGATTTTCCTATGATAGTTTATCCAAAGTTTTCTTTTTAATGAAAATAATAAGTAGATGCAAAACATACGAGGAATACACAACAATAAAGTGAAAAAAATCAAGCATCTCAATTTCTGAATTACTAAATAGACAGAATTTAGAATACTGCCTGTTATTGCAATATATATGCAGTATCTTCCACAACTAGAATGTTAAAGGATAAAAGGAAGGGAGACCTCTAGATGGAAACATGTATTTGTTGAATGATAAGCATAGCAGTTATTACTTGTTAATTTAAAAGAAAAATTAGGAAAAAAGTAAAAGGCAATCATTAAAAACAACCATACGAAGACAATAACACTAGGCAACATCTTCATCCAAATTCAACCTACACTGTTGAGAATGTTTTTAGGCCAAAGACACAAAGTCAATTTGGAAATGAACTAAGGAGAGAAAGAAGGGTTACCTAATTGAAATCTTTGTGTAGATCTTTGTTGTTTGATGTGTGAAGGCTTATTGGTTAAATGAGTCTAAAAGTTTAAAAGTATCTAATAAACAAACATCCTCACTTCATATGCACTTTTAAAATCCTATCTTTGCTGCTGAATTATTTACTGAATATAGTTCATGGTGTCTACAACACAGTAAAATGATTTTCAAAAATAATTTAATCAAACACATAGCCCAGGAGAAAAAAAGGACGAAATTGCTCTAAAAAGAGTCCTACATAGAAAACAAACTTATGGTTACAAAAGGGGAAGGGGGGAAAGGGATAAATTAGGAATTTGGGATTAACAAATATACACTAATGTATATAAAATAGATAAACAACAAGGACCTACTTCATAGCACAGGGAACTGTATTCAATATCTTGTAATAACCTATAATGGAAAAGAAGCTGAAAAAGAACATATATGTCTGTATGTATACACACACACACACACACACACACACACACACATATATGTATGTATGTATGTATAACTGAACCACTTTGTTGTACACCTGGAACACCGTGAATCAACTATACTTCAATTTTAAAAAAAGTGTTCTAGGTTTACTCACATGACTTTTTTTAAACATAAATAAAAAGTCCCAGTGATTTTTTTTTTTTTGGTGGGGGGTTCACGGGTCTCTCACTGTTGTGGCCTCTCCCGTTGTGGAGCACAGGCTCCGGACGCGCAGGCTCAGCGGCCATGGCTCACGGGCCCAGCCGCTCCGCGGCATGTGGGATCCTCCTGGACCGGGGCGCAAACCCATGTCCCCTGCATCGGCAGGCAGACTCTCAACCACTGCGCCACAAGGGAAGCCCCCAGTGATCTTAAGTAAAGAATGGCTCCCCAAATATAACCCATAAGCTTCCTAAAGTATATACCTTTTCCTAAACTGGCTGTCCTTGATAAGCCATTCTCTGGATTTCCAACAGGATGCTGCTTTCAGAGCTAAATGTATTTTTTCAAAAGAAACATGTTAACATTGTTTACCCCGATTTTTTATTCAACTTTCAATGCCATCTTACCCCAAAATAAGACTTTTACTTTTTGAAGGGGTTATTAATTTTTTGTGTAGCCATTCAGAAGGACACCTGAACAAGGAACATAGACCAGGGAAGAAGTAGCCGCCCAATGGGCCAAGGGTAACAGATGATATTCTCAACTTGGAAGCCTAACCTTCTTGCACATAAGTATTTCCTGATCTTCGGTAGGGAAATGGCTTTATTCAGAAATGTAATGTGTGATCCAAACAAGGAAGTTAATTTGGCTTGCTTTGAGGCCTCTCTGTGGGGAGAACTGCTACCCTGGTACAGGCCCTGGCTAAGCGGTGTTCGGTCTGAAAAAGGAACAAAGAAATTCATCTTTCTTTAAAGTTTTCCTTTTATCTGTAATAATTAAATGCCTAGTGTTTAATGACCTAGGTCAAAAAGTAGGGTTTCCAAGTGGAACTTAATACAGAATGTTGGATTTTGAAGAGAAACCAAATTTAATACTTACCATTAAGACATTTGTATTTATATTTGCACAAAAAGTCTTTGTATTTTCTGGAAGGTGATAGAGGTTGAATATGTAAATGCAGTTATCTAATCCAGGTCATTTGATGGCTTACTGATATAGTATTTCAAATTAAAAAAATAAATGTAATAACCTCATAGTTTAAAACATTAAATAGAAATGGCACAAAATTAAAAGAATTATACTCACTCCATCCAGTTCTTCCACTAGTATCCTTACCACATAACCACTTTATAATTCTTCATTTTCTTGTGAAATATAACACATACAGAAAAATGCATTTAAAATGCACACTTAAAATTTTATCAAGTGAATAACTAAATAAATAGAGGGCCAGCACCCCAGAGGACCTTTCATTTGCCCTCCGGATCCTTACACCCCTCACTAAAGATAATCTCCAATCTGCCTTCTATGGTAATTGCCTCAGTGCTTTTCTTTTTACACTAATCACTTCACTTACACCCCTATACTCTATATTTTAGCTTTGCCTACTTTGTCATTTATATAAATGAACGTACATACATTTAATGTTATACATTATGTTCTATGCAGCTTTCTTTACTCAGCATTATATTTGAGAGATTCATCATACTGAGTGTAGCTGTACTACCTTTATTTTCATCTCTGTTCTTTTCTGTGAATATACTGTAATTTGTTTTTTTGTTTGTTTTGTTATGGTAAAACATCCATAACATAATATTGACCATTTTAACAATTTTAAGACTACAATTCATTATCATTATCAGCTTCTGAGTCATACATTTAAAGGTCTTTTATATCCAGGTTTCTTCTGAGTGTTACGGCTTCCCCTATCAAAGAAGGTCTCAGCTACACTGGTACTATAACATTGAATATTAATGTCTATGTGAATTTCTGGCAAATCTTGGAAAAATGAAAATTCTGATTCAGATGGTCTGGGCTGGGGCCTGAGCTTCTGCATTCCTAACACCATCTCAGATGGTGCCCAAGCTGCAGATCCAAGGACCCACCTGAGTATCATGGATAGTATAAAACAGTTGCAGCAACTTAACAAAGAAATTCAAAGCAAATCAAGTAAAATAATCACTTATTTAAAATAATCCAGATTTAGGATGCTATAATCAAAATACCTTCTCTTTTGTGGGTGGCTCGGTACGATGGCATCCTCATATATAAATGACTCCGTGTATAATTTTCATGTGTGCAAAGGGAATAAACCTCTTGGAGAAATGCAACATAATGAACGGTGAACTACGCTTGAGTGAGGTCAAGATTGAAGTCACGGATATAGCAATCCAAATCCTCAATTCCAGTGACATTTTTCATGGAAGGGCTATGGGTGTGTTGTCGTATATGTGGTTTCCTTACTTCCCTGGGCCTGGACACAGGTTAAGAAGACTAAGCCTGTTGCTGGGGACCATTATAAAAAGTGCACCTGAGGTCTGTCCTCAACGAAACCCATCAACTTTACTTACATCGTGTTTTAACCAATGAAACCAACATGTTCCAGACAAAAGTTCAAATGGAAAACCAGTAGAGTTTATGCTTTAAATACTGTGCAAAATCTCTTTTAAGGCCAAAACACCTCAAGGAGAATGTTCAATAAGAACAAAGACAAATGAGGAAACTCCCACTGTTGCCGCTGCAGATAGATAATACTCATCAAGCATTTACCAAGTGCTCTCTAAATATTTGCTCACTTAATCCTTATAGCCATGGTATGAGGCAGGTTTCTCAAGCAGTGCTCTTCACAGTGAAGAATACGGAGGAAAACCTAACTCCACCCCGTTATTCTCATACGTGAACAAGATGGATGCTTAGGAAAAAAAATTAATATTATTCAATTAATAGCATTTGAACGTAAAACAGAAAGCTACCTCTCCACCTGGAGATATCAACCTGATATAATTCTGCCTTTCAAACCTGAGAGAATTCCTGCAGAAACACATTTTGGAAAGGAAAAGGCCTTCCAATTTTAGGCTTACTTTATTTTAGCTACTTCTTTTTTAAAGTTTTGCCTTCTAATCATTAAACATGCTGGAGTTTTAAACAATCTTGATAGTGTGTCTCATCTGGTTGCTCCCCATCTCCCTTTAGGGTTGTAAAGCTCAGAGCAAAGAAGAATAAATCAAGAGGAAATATAAGGATTTCCCAACCACAGGAAAGTCAGGGAGGTGTGAGTCTTCTTTCTTATTCAGCTTCTAAGCAGTAACAACAACAACAAAACTGGGAAAAATACAGGACCCTTGGCACTGGTGAGAGCTAAGAGTAAAAAAATAAAAGAGCCTGTTGGTTAAATATCCTTCTCAGAAGCTTAGCTCACACAGGAGGCTCTACTCTTACAGAGAGTTTCCCCCCAGGGACAACACACCACCTTCAAAGACCAGAGAAGCTTTCTGGGCTTAGGTCAAAATCCTGTACTGATTTTCAGGTTAAGATGAAGGATGAAAGCTGCCTTGCAGAATACATTTTTAAAAAGAGCAAAAACAGTTAAACACAAAATACAACCAAAACAAACAAACAAGAAATGAAGCTTGACCCAGTGCAGTAGCTCTGGCAGCTAAGAAACTAAGAGAAACTTCTGGGGCAGAGAGTTGTTGTGAGTCACTGTCTGACTTCAAACACTGATCCCTCCCCCAAGCCAATGGTTGAGTCCAAACTTACTAAGAATTTGCATCCATAACCACAAATTGAGAAAAAAATAAGTTGAATAGGTTTCCTTACAGTTTCCCTTGTCTGAGAAATACAGACATGCCTCTGAGTGAGGAATGTGGGAGAGAATGCTTCTCTCTGAAATAAGGGAGGAATCCATCCAGTGCTTCATAATGAGTTGAGAAAGTTACCTCAAGACTGAGGATGTCTCCCTATAGGAAAGGGAGATACCCATTCTCCCTGATACAGGAAATTTACCAAAATGTCAGAAGGGAAAACAGACCCTAGTGTTCTAAGAAAGAATGTATACGGCCATCAGTACTCCCTCCAGCCTTCTATCTGAAGAGAAACAGAAAGAACTAAAAACTCTCAGCTCTCAAACCATAGCCTGTGAAGGGAAAGCACTCTGGTCTCAGATAAAGGGAGACAGTCAAGAAGTCAGCAATACTTTATTAGGAAAAACAAAAAAAACAAAAAAAACAGAATGTTTGAAAAGGACTATTCAAACAAGATGAAGAAAAAAAGCAGAGCAACTATGCAAAATATCCCAGTCTAGAGGAAAATAAAGAAAAGAATGTTTAAAGCATCTGGGCATAAAAAACAAATAACCCTTTGCAGGGAAAGTTCAGGTTCTCCTTAGACTTTTGTGCAGCAACATCTAGTGCTAGAAGACCATGGAACAATGGCTACAAATGTGACCCAAGAATATTGCATTGAGGTTTAGTATTATTCATGTTTAAGGTAAAAGAGTGACATTGGCAAACATGGAAGACCTCATGATATACAGGCGCCTATGAGCCCTTCTGAAATTTATCTTTACATAGACTTTGACCATGAAACACAGCCAATTTAGAGAGACGATAAACTGTTTAGAAATGCAAAGCCATGGTGAATGATGGATGGAGAACACTGATTTCATTGAAATATACTCTTAATACTAATCAAACATGGAAATTATGGTTCTAGGACAATGTGAATTTTTTTGTTTGTTTTTTTAACTTTTTACTTTACATTGAAGTATAGCTGATTAACAATGTTGTGATAGTTTCAGGTGCACAGCAAAGGGATTCAGCCATACATGTACATGTTCCATTCTCCCCCAAACTCCCCTCCCATCCAGGCTGCCACATAACATTGAGCAGAATTCCCTGTGTGAATGTTTTAATGTAACAATGTAAACATAACACAAGTAACAAATATGGAGACATGGGGCCAGGTGGAAAGGGTGAGACACACTAGGGGTGAATGTTTTCATGCTTCATAGAAAGGCATTCAGTACAAGATCGAAATTTTAAGGCTTCATGTTAAAATAATACCTTTGGAATGATCCTATTTTTATAAAACAATTTTTAATCCCTTATCTATATTTTTATCTGCATATATGCTTAGAAATATATCTGGAATGACATTAACCTAATGTTAATGATGGTTATTTCTGGGTATTAGGATTTCAGGTGATTATTTTTAACTTGATTTTTGTCCTATTTTCATTATCTGAATATACATATACACATACGTTAATATATGTGTGTGTGTATTACAAAAACAATGCCACGTTTAAAAAAAAAGACTGAAAGTAAATATGGAAAGTTGCTAACACTGTTTATCTATCATTTAAATTAAGTTTTTATATTCAAAGTCCCAATCAGTTTCTCCTGTCTGTACTCATAGCATCTATTAATATAGGATTTTTCTCCTGTACTTCCCTTTCTAACACTTTCAATAGTGTTTGTATATGGAGACATCTTTACATCTTCTATGTTGTTACCTTTTGAACTATTGGTATCTGAATGTTACAGACCAGGAAACAGCTTTGCCCAAGTACACCTTATACGGAAGAGGTGACATCAGTACCCAGATCCGTCTCAAGCCCGTGCCCGCAGTATTTACACCATACCATTTTAGGAACAATTTATTTTCTTACTCTATCTTTTTAAATGAATCTATGTAGAAAAGTAATACCTTTGAAGTCTACTGGAAATCAACTTCATGAAATAAATGGAAATTGTTACCACTCCTAAAATCCAATATTTTGAAGGAGGCTTGAAAAATTAATATATAAGGGAATGCATGGGAGGCAGTTCTTTACCTCGGTTCAGCCAGTGGGCAGTTTGCCTGCTTATAAACATTCTCAGGCTGGATGCTCTGAAGCAGCAAAGAGGTAATTTCACTGATTTAGGGCCTATCTACATTACCACCAAGTTTGTGATTTATTTTCCACTGTAAAAGTTTAGAAGCAAATAACTGTTGCCAAATGACATATATGTAAAATATAGTCCCATCTTAAAACAAGTCAAATTAACCATCAGAAATGAGCTTAAAAAGCAATTCAATTCACTCTTGCCAATTTCAATTTTTGAGACATTCAGGTTTAAGTCCATCAGAGCCAAAAGTAAGTAGTTTTTGGTTAATATTAATGAAATAAAAAGCCAAGTCATAAAATGAGAGATAAATACTATGAAATTATAACATTACCCACCAAATGTTTTTAAATACAAACTTGGTTATTTGCCAGCCTCCCTTGTTAACATTTAGTTCATCCAACATTAATGATGGTAATTTCTAAAGGGTAGAATTTGAGACAATTTTTCTCACCTGTTTGATAACGTTTATTTACTGCTACCTCTTTAGCTCGTTTCAGGAACTGTTCATGTTTATTGTCACTGGTTAACTCCTATTTGTTCTTTGAGTTTCAAAATTCTATTGCTGAGTGAATAGTTCCCTTGAAAACAGGGAAGTCACACATGCATTGTATCTTCATCACCAGATGTTTGGCATTCAGAGGAAGCATCAATGTAGGTAGCAAAATAGCTATGTATTAATTACAGTGTTGTCAATTTTAGCAATTACATGTAATTCATCAGGGACTTTAAGTTGCCACCCCAAATTTGAGATAAGCAAAAGACATTAAACTCCTGGTGTCTGACAGAGATGGTATCAGGACATACTTCTAGCTGGTTCATCACTGTTGACAAGCTCCAACTTTGGAGAAAATAATAGAAACTATCTGGAAATCAGTTCAGATTTTTCCAATTTGGGTGTACTCAAGGACAGTTAGTACACTTCCTCATCAGGAACTACTGTTGTTTCAGATTTAATAGCACAGGAGAGAGAAAAGTCTTATTAAGACTGCTATTAAATAAGAGAACTGGAAACAACTGTAAGCATGGTGGTTGGAATGATTCTGCTGTATTGATTGCCCCTTAGAACCAGAACCATTGATTACTATAATAAAGCCTCTTATTAGCATCTTCCTTTTCCTTCTCTCTTTTGTACCTTACCATGATACTGCTGAACTAACAAAACATACCATATTACCTGCATTATCTTTAACTGTGCTAATAATATATTAGTCCAATTTTCTAGCTCACACAACCCAAGGCACAAAAGATGTGCTCTCTACACACCTAATAACTCTCCTTCCCAATACTAAAGACAATCTATCCAAATAAATACGTTCTTAGTTAGAGGTTCTTGCCTTCTTTCCTTAGACTCAGCTCTTAGGGCAAACATTGGTTGTTTCTCGAATCACTGAGTTCATTTTTTTTTGCTCCAAAGACCATCTTGATCAAGAACTTTTAGGAATGAAACTGTAGGTCATCAGGCACCTGAGTGATATTCTGCGTGATACCAAAAAAAGTTTGAAAGGATGAAACCAATGCACATATCAAATTGTTCTTAGTCATTATTCCTTAGAAATCCTTCCCTATCCACCTCCTCCCTCTTTCTTCAGAGCCTATGTAGGAGGAATGGGCTGCTTGATAAATGCAGACTAATTATATAACTTCACTTCTTCTTTTACAAGATGTTATACCATGGTTACCTCATTTTGTCCCTGTTATGTAATTGGGTTGTAGGATGCTTAAGCCCATACACCTACATTAATATTAATTTTATTTCTGTCCTTTGATTCCAAGACATTCAAGCTCTAATTTTACACTTTTAAGGACAACTTTTTCTTTGAATACAAGACACTCTGCCTTGCCTCTTTTCTCTATTAATCAGACAATTTATAAGTCAAACTCTCTTATGCCCCAGCTATTTTATATGCTATACTTCTTAGATAATCTTATGCAGAAATTTCTCTGCCTTAGATCAAAAGAGAGTCAGAAAGAAATAACAGTGTAGGGAACAAAGAACAACCACAGGTTTAAAGCAATATACATTGTTTTCTTTAAAATAAATTAAATCTGATTTTCAGGTTTTAATTAATTTTAGAATATGGTTAATTCTCTCAAGGGTGACAATGAAACAGTGGGATTTTGTGATTATACTGGGGAGGGATATAGCAAAAACTTCATGAAAGCTCAAGTTAAATGAGTCAGATAGCCAGAAATTTCAATCATATAACCTGCTATTGAATGCCTTAATGGTTAATATTATACAATCAACAAAAAATGATGAGATTAGACCAAACCCCAGGGGGAAAATGGGAGGAAGCCAGAATCATCCCCATCTTTCTCTTTCTCTCTCTTTTTTTTTTTTTTTTTTCTGACATTTCTTCTAGGCAAACCAAAGCTTCAAGGGGAATGATTTCTACCACTTTCAGTGAAACTTACTGTAAAGAAAAATTTTTTAAATAGCAAACAAAACACAATGGTATGACAAGTAACACACAGCCATGATTGAAGAATGTTCAGTATTTTCATCTTGAGTTTAGGTAAAACAATGCATTCTATTGTGCGGCACGGGGGTTGGTGTCTGCTGTGGACAATTTCTTCCATATTTGCATAGGTATGTTTTTGCTATATCAGCAGAAGGGGCACAAGATGTGATTGAGGCCAATTATATAACAGCAGCTCTATAATTTTTAAATGCTGCTATATGACTGAGGCATTTCATCCAAAGACAGATGACTTATTCCAAACATTACTGACAGAAAGAAACAAGAATCTTCCACCAGTTTTCACGTTCAAAAAGTAGAAGAGCAAAAGTTGGATTTTAATCACAGACATCAAGATTAGCACACACCAGAGGGCAAATTCAAAGAAAAAGAATTTTTAAAATCTTGATCTTAATAATTCTCATCACTAGGTTTTCTTTGCCAAATTCCATCCTCTTATTTTTCCCCAGATTAATCAATCTCTTGCTTGAACAATCAATCTATCAATCTAAACACATATTTTTTCCCTCATTAAATGAACGTGCAGTAATACATGTGAACATCTGTGTCCAAAGTTCCCCCAAACACTAGCCAGTATCAACAGTCTGGGAGATTTTCAAGTCCATTTATTACACACCCACCATTACATCATAATCAGCATCAACCTTTATTGGAATTTAAGTCTACTATCATTTTTTCCTTCCCTTGAATTTTTCAAATTCCTAAAAAAATATTTTTGAACAGAAAAAGTATTTAAGAAAGGAAATACAGTGTGTATTTCACCAAGTAAAAGGGAGGAAAAAGAAAGACGCAAATAAAAATGCAGTGTGATTAGAAAAGTGATTGTAAGAGGGAATTTGTTTGCAGACACTAGCATTCTGAGTGTGTGAATTTGATTCACAGTGTTTTGCAAAATCCCCATCAGCATTTTATTTTCATTAAGAAAAAATGGTTGTTTTGGTAGACTGTTTACTAATCATTCTGGCCACAACCCTAAAAAGGATTATTTTCAATTTAACCCTACACTAACTCAAAATACACGTAAATATTACCACCAATGCGGTACCAAGAAAAGTGTCATTTTCAACTTGAATCTACAATCTGCCAATCTTAATATACAATAATTATTACAGCTCAGTAGAATTAAATAAAATTCACTGAATTTTGTTTTTAGAAAAATATCTAGGAGACCTTCAAGATGGCGGAGGAGTAAGTCATGGAGATCACCTTCCTCCCCACAAATACATCAGAAATACATCTACATGTGGAACAACTCCTACAGAACACCTACCAAACACTGGCAGAAGACCTCAGACTTCACAAAAGGCAAGAAACCCTCCATGTACCTGGGTAGGGCAAAAAAAAAAAGGAAAAAACAGAGACAAAAGAATAAGGACAGGACCTGCACCTAAGGACGAAAAGTTTCCACAAACTGGTGGAGCTGGGGGTTGGGTGGGAGGGAAGCTTTGGAGCCATGGAGGAGAGCACAGCAACAGGGGTGCAGAGGGTAAAGCAGAGAGATTCCTGCAGAGAGGATTGGTGCCGACCAGCACTCACCAGCCCGAGAGGCTTGTCTGCTCACCCGCCGGCGTGGGTGGGGGCTGGGAGCTGAGGCTTGGGCTTTGGAGGTCGGATCCCAGGGAGAGGACTGGGGTTGGCGGCGTGAACACAGCCTGAAGGGGGCTAGTGCGCCACAGCTAGCCGGGAGGGAGTCCAGGAAAAAGTCTGGACCTGCCTAAGAAGCAAGAGAACATTGCTCAGGGTGCGCCAGGAGAGGGGATTCAGAGCACCACCTAAAGGAGCTCCAGAGACAGGTGCAAGCTGTGGCTGTCAGAGTGGACCCCAGAGACGGGCATGAAATGCTAAGGCTGCTGCTGCAGCCACCAAGAAGCCTGTGTGCAAGCACAGGTCACTATCCCACCTCTCTTACCAGGAGCCTGTGCAGCCCGCCACTGCCAGGGTCCTGTGATCCAGGGACAACTTCCTCGGGAGAACACACGACGTGCCTCAGGCTATTGCAACCTCACGCTGTCCTCTGCCGCTGCAGGCTCGCCCCCTGCCGCTGCAGGCTCGCCCCACAATCTGTACCCCTCCATCCCCCTGGCCTGAGTGAGCCAGAGCCCTTAATCAGCTGCTACTTTAACCCCATCCTGTCTGAGCAAAGAACAGACTACCTCAGGCGACCTACACGCAGAGGCAGGTCCAAATCCAAAGCTGAACCCTAGGAGCTGTGCGAACAAAGAAGAGAAACTGAAATCTCTCCCAGCAGACTCAGGAGCAGTGGATTAAGTCTCCACAATCAACTTGATGTACCCTGTATCTGTGGAATACCTGAATAGACAACAAATCATCCCAAAATTGAGGCGGCAGACTTTGGGAGCAACTGTAGATTTTGGGTTTGCTTTCTGCATCTAATTTGTTTCTGGTTTTATGTTTATCTTAATTTAGTATTGAGAGTTTATTATCATTGGTAGATTTGTTTATTGATTGGGTTGCTCTCTTCCTATTTTTTACATATAGATATATATATTTTTTTCCTTTTTCTCTTTCTGTGAGTGTGTATGTGTAGGATTCTCTGTGTGATTTTGTCTGTATAGTTTTGCTTCTACCATTTGTCCTAGGGTTCAGTTCATCCATTTTTTCTTTTTTTAATTTCTTTTTGTACAGTTTTCAGAACTTGATATCATTGGTGGATTTGTTTTTTGGTTTTCTTGCTCTCTGCTTTCTTTCTTGCCTTATTTTTTTCTCTTTAATAATTTTTTTACTCTTCATTTTTCTCTTCCTTTCTTTCTTTTTTTTCTCCCTTTTCTTCTCAGTTGTGTGACTGATAGGGTCTTGATGCTCCAGCTGGATGTCAGGCCTGTGCCTCTGAGGTGGGAGAGCCAAGATCAGGACATTGGTCAAACAGAGACCTCCCAGCTCCATGTAATATCAAATGGTGAAAGCTCTTCCAGAGATTGCCATCTCAACACTATGACCCAGCTACACTCAACAACCAGCAAGATACAGTGCTGGACACCCTATGCCAAACAACTAGCAAGACAGGAACACAACCACACCCATTAGCAGAGAGGACGCCTAAAATCATAAGGACACAGACACCCCAAAACACACCACAAGACATGGTCCTGCCCATGAGAAAGGCAAGATCCAGCCTCATCCACCAGAACACAGGCAACAGTCCTCTTCACCAGGAAGCCTATGCAACCCACTGAACCAACCTTACGCACTGAGGGGAGACACCAAACACAATGGGAACTAAGAACCTGCAGCCTGAGAAAAGAAGACCCCAAATACAGTAACTTAAGCAAAATGAGAAGACAGAGAAATACACAGCAGATGAAGGAGCAAAGTAGAAACCCAGGAGACCAAACAAATGAAGAGGAAATAGGCAGTGTACTTGAAAAACAATTCAGAGTAATGATAGTAAAGATGATCCAAAATCTTGGAAATAGAATGGAGAAAATACAAGAAACGTTTAACAAGGACCTAGAAAAACTAAAGAGCAAACAAGCAATGATGAACACAACAATAAATGAAATTAAAAATTCTCTAGAAGGAATCAATAGCAGAATAACTGAGGCAGAAGAATGGATAAGTGACCTGGAAGATAAAATAGTGGAAATAAATACCGCAGCGTAGAATAAAGAAAAAAGAATGAAAAGAATTCAGAACAGTCTCAAAGACCACTGGGACAACATTAAACGCACCAACATTCGAATTATAGGGGTCCCAGAAGAAGAAGAGAAAAAGAAAGGGACTGAGAAAAGATTTGAAGAGATTATAGTTGAAAACTTCCCTAATATGGGAAAGGAAATAGTCAATCAAGTCCAGGAAGTGCAGAGAGTCCCATACAGGAGAAATCCAAGGAGAAATACGCCAAGACACATATTAATCAAACTATCAAAAATTAAATACAAAGAAAAAATATTAAAAGCAGCAAGGGAAAAACAACAAATAACATACAAGGGAATCCCCATAAGCTTAACAGCTGATCTTTCAGCAGAAACTCTGCAAGCCAGAAGGGAGCGGCAGAACATATTTAAATTGATGAAAGGGAAAAACCGACAACCAAGATGACTCTATCCAGCAAGGATCTCATTCAGATTCAACAGAGAAATTAAAACCTTTACAGACAAGCAAAAGCTAAGAGAATTCAGCACCACCAAACGAGCTAAAGAAATGTCTCTAGGTAGGAAACACAAGAGAAGGAAAAGACCTACAATAACAAACCCAAAACAATTAAGAAAATGGTAATTGGTACATACATATCGATAACTACCTTGAATGTAAATGGATTAAATGCTCCAACCAAAAGACATAGACTGGATGGATATGTCTATGAATGGATACAAAATCTATGAATGGATACAAAAACAAGACCCATAAATATGCTGTCTACGAGAGAACCACTTCAGACCTAGGGACACATACAGACTGAAAGTGAGGGGATGGAAAAAGATATTCCACGTAAATAGAAATCAAAAGAAAACTGGAGTAGCAATTCTCATATCAGACAAAATAGACTTTAAAATAAACACTATTACAAGAGACAAAGAAGGACACTACATAATGATCAAGGGATCAATCCAAGAAGAAGATATAACAATTATAAATAGTTATGCACCCAACATCGGAGCAGCTCAATACATAAGGCAAATGCTAACAGCCATAAAAGGGGAAATTGACAGTAACACAATCATAATAGAGGACGTTAAAACCCCACTTTCACCAATGGACAGATCATGCAAAATGAAAATAAATAAGGAAACAAGATGGACTTAATTGATATTTATAGGACATTCCATCCAAAAACAACCAAATACACCTTCTACTCAAGTGCTCATGACACGTTCTCCAGGATAGATCATATCTTGGGTCACAAATCAAGCCTTGGTAAATTTGAGAAAACTGAAATCGTATCAAGTATCTTTTCTGACCACAGTGCTATGAGACTAGATATCAATTACAGGAAAAACACTGTAAAAAATACAAACATATGAAGGCTAAACAATACACTACGTAATAACCAAGAGATCACTGAGAAAATCAAAGAGGAAATCAAAAAATACCTAGAACAAATGACAATGAACACACGATGACCCAATACCTATGGGATGCAGCAAAAGCAATTCTAAGAGGGAAGTTTATAGCACTACAATCCTACCCCAAGAAATAAGAAGCATCTCAAAACAACAAACGAAACTTACACCTAAAGCAATTAGAGAAAGAAGAACAAAAAAACCCCAAAGTTAGCAGAAGGAAAGAAATCATCAAGATCAGATCAGAAATAAATGAAAAAGAAATGAAGGGGCTTCCCTGGTGGTGCAATGGTTGGGAGTCCGCCTGCCAATGCAGGGGACGCAGGTTCGTGCCCCGGTCCGGGAGGATACCACGTGCTGCGGAGCGGCAGGGCCTGTGAGCCGTGGCCGCTGGGCCTGCGCGTCCAGAGCCTGTGCTCCTCAGTGGGAGAGGCCACAGCAGTGAGAGGCCCGCGTACCAAGATAAAAAAAAAAAAAAGAAATGAAGGAAACAATAGCAAAGATCAATAAAACTAAAAGCTGGTTCTTTGAGAAGATAAACAAAATTGATAAACCATTAGCCAGACTCATGAAGAAAAAAAGGGAGAAGACTCAAATCAATAGAATTAGAAATGAAAAAGGAGAAGTAACAACTGACACTAAAGAAATACAAAGGATCATGAGAGATTACTACAAGAAACTATATGCCAATAAATGGACAACCTGGAAGAAATGGACAAATTCTTAGAAAAGCACAATGTTCTGAGACTGAACCAGGAAGAAATAGAAAATATAAACAGACCAATCACAAGCACTGATATTGAGACTGTGATTAAAAATCTTCCAACAAAAAAAAAGCCCAGGACGAGACGGCTTCACAGGTGAATTCTATCAAACATTTAGAGAAGAGCTAACACCTATCCTTCTCAAACTCTTCAAAAATACAGCAGAGGGAGGAACACTCCTAAAGTCATTCTACAAGGTCACCATCACCCTGATACCAAAACTAGACAAAGATGTTACAAAGAAAGGAGACTACAGGCCAATATCACTGATGAACACAGATGCAAAAATCCTCAAAAAAGTACTAGCAAACAAAATCCAACCGCACATTAAAAGGATCATACATAATGACCAAGTGGGGCTTACCCAAGGAATGCAAGGATACTTCAATATACACTAATCAATCAATGTGAGAAACCATATTAACAAATTGGAGGATAAAAAACATGATAATCTCAAGAGATGCAGAAAAAGCTTTTGACAAAATTCAACATCCGTGCATGACAGAACTCTCCAGAAAGTAGGCATTGAGGGAACTTACCTCAACATAATAAAGGCCATATATGACAAACCCACAGCCAACATAGTTCTCAATGGTGACAAACTGAAACCATTTCCTCTAAGATCAGTGGACAAGACTAGGTTGTCCACTCTCACTACTATTATTCAACATAGTTTTGGAAGTTTTAGCCAAAGCAATCAGAGAAGAAAAAGAGACAAAAGGAATCTAAATTAGAAGCAAAGCTGTCACTGTTTGAAGATGACATGATACTATACATAGAGAATCCTAAAGATGCTACCAGAAAACTACCAGAGATAATCAATGAATTTGGTAAAGTAGCAGGATACAAAATTAATGCACTGAAATCTCTTGAATTCCTATACACTAACGGTGAACAATCTGAAAGAGAAATTAAGGAAACACTCCCATTTATCATTGCAACAAAAAGAATAAAATACCTGGGAATAAACCTACTTAAGGAGACAAAAGACCTGTATGCAGAAAACTATAAGACACTGATGGAAGGAATTAAAGATAATACAAACAGAAGAAGAGATATACCACTTTCTTGGATTGGAAGAATCAACATTGTGCAATTGACTCTACTACCCAAAGCAATCTACAGATTCAATGCAATCCCTATTAAATGACCAATGGCATTTTTCACAGAACTAGAACAAAAAATTTCACAATTTGTATGGAAACACAAAAGACCCCGAATAGCCAAAGCAATCTTGAGAAAGAAAAATGGAGCTACAGGAATAAGGCTCCCTGACCCAGACTATACTACAAAGCTACAGTAATCAAGAGAGTATGGTACTGACACAAAAACAGAAATATAGATCAATGGAACAGGATAGAAAGCTCAGAGATAAGCCCACGCACATATGGTCACCTTACTTTTGATAATGGAGGCAAGAATATATAATGGAGAAAAGACAGCCTTTTCAATAAGTGGTGCTGCGAAAACGGGACAGCTACATGTAAAAGAATGAAATTAGAACACTCTCTAACACCATACACAAAAATAAACTCAAAATGGATTAAAGACCTAAATGTAAGGCCAGACACTATCAAGCTCTTAGAGGAAAACATAGGCAGAACACTCTATGACATAAATCACTGCAAGATAGTTTTTGACACAACTCCTAGAGAAATGGTAATAAAAATAAACAAATGGAACCTAATGAAACTAAAAATCTTGTGCACAGCAAAGGAAACCATAAACAAGACAAAAAGACAAACCTCAGAATGGGGAAAAATATTTGCAAATGAAGCAACTGACAAAGGAATAATCTCCAAAATTTACAAGCAGCTCATGTAGCTCAATATCAGAAAAACAAACAACCCAATCCAAAACTGGGCAGAAGATCTAAATAGACATTTCTCCAAAGAAGATATAGATTGCCAACAAACACATGAAAGGATGCTCAACATCACTAATCATTAGAGAAATGCAAATCAAGACTACAATGAGGTATCACCTCACACCAGTCAGAATGGCCCTCATCAAAAAATCTACAAACAATAAATGCTGGAGAGGGTGTGGAGAAAAGGGAACCCTCTTGCACTGTTGGTGGAAATTTAAATTGATACAGCCAGTATGGAGAATGGTATGGAGTTTCCTTAAAAAACTAAAAATAGAACTACCCTATGACCCAGCAATCCCACTACTGGTCATATACCCTGAGAAAACCGTAATTCAAAAAGAGTCATGTACCACAATGTTCATTGCAGCTCTATTTACAATAATCAGGACATGGAAGCAACCTAAGTGTCCATCAACAGATGAATGGATAAAGAAGATGTGGCGCATATATACAATGCAATATTACTCAGCCATTAAAAGAAACGAAATTGAGTTATTTGTGGTGAGGTGGATGGACCTGGAGTCTGTCATACAGAGTGAAGTGAGTCAGAAAGAGAAAAACAAATACCATATGCTAACACATATATATGGAATCTAAAAAAAAAAAAAAAAAAAAAAAAAGGTTCTGAAGAACCTAGTGGCAGGACAGGAATAAACATGCAGATGTGGGGAATGGACTTGAGGACATGGGGAGGCAGAAGGGTAAGCTGGGACGAAGTGAGAGAGTAGCATGGACACATATACACTACCAAATGTAAAACAGATAGCTAGTGGGAAGCAGCTGCATAGCACAGGGAGATCAGCTCAGTGCTTTGTGATCACCTAGAAGGGTGGTATAGGGAGGGTGGGAGGGAGACACAAGAGGGATAATTTATGGGGATATATGTATATGTATAGCTGATTCACTTTATTATAAAGCAGAAACTAACACACCACTGTAAAGCAATTATACTCTAATAAAGATGTTAAAAAAATAAAATTAAAAATTAAAATTTAAAAAAGTATGTACGTTTCACACAAAAAGAATATTTAAATCATCATTTATTCCTCAAAGCTTACTAATTTTGAAAGTTTATTTTGCCATATGCTTGAAGTAGCATTTATAAGAGGAAGTCAAAATATAATGTTAAAATGAAGTGAACGTTCCTTTATCTTACTAGACAGATGTGATTAAAGCCAAAAATGTGTCTTCATATCCCCTAGATAGAGATATAAAACTTATGTTTCAATTTCAACTAAATGATAGAAATAGTAAGCAACAAAATCATTTTTAAAAACAAAACAGTAAGCAACAAAATCCATTTTTTAAAAAAAATAGTAAGCATAAAATCAGTTTTCTTTATTACTCCATTACTCTATTTTATTGGCACACTACAAGTAAAAGTAACATCTCTGTTGCCACTTAACAAAGTCCTTTGATGTGCATCATCACATTTAACAATTCTCAACATAATCTCTCACAATAGGAATATTATTCCTATTTTGCATATGAAGGTATCGAGACTCAAGTTGAATGATCTACCTATGTTCTCAGGTGCCAATGCCAAGTCTGAGTACTCCCACTCTCTCTTTTGCTGCTTTGTCGTTGTCACGAAAATATAACTGGGGTAGCCTGAGAAAACGGCAGAGCTAGCCTGCTGGAGTATGAGTTGCCATGTGGAGTGGAGCCTAATCCTCTCTGATGAGGCCAAGCCATGTGAGCACCTAGCCAAGAACAATGACACCACCTAGCTAACCCACAGCCGACTGCAGACGCTTGAATGCATACTGCTGAGACATGCTCAGATCAGCAGGACCACCACAACTGGACTGCAAGAAGCAATAAGTGGTTGTTGTTTTAAGCCCTGAGTTTTGGGGTTGCTTGTTACACAGCATTACTGTGGCAATAGTCAACTGATACACAATTCAAAGTTTTCAACACACAAAGCCTCAGCATTGTCATTGGCTGTCCAAGGAGAATCTGGAGGTTCAGCAGCATGTAACCCAGCGTTTGATAAAGTAAGGGGCTTTAAAAGTTAGCCAATCTTACTTATACTCTACATAAACATCCAGATAAATATGGCTATTCTTACAATAAAAAATGAATTATCCACCCTAATCTGATGACTTAATTTCTACCATGACACTCATATGATTTCCTAATGGTGATTGTAGAAAAAATAAAAATAATAAAACAGTGGTTCAAAAAACACTTAAAACTGTTATTTCTGTCTTGGTACATGCTCTCTCTGTTAAGTCACTGTTGCAGTGAAAAGATTATGATTTCGTTAATAATATTGTGATGACATAGCAAACATGGTCGAAAATGGATACATGTATTTATGCTCCACAATTCTCTATTTTAGAAATTACTGAAGTGCAGGCAGTGCAGAATCAAAGAAGGTTAAATACAAGACAACATTAAGATGTAAACTTGGGATATACCCACAACAGTATGTGCTCCAAAAACATTTTTTAAAGTATAAATGGAAGGATGAAAATACTTATGAAAGAGCTGGTTTCTACTAAAAGTTCCCTTGCACTAAAAATATGGAATGACCTCAAGTTAATTAGAAATTATCAGTGATATCATTACTTGGATATTAAAGAGCTCTCCCACTCTTTGGCAAGTTTAAATGATATTTCGTCATTCCCTTGTAAAATGAAAATGTTTTAAATCAGACAATTCCAACAATAATAACTACCTTAGTGCTACCATATGCCAGATTCAGGACCAAGTGTTCTATATGCATTGCTCATTTAATTCTAACAACTGTCCTACGGCATAGACACTGCTATTCCCATTTTATGGATGAGAAAACTGGCACTGCCCCAAATCACACAGCTAATGACTGGTAGGATTGAACTCAAATATGCCTGTCACCAAAGCCTATGCTCTTAAACATTCAGAATTATGTATAATGTTAGACAAATAAGTTATTCTTGACATGGCCAGGTCCTGGACTTATGAGGAATTTCCTCTCTAAGAGCTGGTGAATTTGGGTCCAGCTTTCAAGACTTCCTTGTTAATCATTTCTCATAATGCATCCACAACTATACATGTTGGTGAGTCATGGAGAATTGCTAAATTTTCCTTGGGAAACAGGAAGAAAGAACAAAAAATTTTTAGCATGAGACTTCATATCTGGCTCTTGCTAAGATGAAAACATCCTTCGATGCAAATAAATATTGACCTTCTATATCACATTAATGAAGAAACCTAATCATGTATAAGAGAGTAAGAAATATATATATACACATATTATATATTTATATATATATATATAACTAGAACTGAATTCTCAACTTTTGTGTTAATTATGTAGGCACTCAACTTTCTTCTGAATTGAGTCAACTGATGCTGTCATGTTTAAGGAAACAACCTCAGGACATTTAATGTCACTATTTGAAATATCAGATCAACAGAACATTTTGTTGGTAATATGATGCTCAGCATCTCCTTATTAATGAAATAATTGTTATTTCTCAATTAACTACTCCAGAGTTTGGTCTAAGCTAACAATTAAAAATATTGAATATTTAGTATGTGTCAGACACAATTTTAGGTGCTGTAGACATTAGAATTAATGTAGACATTAATTCTTCCCCATTTAATAGATGAAGGAATTAAGTCTTAAAGAGATTAAATAACTTGTTCAAGGTCACTCAGGTAGTCAGTTTACAACGCTGACTCTATTACCTCTATACTGCATTAGAACCAGAAATATAGGGGAACATAAGAAATTCAAAAAATGAAACTGGGCTTCTAGGCATCTAAAAGCATCAGTCACACCGAAGGTTTTCCAATGACTGAAGGCAATTCTAAATTTGATTCTCTTCTGCTCAGTCCTGTGCTCTAAGCTGTGTCTTCCTGCTTCTCTCCTTTCACTGGGGTTTTCATAAAACAAGGACTTCATGGTTATGCATTCCCCACTCTTTCTTTCCTCCAGGTATCTGGGTATTTCTTGTGCTAAGCAAGGAAAGAAAAAGATCCACCTGCTATCAAGAAGAAAGCAACTGGGCTTCCCTGGTGGCGCAGTGGTTGGGAGTCCGCCTGCTGATGCGGGGGACGCGGGTTCGTGCCCCGGTCCAGAGGGATCCCACATGCCGTGGAGCGGCTGGGCCCGTGGGCCGTGGCCACTGAGCCTGCATGTCCGGAGCCTGTGCTCCACAATGGGAGAGGCCACAACAGTAAGAGGCCCCCGTACTGCAAAAAAAAAATAAAATAAAAATAAAAGCAACTAAGAGTGCCCTGTCAGTGACTGTCATTAATAATACAGCATTAGATACTTGAAAGTTGCAGAGCAGGTCTTAAGCATTCTCACCACACCCACAAAGAGTTAATGATGGAAGGTGATGGATGTGTTAATAATATTGATTTTGATAATCATCCCACAGTGTATATGTAAATCAAATTATCATATTATGTATAACTGCATTTGTCACTTATTCCTCAATAAAGTTGGGAGAGAAAGAGTTCCCTGTCAGATGTATCTGTGGGACTGCCAAGATGACTAGGGCATAGAGACTTGTGTGTTTAATGGAATATATCTCACTGAGAATTAATGTCATTACTAATTAGAATACTCATACCCTCAGCTTAAGAAGGAAGGCAAGTTCTCTGCTTTCATCTTTCAGAGTCCAGCAATTTATATTTTTGCCCTTTCAATTATTCTAGGGTAACAAGTAACCAAATGGGCAATACTCATGAGATATAATCATTAAGCACTTTTCTCCCGTCTCTCCTTAAATGGACTGGGTGAGTTGATTATTCTCTAGCTCCTAGATGAAAACTTTGCCAGACCCCATGAAATTTTGGTTACACTTTCCCGGGTCCCTCAATCAGTATCCTGGATCATGGAAAAGTCATGTTGCTTTTGCATTAAGGCTTCTCCTCCTAAGGCACAAGGCCAGTGAAAAAACCGGAATCTTGGAGGAAGGAAAGGTCCATCATTGACTTATGCTCTCTTTCCCTAAACAGCTTGGTTAGGTATCTCCTTCTTGCCCTGCTATCATGGTTTCTGACACTTCGAGAAACTTACTGAAGAGATGGGGGAGGCAGGAAAGTTCTTACCTGACTGCTATAGTAGCAAGCTGAAATTAACCTCTGTGAGCTCGGCACATGTTTAAAATGCATGATCCCTATCTGTATGTGTCTCTCTCTCATTCTCACTTTCTCATGCTTTTGTGGATTCTTCAGAGACCCCTATATTAAGGTAGGTGCTCTAGGTGTAGAGCCTGAGACAGGGATTCTTGTGCAAATAATTTTCGAGGGAGAACTCTCAGAAGAAACCTCTAAGGGACTGAGATGGGACAAGAGAATGAGCTTGGCAAAGAGCTTATTTCAGCTGAAGTTTATTATCAGCCTGAGCCATGGAGAGCTCTGGAGCATGGCTCTAATGCCTTGAGGCAAACATGCTGAGTTTTTACACTTCTGGATTTTTCAGTCAGTGGACATAGGCAGCCTCCAGATTGATGGGAGGTATAAACCACAAGGCACCTCTGGGCAAGGAGGCTCCTGTCAGCCAAGGGCAGTCCTCCAGAGCATAAGGTCAGCTGTTAGCAGCTGGTACCCACAGCTGCTTGAGAATGGACGCACCTCCTCAGGTAAAGATATGGACTGAGAACTAACACGTGCTAACCTCACTCCCCCGACTAGAGCCCTTCTGTCTTCAGCTCTTTTGATGTGTACGATGCATTTTCCTGTAGCTCATTTTTCATTCCCTCCTCAACACTAAGCATAGATAATCCTAGCTTTTCTCTGCTAAGCTCTGGTTGCCCCTCCTGGAAGCCCCATGGAAAGGATAAAAGGAGACCCCATGCTAGCTACAGGCTATCCTGAAAATAGTCCTACTGAACCCTGGCTCATGACACCAAAGGTGTATGATGGGAATCAGAGAACATTAAGAACTCTCACGCAAATCCTCCACCAAGCTCTAGTCTCCACTTCCTCAGACTCTCCAAGCCTCTCTTCTGTTCCTGGCGATCTTCATGAAGCAATGTAGTGGCCATTGTCTTTACGCCTTGGCCAAAACTGGCACAAGAAGAGTCCTATTTTAACACCCTGATAGATTAATTTAGAATCTTTTCCATATGGCATACTCTTTTTGAGGGATGGAGCTCCTGGCAGTTACATGATTATATGGTACACTCCCAAATTACTTGATTCAATTTCAGGAAAATCAGTGTAATGATTTGTGCCAAACCAGGTATAATTTTATGCTCTGTGAGTTACCAAGGTATTTCAAACAGTTCATTAGAGAAAAACTTAAGATTTGGAAAATGCAAATGGACTGAGACTTCCCCACCCCTACCCTCACCCCTGTACACACAAAGTACTTCTTTCACCATCTTATTTGACCTTTTCCAAAATGAGTAAAAACATAATTAAGTGATAATACTTGTTATTAACAAAAACTGGAAACAAATGTCCCTCAAATGGGGAATGCATAAACAAACCATATTGTATCCATACAATGAAATACTACTCAGTGATAAAAGGAATGAATTACTGACAAAAGCAACAACATGGATGAATCTCAAATTCCTTATGCTACATGAAAGGAGCCAGACTCAAAAGGCTGCACGCTGTATGATTCCACTTATACTACATTTTGGGAAAGTCAAAATTATAGAGAAAGAAAACAAATCAGTTTTTGCCAGGGACTGGGGGAAAGGGCTGATTACAAAAGGGTCCATGGGAATTTGGGGTCGGGGGGTGACAGAAGTATTCAATATGTTAATTGTGGTGATGGTTACAAGACTTCAACATTTAACATTTGTTAAAACTTACAGAACTGTAGACTTAACAGAGGTAAAATTAACTCTGTACAAATTATACCTAAATTTAAAAAAAGAAAGCACAGCTTACCAATAAGCCTATTGTTATATAAGCCAAAAATAACAATAAAATTAAAAACATAATTCATAAATTTATTGACTTAAAAATCTCTGCCCATTTTTAATTTGCAAGCATCAGAATCTTGAATTCTAAGAGAAATTTCAAAATATTGTGTCCTCAAAAAATTAACTTTAATCTGTAATGAATTCTCCTTCATAATTAGTCAGATCCATTCATAGTCAAAGCCATTGCAGATCAGATTGTTAGAATAAAACACATTCAAAGTAGCCCTCCAAAAAGTCAATCCCATCTAAATATCTGTTTCAATACACCTCTTTGACAAGGAAGTCGCCCAGACGCTGCATGTGCTGGACCTGTTCTAATGACCCAGGAGCAGATAAAAGCCAAAGTGAACCCATCTCTGATTTCTCTACAGGCTTGCAGTTATGGGAGGTCTTTGTCAACTCTACATTTTGGGAACTGACCCAAGGCCTGGGACTTGGCAGGAAAAGGTTGAACTCAAGATCCATTTCTTCAAAGAGCAAATGAAATTCATACACCACAATTTTTCCTACCACATAGCTCACCACGCTCAAAGCAAATGTGAATCCACTGCAGGGAAGGGGATGGAACCGAACCAAGAGTAGCAAAGTCGGTAGTAAAGATTTTATGCTGTTGACATAGCCTGTTCTCCAGGCAAGCTCCACAACCAACCAGTGTTTTTTACAGGATCCCAGGATCTATAAAGAGAATTATAATCACTTCCTTTCCTTTTTGGCAGAATTCAGTCAATGTTAAGGTTGGCACGGAGGGGTCATTTTCAGGGGACAATTAGGAACCACCAAATGATTAAAATCCTTAAATACTGCAAGAATGAAGAATTGTGCCCCTTGTCTAAGGCTTAATATACTCTATCTACAAAGCATGCCTTACATAATATTGGGACATTTCTGTATAATAATTTAAGATATTTAATAATATAATATTTAATAATATACTTTATGTATATTTCTGAGAAATACAGAGGCTGAGTGTAAACTTCAGTAAATCCAGCTAATTCAATATACTTTAGTTAACAACTGAAAGTATGCACCTTGGTTCAGGGAACTGTATGTGTAAAATCTTTTTTTAAAAAAAGAAACAAATCTCGTGGACATTCTCAATGACCTTCAAGCTTGATATCCCCTTTATGGGTGCATCACCATGTAAACATCCGGGGGGGGGCACTCATCTAATGCTTCCAGCTACTTGGGGGAATGCCTTTGTTTTTTTGGTTTTTTTTTTTTTTTTTTTTAATGCCTTTGTTTTTCACCTCTGTCTCCCAGGCCACTGGCACAAGACAGAACATATGAGTCCAAACAAGTCTGGAATGAATCCGTGAAGATACATGAAGTTTGAAATAAAAACAAACCGTAAGTATTGATAGTGAGAATTAACATTTATTGAATGTTTACCATGCATGGTCATTGCCCTGTGCCTTATTGAATCTTCACAATAACTTATGAATTAGGTACCATTATCATCCCCATTCTACTGGGAGGTGTAAAAAGATAAAGTAATGTGAAACGCAAAAGTAACACATGATGAAGTTCAGATTCAAATCCAAGCAGCCTGTCCTTGGAGTCAGTCATCTTCTAACTACTTCATAATATTAGCTTGCTAATTATAATAGACTACAGTATTCATAAGCAAGATAGGTATACACAAATGCTATATTTTGCTTAAGTTTTCCTTATACTGTAAAATTATTACCATATGGATAGGTATTTAGCACCACCGTTTCTAATTTTCCTTCTAGATTCCTCTAATTTTCTTTCTAATTTGTTCAAAATGAAACAAATGATTATGTAAAAATCACTCGAGTACCTAGTTATTTCTAGACTTAGTTGATGAAACTATTCTCAGCAGATTATATTCATTTTAACTGCAAGTTTTAAATGACACATTAGCCCTTCTGGCCCAAGTTTTGGGCTAAATATAGCAATTATGTTCTACAGGTGAAGGTCACTTTGCGGAATGTGCCATCTAAAAACTAGGACTTTCAGAGACACCTATGGAAAGAGAATACATGTAAAAGTATCTCTTTAAATTTTAGTCTCAATATACAAAATCTGGTTTGAGTTACAATTTTATTTACCACACCCTTTTAGGAAAGCATTTATTAATAAGTAAGGCGTGCTTCATAATGTTCTCAGAGCAAACACAATCCTTCTGTTAGCAATCTTAGACTTCTTAACGCATAATATTTATTACAATCAAATTGAGAGAAAAATTGACCAGTTTAAGTAAAGGTTCTACTTAGTAATGCATGGATTAGATTAATTTCCACATTTATCATCTTTTTACTAGAAGCTCACACAGAAGCAGGAAAGAGGGTCTTTATGGACATTTGTCTGAAGAATTCCTTTATATTGTGCCAAAGAACAGGATGGCAAAGAAAAAACAATGTTAGGTTGACTGCACTGATGGTCCCAATTAATGACTTTCTTGTATCTCTATCCTTTGCCCTGTGACTACTTTGCCATTTCTCTTATCAAGAGGTAGAGTCTATCTGCCCTCTCCTTAAATCTGGCTGACCTGTGACTTGCTTTAGCCAGCAGGGTGCAGCCAACGTAACACCATTCCAGTTCCAATTTAGCCTCAGCATGCTTTCTATTCCCAGTCTCTCTCTCTCTGTCTCTCTCTGTCTCTCTCTGTCTCTGTCTCTGTCTCCCTCTGTCTCTCACTTTCTCTCTCTCTGTCACTCAGGGCCCTGTCTCTGCCCTCTGAAGAGACTGCTCTCTTAAGGATGAGAGATGATTGGGGTAGGGGACAGCTGAAGCACCCCAGCCAAAAGCCAACCAGCTTTTAGAACCAGAGCAGCTTAGCAGGCTCAGGGCTGACCATGCACATAAGGGAGCCAACCAAGACCAGAACAACCCAGGATAGCCCAGCTTAAATTACTGACCCATGGAATTGGCACTAAACAAATGGCTGCTGTTTAAGTCGCTATGTTTTAGAATGGTTTGTTACACAACAATAGCTAACTGATACAGGAAAATATTTGTAAAAATAATTCAAATAATATTTTAAAATTTGTGTCAGCCTTTTAAATACTATTTATGAAATATTTATATCTCACAGAAGAAACTAAATTGTTATTTAACATATAGTATAATTACATAATTATCTTAATTCCTCTTGCTTGATGTAACTTTTATATATGCCTAATTCTCAATAAACGTGTTGAATCGAACTGGATATCTGGTTGTCCTTAATAACTCAATGATTTATGAGAAAAATATTAATTAAAAAACCTTTATTCTGGATTCAGAAATAATGATCTTATAATACACAAAACCCTTAAGAATTTTTGTCACAATTTAAGTTTAATAAAATAATTGCCAAGTCTAAGGACAACTGTAATGTTCTTAAAATTTTGAAACAAGATTAGGGCAATGGTATTCATTGTTATAGGATTTGTTTTGCTTTGTTTTCAAGCAGTGATTCTCAGTAAGAACATTTTAATTTCCGTCCAGTGTTTGTGTAAGTATATATATCAAAACAATATGTGTCCATACAATCTCTAGTATTTTTTTTCTTCTATGTTCTGTTATATTCTATTCTCCTGCTCTTTTCTTTTTCTTTTAATGCTGGTCTCTAACCAATAAACTGATTTCACAACCTACTCATGGGTCAAGACCTCTAGTTTGAAAACACTGGCTTAGGACTTAGTTTCCATCTGCTATGAATCACAATCGTTGGAAAATGTTTTGATGATAAAGTACTTGCCTAAGGGTTGAGCTGTTCTTTGCTCACAGTTAATACTTTTTCTCCACCCTGAGTGGCCACAGGTAGTTTTTCCAATATAGTAATGACAACGATTAACAACTGCCTAGTGATTTTGAGATTACAAAGCAGTTTTCATATATATTACTTCAAACCTCCACTGGGTTAATTGGCAAAGGAAACACAATATTGTGCAATTAAGTTTAATTCTAGGTAGATCTGTAATTTCGTTATTCAAGATAAAGTGAAATTTCAGCAAGTAAGACACCTCACATCATTTTCCCATGTCCTGGTAAATTAGTTAGTTTTGAATGTGTGATGTGCAGGGATTTTCTGGAAAAGGTACACATTATTTAAACCAAAAAGCTTCTCATAGCCATATAAAATAAGGCAACCATGTTAGACTGCAGTTTTCAAATTGTTTAGAATTTACCACTTCGAACCATGGTCAAAAGAAGTTACAAAGATCTGTAGCCAGAGGCTTGTGGTTGCCAAAGGGGAGTGGGGGTAGGAAAGGATAGACTGGGAGTTTGGGATTAGCAGATGCAAACTAGTATATACAGGATGGATAAACAACAAGGTCCTACTGTATAGCTCAGGGAACTATATTCAGTATCATGTGATAAACCATAATGGAAAAGAATAGGAAAAATAATATATACATAAAACTGAATCACTTCTCTGTACAGCGGAAATTAACACAATATTGTAAATCAACTATACTTCAATAAAGTTTTTTTAAAAGGATTTCTACTCAGAAAACTATTATATAAGCCTGCCTGTGTATAAGTGGTGACATTTTATTCTTGATAAGTGTCTCTCAGAAACAAAGGGCCTGATTTATATAGTCAGGTGTTAATTAAGTCACTAATGTTACCATGTTTTCTTAATTACTTTATTTTGAACAACAGGATAATATTTGGGGATGATACCTTAGCCTAAAATTACTTCTATTAATCCTAGTTTAGATACCTTTAGAAGTTTATGTAAACAGAACTAGTATAACAGAAAGTAAGAGGATTATTCCTAGGTGGGCATGACCTCACAATTGCAAATGTTGTAGATAATTTAAAGGGGCCTTTTCAGGATCACTTCAAAAATAAATACAGTAAATGGTTTCACAGATCTCCTCCAATATATGCAGGATTAATGGTCAAAAAACTATCATACTTTTTGCAAATGATACTTATGGCTTGGGCTAAAATTTCCAGTGGCTGTATCATATAGGGTTTCGAAAATTGCTGCATTTCAAACAATATAAATGGAAGTGGACAGATTTATCCTGGAAAACTCTATTAGATGACTCCAAAAGATGCTCCAGTGGTAAAAAAATAAAAAGGCAATGTGCCCAAAAGTCATGTGAAGATTCGGAGGGTGGGGGAGGTTCTATGAAATGAGTAAGGTAAAAGCACTATTCATAAAAAACATCGCTGAATACAACATATGATTTAAATACATATGTAGCAGTCACTGTTATCTGTCAATTCAATACTCATAACTTCTTTGTGAATAAAATCCCAATTTCATTTAGATCAGCAATGCATTTAGCCCTAGGCAATGAATCATGATTTATCTTAAACAGTGATGCTCAACTCTGATGACAAATTATAGTCACCCGGGGATAAATACAGTTATCTTGTATCGGTATAAAGGTAGATCAATGGATTAGAAGAGAGTCCAAAAATAGACCCACAAATGTAAAGTCAATCAAATGGGACTGTCCCAGATAAACCTGAACATGCGGTCACCTAAATACAAGCAAGGCAAACGAAAACTATAATGTTACCATAGATACTGTTTTATCTCATGCCTGTTGAATTGATACTAATTTTAGCCTTGAGAGGAAGCCATGGTGTAGATAAAGGTCGTTCCCTACATGCACTTCTCCATCAAATGCTCAATGGAGTGGCCAGTGAAATTCTACACTCAGTGCTCTGTACTGCAGAGGTAAATGAGGGATGGTGGGAGGGTTAATCACGTGAGAATTCAATTTGCCTTGGTGTGCTAATGAGGTATTATTAAAAGCAATCTTTGGAATAGTGTGGTCCAGCTGTATTGCTTATGCATGAAAACAGCTATTTAATAAAGCTGAAATGTCTTCAAAATGAAGCTCACATTTACTCTAATGTTATGTGAGATCACTGGATCAGAATTAGCCATTACTGATTTATAGGACCTTCTTCTCGTTATTTTCTCCTCCATCGCAACACTCAGCAGGCATAACTGAAAGGAGTCACCATGTAAGGTTTTCTTGTTGTTAGTGACCGTTTACACCTGTGTTGAATTAGACAGTTTTTCCAAGTGAAGCCGGTAGTTTCACACAATCTGAGAGCCCTGTGTATCATTCATTACAAACTGGAAGAGCTATGTTCCCATTGGACGTGGGACCAGCAGCTGCCTGATTCCAAGCAGTGCCCCTCTGCAGTCAAGCTTGGACAAGGACAGCATCTCCATGCTTATTTGGGCAGCTGTAGCAGGAGGCCCCCAAGTTCCCCTTAGGTTTCTTTTTTTCCTTTCCAGTCTATGGTGGATGTACCACTCTACCCTTGCTCTCTCATCATCCATAATTTCTTACTACCTTCCTCTCTCATCTTGAATATCAATCTCTGATTGAGCCCTCAAGCAACATCATCCAGGCCGTTCAGAGCCTCCTGCCTTTTCAAAGAACTTGCAAAGGGCAGTTGTCAGTGCTGACCCAACAATAAGAAAACACTCATACCAAGATTCCTAAGTCTAGAGCAAGAAATATCCTTCATTTATGGCCATTCTCAATTCTAATCATCACTACCGCAACAAACAAATGAGCCCAAACTTTATCACAAAATCTATTCCAACTCTAAAGGTCTGGGGGGCAAGAAGATCTGGGTTTGAGTATCACTTGCAAGTATGTAATTTCTGCTACTGGGAAATTCTCTTTCCTGTTGTCTTAACCATAACAGTTGCCTCCTAGAAGGACGCAGGTAAGATATGAACCACTTTGAACAGCATTTACAGCTGTTTATGATCTGACCTCCACCCATCCATGCCTCTCAGCTGCAGCTGCTCCTTGACTTATACTTCATTCTCCAATAATGCAGAGTCACTGGTAGATCCTGAGGGCCCTGGCAGGCTTTTGCGCTTTTGACCATGTTATTTCCCCTGCCTTAAATGCCCCTGCACGCTCTTATCCACCTGGAAAACTCCTCTCCATCTACCAAGTCTCAGCTCCAAGGCTGTCTTCCTACTCTCCCTGGCAGCTATAAAACCTTTCCCTGTGAGGACTTCACTGTACTTGGCCTAGCCTTTCATCAGAGTATGTACCTTAAGTCTACATTGTCTTGTTTGTGTCTCTTCTATAAATTCTGTGAAAAAAGGGAACTATGTCTTTCCAGCTCTGAATCCCCAGCAGCTAACAAAATCCCTGGCATATTGTTAGGGCTCAATAAATATTTGGGGACTGACAGCCTCAAAGTAAGATGAAATGCATCAGTGTTCTTGCCCCGTGACCCAGCAGCCAGCAATGCCTCCAGTATATTTTTGGGCTCAATAAATATTTGTTGACTGACAGAGAGAAAGGAAGATTAAATGCATCAGTTCACTAAAAATTTTAAATGGAACTTGTCAGTATACTTTATAGGTAGTTTTTCCTAATTTGCTTAGACTATACATTTAGGGATTTTTTTAAAAAAAGGTTTAAAATACCATTCAAAGATGGCAAAAGGTATGATGAAGAGTATCTAATTACTAAGTACTTTACAAATGCAAAAGCATTTGAAGCACTAGGCCACAAAAGCCAACAGATCACAATAATAAAGTAAAATAAATAAGACAATGTGTCACAGCAGGTGAGGTATTTATAGCAGCGATATATGCTATATGATTAGTCAATGATTTTCTCTTTAACCAACTAAGGAAAACTTGCAAAGTATTAAATGGGGAACAAAAGTAGTAAGACAGCCTTTGAAACACACCTTGAAAGCATCTATCTAAGCCTGCACATCCCCAGCATCAGATTTTCACAGATTGGGGTGATGCCAATCAGATACAGAATAACAGACTTAAACTTAAATCCTATTTTTCAACAACTCCTTATTTGTTTGATTTTCTGGTGTGTCAGAGAAAATGCACCCTTTCTCAGATAATCCTACACTAAATGTACCAAAAGCCAGGAACGGGAGTGACTTGGCCTGCCTGTTAATACACTGCAACTAAAACAATGACAATAAATCTCTGGCAGCAGACTTAAGCCTAAATTCCTCAGGCTTCTAATCCACTGTCCTTATGGTCATACATTATGAACGGGTAACACTGGAAGCATGAATAATTAGGGAGGACATAGCTAATATGCTCAAACAGTTACATCAGAGAGCACAGACAGCAATCTGCCAATAATCAAAAGAAACAAATTGAAGCTTAAGGCCTTCTGGTTATGGGACTCTACAGAGTCAGATACACAGACAAGCTGTTTCATCTTTGCTGCTTCAGACTGACATAGATGAAGACATGGCTTCCACGAAGGCTCAGATATCAGAGTGATGAGACCCAAAATCACAGGGAAGCAAGGGGAAATGGAAAATGAGCTCTCCATTTATGATATCTCTTGTCAATCAAAATAGGTTGAAAAATGCCACATCATTTCAATAGCCTTCATAATTAATTTTGGAATCTTGCCACCATTCACCATTTAAGATTCTGATTCCAGTTCTCAAGCAGCTTCAGGCAAAGTTTTCTTTCCAACTGCTTCCAGTGATGGACAGGTCCTTAACCCAGACAAGAATAATGTAAGAAGGATAAAAAGCCATGAATCACAGATAAAGTGTTTTATTAACTTATCTCCAAAATATTCAAAATCAGTTATCAGCAATTTCTAATTTCTCATGAGACCCCCAAAATAAGGAACATTAGAAATAATTACACTTAAAATAGTTCATTTTTTCACAAATATAAGTGCCCTTTTTAATATGTCAAACACCATGAGCAGCTTTTTGGAAATTTCCTTTCTAATAACTCTATTTCTTATTTAAATCAAGCCGTTGGATTTTTTTTTTTTCATTATTACATTTCCTTAACTAAAAGACTATAATGGAAGATTTGTGTAACCAGAATATTTCATTTTTATTTTAACAAATATCCATGAAACTGTTAGTATTTCATTTCCCAAAAGAGGAATTTCAGAATTCCTTCTCAATCCTGAAACTTTCTTTGCTTTCTTTCTAAGCTGCTCTTTCCTAAAAGCTCTAGTTAAAAGTTTACACTTTTGGAAGTAAATCTCTCAGTTTAGCCATTCTTTTAGGAGGAAGAGCCCTATTTGGCCTGAAAATTAATCACCAGTTGTTTCCTTAAAAGGGATAGTAGTAAAGCTGATTCTTGAACACTACAGTAAAGCTGATTCTTGAACACTATCCGCCTTTATCACTAATGCGCTCATCAAATACCCCTAGCCACACTCAGATCACGTCTGGCAGATTAACAGGGGAGACTGAAGCTTGACACAGATTTCCTGGGTGTTTGATCTTCAGATATGGACTTATTCTTGCTGATTGATATTGCTTTAGTAGCCGCTTATAAAAATAAGGCGTGACTTTGACCTAAACGGTAGCCTTGCCTTTCCCACTGGAAGGCCACCATTTAACCAGAGACTGGTTACCTGGTCCCTATAAACTCCGAGAGGGTGCAGTGGACACTGCTCTTGCCCACCCAGATATGCTACCTCCATATGCTACCTTTTTGCAGCTTCCATGCACCTACCCCCAGCTTCTATGTGCTCTGTTTCTAAATGCTTGCACCCATAGCCTTCGTCAGGGGTTTTCCTTGGGCCCCTGGGACTGCCCATTCAGTACGGAGAGCTGGAAGTGTCTGGAAGTTACACCAGGATGGCCCATGACCAATAAGAGACGGGTGTAGGAATATGAAAGGAAGGGTCTCTTGCCTCAAGGCGGGACATATTCTGAGGCGTATTTATGCTCTAGAGCACCCCACAACATCATGCTGAGGCCTGGACTGCCCCCGAAATAGAGCCCTTATTTAGCTTCGTCCCCATCCCTGGCCTGTTCCCACCACTCCTTTGCCATTCTCTCCTGGGATCCTTTCCTAGGATTCCCCTGCACACAACCCACATCTCAGAGTCTGCTTCTGGGGAACCCAAACTAAGACAAAATGCTGGTGTAAGGACTGTTCAGTCTCCAGGAGGAGAGGGAGTAAAACAGGAAGGAAGCTAATATGTACAGACCCAGCACTAAGCACTTCATATATATTATTTCATTGGCTCTTACCGAAGGGTGAGACATGGATCATCTAAGGTAGAGAAACACAAGGAAGTCTGCACAAGTGAATCTTTGTCCTGTGGCCTCCACATCAGACGTCAGAAGGGCATATACCTATTCTGCCCCTTGTTTTCAAGAACAAGAATACTAAAGACAGGGCTTCCCTGGTGGCGCAGTGGTTGAGAGTCCGCCTGCCGATGCAGGGGACACGGGTTCGTGCCCCGGTCCGGGAAGATCCCACGTGCCGCGGAGCGGCTGGGCCCGTGAGCCATGGCCGCTGGGCCTGCGCATCCGGAGCCTGTGCTCCGCAACGGGAGAGGCCACAACAGTGAGAGGCCCACATACCGCAGAAAAAAAAAAAAAAAAAGAATACTAAAGACATACAGATGGACAATAGGTCCATGAAAAGATGCTCAGTGTCACTAATCATCAGGGAAATGCAAATCAAGACCACAATGAGATATCACCTCAGACCTGTTAAAATGGCCATCATCAAACAGACAACAAATAACAAATGTTGGTGAGGATGTGGAGAAAAAAGAACCCTCGTGCTCTGTTGATAGGAATGCAAATTGGTGGAGTTACTATGGAAAACAGTATGGAAATTCCACAAATTTAAAAACAGAACCACTATCTGATCTAGCAATGCCACTTCTGAACATTTATCTGAAGTCAAAAACACCCACTAACTCAGAAAGGTATACACACACCCCTGTTCCTTGCAGCATTATATACAATAGCCAAGATATGGAAACAACCTAGGTGTCCATCAATGGATGAATAAAGAAAATGTGGCACAGATATACAATGGAATATTATTCAGCCATCAAAAGGAAGCCTGGCTCTTTGTGACAACATGGATGGACCTGGAGGGCATTTGCTAAGTCAAATAAGTCAGACAGAGAAAGACAAATACCATACACTCTCACTTACATGTGGAATCTGTAAAACAAAAATAACTCATAGATACAGAGAACAGATTGTTCTTTGCCAGAGGCAGTGGGAGGGGAGCGGGCAAAATGGGTGAATGGAGTCAAAAGGTTCAAACCTCCAGTTATAAGACAAATGAGTCATGGGATATAATGTATATCATGGCTAATATAGTTAAAACTGTACCACGCATTTGAAAGTCACTAAGAGAGTAAACTGTAAAAGTTCTCACCACGAGAAACAAAACTGTAACTATGTGTGGTGATGGATGTTAACTAGACTTATTGTGGTGATTATTTCTCAATATATCCATATATTGAATCATTATGTTGTATACCTGAAGCTAATATAATGTTATATGTTAATTATATCTCAGTAAAAATAATAACAATAAACATTTATCGAATTTTTACCACAATGTGCCAGCCTAATATATGCTAATATGTGTGTGTGTGTGTGTGTGTGTGTGTGTGTGTGTGTGTGTGTTGCCTAATGTCACACATCTTGTAAGTGGTGGATCTGGAATACAAATCTTAATCTGGTCTATTCCTGAATCCATACTTTCATCTACTATGCCATGTGACTAAAACAAAATAAGGAACATTCACTAACCAATTTTACATGGTTTCCTAAGGCTCCTTATGCAAAGACACCATCATTTCTCTGCAGCTAGGAGAAATATGTTGAAAGGATGAGCTAACCAATATATCATTTTAAGCCTTCAAAAGAAAAAAAAGAGGTGGTCTCTAGAATATCCTGGAACAACCTGAAAATCACATTAGACAGTGCATATGGTCAACAGCCAAGAAATGAGAAAATCTTGCATCTCAGTCCATGAACTCTGTATGAAATTGACAGATATTTTCCTGTGTCTCAGGTTACTTATCTGTTGAATGTGTGTCCTTTAACACAATGGGGCAAGGATGCTGGGAACAGAGAGTATTAAAAGAGGATGCTGAAGGTGTAGGAAGGGTACCTGTCTTGGAAAGAAAGCATGACAGTGCTCATTGTAAAATGTACAACTTACACATATTATAAGCCATGTGAATTAGAAAATTTGGTTGTGATACATTGATTATGTAGCCAAATAGTCCTGTTCTTTGAAAAGCCATAACGTAATATCATGTCCTCTGGCTGCCTGAGAAATGCAGATTAAAATCATTCAAGACAGAGGGACTTTAATCAAGAACATGAGGATGGCTCTAAAGCGTGGGAGATTTGATTCAGCTTAGACATTCAGAGTAAGCCACTATCTCAGGAAGAAACGCCCCCCAAAAGAAAACCAGCTATTTGCAAGCCAGAGGATGATACATAGGAGGCATTCTCAGCAGAAACACACACATACACAAACACACGCATAGTATTGACACTAATAAGAAACCAGTTCTGGGGCTCTGTGCGTTGAAAACAGTAAGACGTTTTCTTCTTTCTTTCCCACACTGGATGAGACAGAAATTTTTCATCAGCCTAGATCTTAGCCTCTCTGCCATGTGAGTTGGTGGTTATTCCCATCAAGGGGCTGAATCTAGGTTAGGCTTGTGACTTGCTTTGATTTAGAGAATGTGGTAGAAGCCAGAGTGAGCCAGTATTAATTGTTAGCCTCAAGAATTCCCGTGTGTTTCCATTCTCCCTCTTGAAACCACACTATCACTGTTTGCATAAGCCTGACAAAGCCTGCTGGAGGATGAGACCCCCATGGTCCAACTGTCCCCATTATCCCAGTTTACGGTCAGGAAATATCCAGGCTACGCTGCCCTGCTGACCCAGCAGCTAACCACAGATTCTTGAGTGACCCCAGATAAAAGCAGAAGAATCACCCAACTAAGCCCAGCACAGACTGCTGACTCAGGATAGTGACCTATATACATGGTTGTTGTTTTAAGCCACTACATTTCTGATGGTTTCCTACACATACATAGCTATCTGATACACGCCTCTGCTTTTGTTTTTAAATGTTTACAATTGACAATGTAATTCCATCATTTTTTGAGAACCATTCTATTTTATGTGTTCTGTGAATATTTATGTATAAAATAAAATGTCTAGTGAGCATCACATTTAAGAGGCAGTGTTGCATGGTAGATAAAATCAAAGTGGGACATGCAGGATTCGAATCTGAGATCTCCTGCTGGCCTTGCATAAGTTACCTCAACTTTTCTCATCTGGAAAATGGGAAAAATAACAACACACAGTGCCTCATTTGGTTATCGTGAGAATTAAATGAATACACTTAAAATCCTTAGAATGGTGCTTCATACATAACAAGCACTAAACACAAATACATCGTGATGGTTACAATGACAAATCTCTTCCCATCGTGTCAAACATGTATATGCCTACATACCATCTTTCTGATTCATATAGTTTCCCTGTATTGTGGGTGGGCAGGTATAAATGCATCCCCCTTTGGTGGATGAGGAGACACAGGCTCAGACAATTTAAGTGACATCACCCTAGTCACTGTTTTTGAGTCCAAAAGTCTCTCACCACAGTACACAAAAGACCTTGCCTAACCAAAGCCCAAACACAAAGGACTGGTTGAGTAAATTATGGTATATCCACCCCATGGGACTATAAGGCTACCATGACATTACCACTTGACTTACAGGCATTTTCATGGAGTTTTATTGGGAGAATTAAAGCAAGATGCAAGAAAATGTGTATGGTATAATACTACTTTTGTAGCACAAAGACACTTGTATCTATGGATGTATACATATACATACATACAAATATCTATGCATATATAATAAGTCTGCCTTATTACATGAGCTTAAAGAAAATTATGTAAGATACACAGTAGGTTGTAACACTAAGAGAGGAAGTGACATGAGAAGAAACAGGAAAAACATCCCCCCAAAAAACTGTACTAAAGAATCCTACAAGCATGCATATGATCTTATTTATAGGAGATGGATATATATGGATATGTAGATAAAAAATGTTTTTTAATATGCTTAAAATTAAAAATATTTTTTCTCTTTTTGAATATATCTGATGTGATGTGGTATCAAATATAAAAGTGTTATTACTTGTTCTACAGGCAAAAAAAAAAAAAAAATAGGATCTCTCCAAAGCCACACCATTTTACTACTTTCACAGAACTCTTTGCAATAAATACAAGGAAGTTAAAGCCCCCTGTATTTGTCTCAATACTTCAGCTGCATCCATCTCCGCCCCAATTTAGCTGAGGATCAATGGTTTACATTAGAATTAGCCTCTGCATTCTGGTTGGAATTGGAAAGAGGAAAATAATTTGTTGTGAATCATCCTGAAACATACAACATGAATTCTATACATTTGCTGAGGTATAACATACATGTGGTGAAGTACTCTAAAGCAGAGTTGGGTGAATGTTTACATATGTTTACACTCATGGAGGCACCATCCGAACCGAGATCTACATTTCCATATCACCCCCAAATTTCTCAGGTGCCACTTTCCAACATTACCTTCCTCAAGAGGAAAGTAGATTACTATTCTGATCTCTATCACCAGAGATTAGTTTTGCCTCTTCTTGAACTTCATACAAAAGGAATCTTCTGTATCTTTTATATCTGGCTTCTTTCATTCAACATGACATTTATGAGATTTCATCCCTATTGTAGCATGTATTAATAGTTCATTATAACAATGTGTTTATGCATTCTCTTGTTGATAGACAACTGGGTTGTTTGCAGTTTGGAATTATTACAAATAGAAAACATTATGAACATTATAATAACTGTCTCCTGAAGAACATATATGCTCATTTCTCTTAGGCTATATGGTAAACACAAACATTCCTTTAATAAATACTAATAAACAGTTTTCCAAAGTGGTTGTGTAACCAATTTACATTCCCAACCAATTTGCTCTCCCACTGCATGAGACTTCCAGTTATCCACATCTTTGCAAAACTTAGTACCGTCGGTCTTTTCAATTTTTGTCCTTCTGGTGGGCATGCAGCATATCTTTACACTGGGTAAAAGTATATGTCATTATAAGTTTGCTATATTAATTTTTACCATAAAAATCTCTGATACAGAGGAGCATAAATTTGATATTAATTAGTAAAAACCAGCTCTTTTAATTCTTCAAAAATTAGAGGACTGGGGCTTCCCTGGTGGCGCAGTGGTTGAGAGTCCGCCTGCCGATGCGGGGGACATGGGTTCGTGCCCTGGTCCAGGAGGATTCCACATGCCGCAGAGCGGCTGGGCCCGTGAGCCATGGCCGCTGGGCCTGCGCGTCCGGAGCCTGTGCTCCGCAACGGGAGAGGCCACAACAGTGAGAGGCCCACGTACCACACACACACACAAAAAAAAATTAGAGGACTAAAGCATTTGCCACATTTAATTTTGAGATAATGCATGAAAATGATGAAGAAATTGAAAGTATACTATACAAATACATTATTAACAGTATACTACTTTTGGGAAACTAGATAACATTTGTTTTCAATTCTAAGAGAGCAGCTAAAAACAATTATAAGCCTTTAGTGTTTGACCTTATTACAAGTTTGGGGGAGGAAAGTATTCTTGGTTTCTGATTCCACAGCCAAATTACAAAGCATTCCTATGTGCAATGCATATTCTTAATGAATAAAATTGAGTGGTTTTGGGAATTAAAGTGATTGTAAATCAGATCTGGAGTTAAATAAAGTAACCACTACAAAGCATATGGTTTGTCTCCTTAAAGGTTCTATTTATATCCATTGGATGACAACCACCAGGCAGTACATAGTTCCCTTAGCTCAAGTTATAGAGACCTAAAAATATATTTCCTGGCTTCCACCAGGAACTGGCAGAATCTCAAAAAGGAGTTCGTGGCTTGGCCAAAACACAACCATTCTTTCAGACCAATGTTGACTGCATTAGACTAAGTCCCATTAGTATTGATATAAGAGGAAGAAATGTTTATCCCTATATTTGACAATTTAACCATTTCCTGTTTGCACTGGTGGTCTAAGGCACACTTTGGGAATCACTGACCATCAGCCTAGCACAGTCTTTAAAGCAGGTTCCGGCATCGGTCTTATCCACAGTAAAATTGGACTTGCTTCTAGAGTTTTCCTCACTGCAGGGACCTCATCTATCATCACTGTTTCAGCACAGTATTAGGTCATGATATTTTTCAGGTGTTTCAGTCTTAGAAAACCACTTCATGACCTGACCTGTCCACCTGGAAGTTCAGTCACAAACCCAGAGACAGCTTGTCCTACAATGATGCAAATTTGGATGGAAGGCTATTGGCCACAGATTCGATTCCCCTTTTCCTCCAGAGTCCATCCCCCATCTCAACTCTTTAACTTCAGATTAACATGACTTCACATCCTATCCAATTCCCTTTGCCCACAGCACCCGTAGCCTATGGCCGGTGTTTACACACCTCAGATGAATCTGAGACAACAGTCCCCCAAATAGATTCATTCTCCTTCTCCTTGAAATTACATTCCATCTCCTCCTTCTTTATCTCCCAAAGTCACACACTCTTGTCCCTGTCCCTGGTGGTGAAAGCTGCCTTTTCTTTACAACCAGTCAATAAATCCTGCTTGGCCTTTCAAAGTAGCTCCTGTCTCCTTTGCCATCACCGTTCCTTTCCCAACCCTCTAAGTCTAGTTACTATGTCCTATGCCATTATCTCTTAGTTCATCCCTGTGTCGCAGTCTCTCCACCCTTGCAATTTGCCCCACACCAAACCCTTCCACCTTGCAAACCTTCCCCTCTCAATTAGAGAACCAAGTGCATGTGTTTCCACTGGCCTTCGAGATACTCTATAAGTTGGACCCTATTGATCTCCCATTTCTCTTGTTCCTGTGATTCAAATACCAATCATTCCTTCTTAGAGAAGCAGCCTGAGCCACACTATCAAAGACTCTGCTCCCAGGCCAAGGGAAGTGACCACTGAAAGCCATTCTTCTCATCACAGCTGACTAGACCAGAGATGGACATCTGGCCCTTGAAATCTGGCATCGAGGCTCAGTGATGCTAGTGCATCTCTGCTGTAGTGAGGCGGCCAAAGCAAACAAGCCCTTCTAAAGAGACAAAGAAGTACGTAGCAGGAAGTCAAAGAAGTAGGGAAGAGACACTAAGTTTCCTAGAGAGACACAGGTAGTCATCTGAGCTCCTGACTCCTAATTTCTGGCTGCTATTTTTCATGAGGGCCTACTGAGTTTCTTGCCAAAGCCCTTTATCCTCCAAAATTATACTGCCCAAAGCCAGCTGGACAGGGCTCTGTTCCTTGTGGATAAATCTGCCTAAGCCTTATTTGAGCACCATGCCTGCCTTCAGCTGTGCGTCTTCCTGCATCGGCAGGCGGACTCTCAACCACTGCGCCCCCAGGGAAGCCCTCTCCCGGTCCTTAAATGCTCCCCGCACTCCCCCCACCCCCCACATCTGACTCTAGGCCACCATTTTGTACTTTTCAACTCCACTCCACTTCTTCCAGGAGGCTCTCTTTGCTCCAGCTTTCACTGATTTCTACCAAGATGGGAGTCAGGGAAGGCTTGGGAAACTTTATATTTACTTTCCCCTCTCAGGCTCCATTTCCTGATACGGAAATCGAGTAAAATAAAATTTACTATATGAGTTTCTTGTGAGCCTACATTAGAGAACATACATGAAAATGCCTAGGCAGTTCCTTGCTCTATTCCATGCCCACTGAATAGTCCATTGCATTTCCTCTATTTTTTGATTCCTATAGAATTTTGCTTCAACATCAAGCTGCCACCAGGTAGCAACAAAGACATGTCAGTTATTCAGAAATATGTATGATGTGGGCCCAATTATCTTCAAATATCAGAAAGTTCAAGTGACATGTTCTTCCAGATCAAGAGGTGAAGAGAACCCAAGTGAGGTTAACTGAATGCCTAGCCTGGATCACTAAATGCTTATGACCCATCCTGACCCTAGGATATGAAAGGACTTCTGGAGAGTGAACCCAAACTCCATTAAAATGATTTTTTTTCTAGAAAGTAAAGGTTTGATTTTTCAAGTATATTACTTGTATGTATTTTTCCCATCAACTCACTCTGCATATTTTATTACTTTTGGAAACACATCAAGTGAAGAAATAAAGATGACTCGGTTGATACGTATATGAAAATGAAATTTCTAAACCAGAAGAATTTCAATTATATTAGGAAATACCTCAACCATGAAAATTCTAGCAGATATAAGATTACAGGATCACACAACCCAGAAAACATAACTTAAAGCCAACAAGTAAAGAATCTTGTGTTTTTAATAGTTTCCCATAACCCCTAAATGGAAAATTATATTCTTATTATTCTTCAACTCATTGACTTAAATGACCAATCAGAAATGGTTTTGCAAAGTTAGTAAAGGATAGGAAAAATATAAAGCAAAGTTTCAAGGAAGCTAGCTTAATATATATTCTTTTCTTCTTTTATAAATTTGGAGAAGATTTGGTGCAGGCATTAGAAATCAATCAGGGAGATGGGATACCTGATTCCTATTCCTTAGATTTTTATGATATTTGGCAAGTTATATAATTTATGTTCCTCATTTTCCTCATTCATGAAATTAAAAGATAGCTGATGGGAGAGAAAATTAGTACAATCCTTTTAAAGGGTAATTTGGCAATGCCTACTAAAATGTGAAATGCTTATAATTTCTGGCCCAGCATTTCCCTTCTCTGTGCATCCTAAAGAAAGCCAGTGCAAGGAAGCACTTGTGTTCCAGCATTATTTGTAATCGGGAAAATTCTGAAACAAGCCAAATATCCATCTGAAGAGAATGACATGAAACAAACTATGGGGCATCCATATGATGAAAAAGTGTGAAGTAGCTCTATGTCTATTAATACGCAAAGGTCTCTAAGACATATCATTAAATATAAAAAGCAAGTTACATAAAACATGGTGCTATTTATTGCACATACACTAAATGGTATTTCATATTTCCTGCAGATACATGTATTTGTATGTCAATGTTCGTGACAAGTTTGGAAGGTTGCACAGCAGACTGACCACTGGTGCTCGTTTGGGAAACGGAAGTGCCAAAGAGGACGTTGACCTCATTTGTGTTGTTTTTGGTTTTCACATGAAGAAGATATTCGTAGATTATATGTGTAATTACAATGATTTTTTTAAAAAATTAGAGTTCTAGTCTAGATAATCTCAAAGTCCCTTCCGAGTTCTTTGTTTGTTGAGAAAGTATGGATGATTTCTTATTTGGAAATCTTAATTTATATCTCATATTGTAACATACCTACACTTAACTAGTCTTTATTATCTGTTAGTCTAGTATTTTGTAAACCCATATCTGATTTACAAGCAAATAGCTGGGAATTACCTATCATTTCAAAAGGAAGTGACACAAATGTGAAATAGCTTTATAGATTTGTAGCCAAATCCTCAGAGCCTTGGGCAGGATATTTAACACGGTTTCCAAGTCAGCATCAACAAAGGACCCAATTTACAGTGTGTCAGTGGCTACAGTGCTGGGCTTTTCTGGACTAAAAGAACTCAAAGTACTCTGGTGTTGCCAATTCTATCACAAAATTCTAAGGCACAGAATGAAATGCTATTCTCTGTGTTTCATAAAAAGGATCTACTATAAACCATCATATCTTTCTAAAGTGTTAACCAATCAACTCAATATCCCATTCAATATTCTTTTCTCAACAGTTATCTCAGAGTATACCTGACCTGGCTTTATCTTTTTTTTTTTTTTTCAAGTATTAGAGGGAGGAAACACAGGTATAGAAAACACCGAAGCGCTGCTTGGTAAAACTAAACACAATTTACTGGAGGCAAAACGTAACACTTTTGCAAACTGCATTTGGCACAATGTATCCATGCCCATCACTGGCCCATTTGCAAAACTGTAAATTGGTCCCCCATGTCTTACATCCGATGATGGTGACACAGTGAAAGAGTATTATTAGTACTGCATACAATGACTTAAAAGTATTTCCGCATCTACAAGAAACTTAGTGACTGCAAGCTTGCAAGAGACCTTGTTCGGGACTTCAGGTCTCTCCCTTTATTTCATATTCCAACCAGATTTTAAGTTGGATTCCATGACTTAACCCATTTCTCTTCTGGAAGGAGTTCATTCCTCGTCTACCTCAGTCTCATCCTGAGAAATGGGCATTCCTTCTCTTTTCTAGGGCCAATTCTGGCCTTGGTATATTGATCCAATTCCATCCCTCTTTCCTCGTGACTCTGTGTGATTAATCTTCCCCTCTTTCTCTTGCACCTCCAATTTCCTCCTTTCCCCTGATTCCTTTTGTTATACATAGAAATGCTCAGGCTTCTCTAAATAGAAATACAAGTCCTTCAATCAGGGATATTACACTCAGAACCCAGAGTCTTCCTTCCTCCCCAGGGACCGGCCTCTGCTTCCCAGTGCTTTGATGTCTTCTCCATTGCTCAGTGGACTCCACTGTCTCCAGGATTTTCCATTTCTTTATACTTTGAGGCCCAGTGGTCTGCCTCAGTTCTTACTATCTACAGTGTATCCAGAACATATGACACCACGGGCCTAACACTCCCTGAAATTTGCCCCTTTTCATTCTTCCCATTTTATACCAGTCCACTGACTCCTGTTTTTCCCTCTCTCATTTTACATGTAAGTGTGAGTCCTTGTACATCTTGTCTTGCTCTGCTGAGAGAAATCATCTAGTATGTGCCACCGCGCATGATGAAGGCATAAAAGGGGCATTGTTCTTAATACAGTTTATGTGAGTGGCTTGCCCTGGAGCATAACTTCAAAGAACAGAATAAGAAGAACTATTCCCAGACTGAGAATTGTGCGATCAGGGGCCTCTGAACCCACCTGGAACCCATACTTTCACTGTGCTTCAGCTTTCACTTTTGGCAACTGACTCCTCACATCAGGATCATCGCCCCTGACATGTCTGATTCAAGGGCCAGTTTCATATTCCCACATGCCTGCTGGATATTTCCACTGGGTAACCTGCCAGCTCCTCAAGTCATCTTACCGGAAATTGCGGTTTTACCTTGCTTATTCCCACCTACACCCTCCAAGCCACCTCTCTTTCCAGTAAGTTTCTCAAGAGTACAAATCATCACTTATTCCACTCATTCAACTCTAATTCCTACAGGGGGGACCCTGAGGGCATAACTCATTGAGAAAATATTTTGTCAAGTCTTCAGAGCATTCATTTGCTTTTTGAGAAAACTTTTAAGTCCTTAGAGAAGAGGTAAATATTGAATTCAAATCTACCCATTTTTCAAAGGTCATCTTCAACTTGAACATTCTAAATCTTTTCTCAGGGCATTACACAAGCTTTTTATAACAAGTTAACAGACTTCATTTTACAAGTTGGTACTTCACTAGTTTTGCAAAGAAAAGGACATTCTTTGCATAAGTATGATTGTTGAAATTGGGATCCAGTTCAAGTAAACAGTTAGCTCATTAATTCTATGGTTGGTGCCTAGATTATACTGTTAATGTTATTTGTGTCTGCATTGAAGTTAATGAAAAAGCCAGTTTATCCAAAAAAATAGTAATGGAGAAACCAGTGAATAAAGATTCCTCTTTCAAACTCTGAATTTAATCAATAGTTCTAATCATTCAATTTCTAATTTCTATTTTTAAAAACCGAAACACATCTCTTGTAAAGTAAAATATGATTTTATTACAATAAATTATGAAAGTTATGTATAGTCACTGTAGAGAAAATTGCAAATGTGAGGCAACTACAAGTAAGTAAATTAAAATCATTCATAAGCCCACCAGCTACAGAAAACCACTGTTATTTTGGTGCTTATCCATACAGTTTTTAAGCATTTTCTCTTTTTTAAAAAAATAAGATATTTTTGTTCATTTTCCTTTGTAGTCTGCATATTTCTCTTGACATTAGAACATGAATATTTTTCTGTATTAGTTAATTTGGCAACATCATTTTTAATGCCTGCATAAGGTTCCATTATAGACATATATCCTAATTATTTAACTGATTTCCTATTGTTGAATATTTATAGTTTATTTTCCAATTTATTATACTATTGATCAGTACCACAATGAACTTCTTTATAATTTCTACCCACTTTCATGAAAATTTCCTTAGAATAATGCATTAAAAGTGAAACTGTTAGATCAAAGGACTTGAGGGTTTTTATGCTTTTGATAAATATGTCAAAAGCTACCCAGAAAAGCTCAATCAATTTAAATTCTCTGAAAATAGCTTAGAGTGGTATTTAACCTCATCACTGCCAACCACCAGCTCTCTTAGTTTTAGAAAAAAGGAAACTTTATGGGTGAAAATAACCGCTGTTTTAATTTGTATTTCTTTGGTTAGTAGTGAAGTTAACAATTTTCTTAAACTTATTTATGCTTGTATTTCTTTCTTTCTTCCTTTCTTTCTCTTGCTTTTCTTTTCATTAATTGTCCATTTGTATTCTTTGCACATTTTTCTGTTTTTCTTATATTCTAGGTACTGAATAAGGATCTAAATCTTCTAAATGTCATTTATTTTGCAAAAAATATTCCATCTGCTTTGTTTTGTTGTGTCTTTGCATTTTGCTTTTTTAATTTGTCAATTGCTTTATGTGGAAGCATTTTTCATAATGCTGTCAAATTTAACTTTCCTTTTGTAGATTCTGTCTCTTATTGAATAATCCACTCTTACCCAACTGATTTAGTACCTTTATTATGTGTTAGTTTTGTTTGTCTGTTTGCTTCATAGTCATTAGGTATGTTTATGAACTTTCTGTTCTGTTTTACTGATGTGTTGGTTTCCATTGTCAATAAAATGCTGCATTAGTTGTCTTACACTGTGTTTGAAATTTTGATTGCCAAAATTCCCTCAGTGTTTCTCAAGTAGTTTCTCCAAAAAATTTCAGATTAACTTGAGCTGTTTTCCAAATTTATAAAATAACTTTCCATCTTTGAATTTGCATTAATTTAATTTGGGAATGATGTGTGTCTTTAAAATATTATCCTATCTAGAAATAGGGCATTTCTATTTATTTAAAACTGTTTCTTTTATTATTTTGAGAATGTTTTAGATTGTTTTTAATGTATAAATTCCGTATACTCCATAAGATTTTTTTAAATGTAGGTATTTTATATTTTGGGTTGGGTTGTTGTTTTGAATATCATTTCCACAAACTTTTTATTACCAAACACAGGAAACTTCTCATTTTGTAAATTTATTTTAGAAATATCCTCCTTATTGAATTCTTTATTAGCATTAATCTTTTCAGATGATCTTGTGTTCTTAGGGTAAACAATCATGTCATATGCAAATTATAGAATAGCTTTTTTTCTAATATTTATAGTCCTTATTTCATTTTTTGGGCCAGTGTTCACTAATACGAATGACAGTGAAAAACTTGGCTTCTTCTTAATTTAATGGGAGGATGCCCCAAAAATGTTACTATTATTCATGATGTTGGTTGCCAGTTTGACATTAGTATCTTACTATCCTTAATTTGTAAGATCTCTTAAAAATTATTAGGAATAGATGTTGAACACATGTCTGTCACTTATCAGTATGATCTCATGGTTCTCCTCCTTTTGTCTGTTAAAGCAGTGCCAATATAGATACGTTTTCCAATATTGGAATATTCTTACATTTGAGGATCAATCTCTACTTTATTATGTTGTATGATTCTTATAATGCTAGATTTTATGTATAGACACCTTCAATCTTATTCACCCAGTAGAATAATTCTTCAGTGTGGTTTATAAATGGAATACATTATATGAAGTAATAGGAAACAATGCATGTAACATTTTCATTTTCTCAAAGCTCCACACATATTTCTACATGGTTGGAAGAAAGGCTATTAAAATTATCTGAGGTAATGCTTTCCAAGAAAATCACATATATAGCATACGTTCAGAAACGTCCAGTGAACAGCCTCTTAACCCGAAAAGAAGTTACACGAATTGCACTTGGAAAAAAGGCACTTCTTTGCTACCTTTTAGGGGAAATGACATTTTTTTAAATGACTACCTCAGAAAGCATTATTCACGTGGCACATTCACTATGTAATTCTGAACCCCCCCCCCAAAGGTAGATTCTAACAAAGAGAGAAAAGGAATTCTAACCATAATATTGTAGACAAAAAGGGGTTAAGCTGTCAGCATTACGTTCCCGGTGATACTTAACATCGTGGTAAATAGAAACAGACACTCACTCACATTGTCTCTTGAGACACTAATAGTCAGCCAAGAGGTCTATTTTTAGTAAAATACTGTTTAACCTAATAATCCTCTACGCCAAAAGAAAAAAATTATCAATTTTTGTCAGATCCACAAAGTCAAAGCAAAGACAACTGAGGCCAAAAAAACTCTGGATTTTCAAACAAAAAATTTCACGTTCACTAGATCCTCCCATGACAACGAGTACGTGTATGCCTTTGAACAGGAGTAGCATTTTGAAGTATCATATCCGGCTCCAGGAACAGGATTTAATAGGATGTGGAAATTTTACAGTTGACCTTTAATGTGGTACTGCGTTGAGAAGGAAGAAGTTCAAAAAGGGTAAAGTGTTACATTCCATTAGTGGCTGGAAATTTCAGGCAAGAATAAGCAAGGCGAGCCCATGGCAGGATTTCAAATTCATGCACATGGCTAAACCAGCAACAAGCAATTTTGACAATCGCACACTGTGCATTGCTGGAAAACTATTTCCTGCTTTCTTTTTAACCCTCAGGCTCTTACTTGCTCCTTGAAACTGAGCACTGGGTAAAAGCACTTTGGAAAACTGTTAGTATCTACTAAAGCTGGACATATGCTCTGTCTGTAAGCAGTGGTGTGCCAAGCTGGCGCTCACCAGCTCATAAGCCCACTGTACACAGGTCCTCTCCACTCTGCAGTCGAGTACACCACTGCTTATAACTCAGTAGTTTCACTCTGAGGTACATGCCCAGAAGACAAGCTTTCACATACACAACATAGATGTGCACTAGAAAATCCATTGCAGTTCCATTAATAACAGCTCCAAACTAGAAACTAGCCAAAGGCCCATAACTTTACAATGGATAAATGAAATGAATGTTGGAACATTCACACAACGGAATACTTTTCAGCAATGAGAATTGCAATTGCATATGATAATATGGATGAGTCTTCCAAACACTTTGTTGAGTGAAAGAACTCAGCACAAAAGAAGACCTGCCTTATGTTTCCACTGATACAAAGTACAAAACAGACACAGCTCATCTACGCTGTTAAAGTCAGGAGATTACCCTTGGGGGGAGGGGCAGTAGCATCTGGAAGGAAGCAGGATGAGTGGAGCAGGGGGACAGAGGGTTAGGTTGGGGGCATGTGAGGACTTCTGGGATGCTGGGAATGTCCTGTTTCTTAATCTGGGTGTCAGGGTGCTGGTTACATGGATATGCTCAGGTTGTAAAAGTTCAGGAACTGTGTACTTTTCTAAATGTATATTTCAATAAAAAATATATAAGAAAGGAAGGAAGGAAGGAAGGAAGGAAGGAAGGAAGGAAGGAAGGGAGGAAGGAAGGAAGGAAAGAAGGAAGGAAGAGAGAAAGAAGAAAGCTCAGACAGGTATCAATTTCTAAAGGGGCTTTCCCTTATCTCAGACACCTGTCAACCTAACCAAATGGTTGTGAGACTTTAAACATAAGTGTAAATTTTTTAATAAAATGACTAGTATAGTGTCTGGCATAAAGTGTGCCCCTCCAAAGAGTATTTATTCTTATCATCATTCTCTGACTCGCCCCTTATCTGTGTTACCATATAATTTTGTATAATTATTCCACACTGTACTGTAACCATGTTTTTGCTTCATTTCCGGTCCTACTGGATGACCAGGAGCTTGAAGCACAAGACAACAACTTAATCGTATCCACAGGGGCTAGAACAGAGCAGGTATTTGATAAATATTTGATGGGATTGAATGAAAGTCTGTAACAAAGCTCCAGGACTGATGAGTAGGTCCCAGGTGACTTGTGTGTCTTTCTCTCAGTCCATCTAACTGACCATGTGGTTGAGATGCAAAGGAAGCTAAAAACAGCTACCCAGAGCTGAGAGTGTGCTAGGGCTGAGAAAGGCATCTCCTGGGCTAGAGAGGGAACTCACTTTTGCTGTGAAGAACTGTATACACATTTCCTCAAGATAGTGATTTTATTTCCTTGGATCTCAAAGCAGTATCTGCACTCCCACATTCACTGCAACCTTCACAATAACCAAGATATGAAAACAAACTAAATGTCCATTGACAGATTAATGGATAAAGAACATACACACACACACACAATGGAATATTATTCATTCTTAAAAAAGAAGGAAATCCTGCCATTTGCAACAATGTGGATGAACCTGGAGGATATTCTACTAAGTGAAATAAGCCAGACATAGAAAGACAAATACTGACTGATCTCACTTACATGTGAAATCTTTAAAAAAAAAAAAAAAGTCAAATTCATAGAAACAGAGAGTAGAATGGTGATTACCAGGGGCTGGGGTAGATGGTAGGAGAAAAGGGGAGATTTTTTTAAAAAGGAAGTATAGTGGTGGTTGCCAGGGGTTGGGTGGAGGGGAACTTGCCTAGTTATTGTTTACTCCATACAGAGTTTCAGTTTTACAGAATGAAAGGAGTTCTGGAGATGCAAGGTGGTAATGGTTGCACAACAATATGAGTATACTTAATACCACTGAACTCAGGATAAAGACAGTATTTTATGTTATACATATTTTATCCACCACACATGAAAGAGAAATGTTGACACATTTCCATTTCAAGCCCAACTCAAGGCAATGTCAGAGTGAGATACTAACATAAGCTGCTACAAGGGTATCAGACATCTGCGGGGATCAAATGTGATCAGGCTCTAGAAAGGCAGTGGCAAAAGTGATGAACCAAGACAGGGGAGAGGACTTCACCATCTTCCCACCAGTCCAAAACAAGAGAATGGCAATGCCTTGACAGTCAGAGCCTGGCAAAAAGACACACAGGAAACCCCTGGGCAGAAATGGTACCCAGCATGAAGGACAGACATTATGAAGTACAGGTTTTTAAAATGTGGAGGTGGGGGTTCAGTCTTCTCAGAGGATCCTAGAAAGAAGAGCAAAGCAGAAAAGCAGACCTCAACGATGCTGGAGACCTGGGATATAACTTCTGGGTCCTTTGTGCTTGGCTGGAGCAGTACACCATAGAGCTAAGCTGTGTCACCAACCCATAACACTGTTCCAGTGCCAGGGGACTTCCTGGAGAGCAGCATGCAGCAGACTACAAAGCTTAGGGATTTCAGGTCATGAACTACACTGTCCTGCAACTTTGCATTAATTGGCTGTAAATGATGGAGCCACAAAACTCTATGTTCATCCAGGATGCTGATGATGACTGGAGTAGGACCCAAAAAATCATCCACATGTAGATAAAATGAGGCTACTGGAATGTGTGATCTTTAAGGTTCCTCCAAAGTCTAAAATCTTTAGCTAATAGATGCTTGAAAAGCTAACAGATCTGCCAACTCTGACTCACAGTTAAAACAGTAAAACTGAGCATCACAGGGGGGCTGTCACCTCCGATTCACTCCCAGCCCAAATCTTCAGTTTAGGAGGTTGATGATTTTTGTCCATCCTTCTACTGTGGATCAGCCAACCAAACCAACTGACTGTGGGAGACACACCCGACCAGAGATGGTCCTTTCTGCTGAACCCTCCCTCCTGGTTGGTGAGTTCACTCAGGAAATCAAATTAGACATGAGAACTCATTGCTTACTGTGCAAAGAAATGGAATAAAAGAAAAAAGAAGAAAGGAACAAAGCAAGGAAAGACCTGATGATGACAGATTTTCCCGACAATCATTCATTTAACATTTGTGACAACATAATGCCAGTTGTGTGCAGAAACTGAAGTGTTATGGATTCAGAGTATCTCATACACCTTGAAAGACTCCCCTTACAGAGTTTATAGGTCTAAGTAGTGGTGCTCAACCTTTGGCGATTTTGTCACTCAGGAAACATACAACAATGTCTGGAGACATGCTGGGGGTGTTACCAGCACCCGGTGGGTAGAGGTCAGAGATGCTGCTAAACATCCCACAATGCACAGGACAGCTCCCTACCTTCCTAGCAAAGAATTATTTGGCCCCAAATGTTAAAAGTACTGAGGTTGAGAAATGCTGATCTAAAAGGAGAGAATAAATCAACCATAACAAAGAATGTGATACATGCCTACATAGGCCTCTACCTAAGAAATGAAAGGGGACAATCTAAATTGTGTGTGTGTGTGTGTAGGGGGTGTGGGGCGTGGATGGTTTCTAGAAAAGCTTTTTGGAGCAGATTACACATGAGATGAACATACAGATTAACTGAAGAATATGGGGAGGTAGGTAGAGAGAAGGAAAGGGAACAACTGTGTTCAAGACAAAGGACCAGCAGGTGTGAAGACACATAAGAACTAAACTACATGATCATTCATCTCGGACAGAAGGGTCAACCTGGGGCACCACAGCATTTGAAGCTCAAGAGGTAGGCAGGGGCAGATAATGTTGACCTGTGGATGCTGAACTAGAGGCTAGATCAGCATTGTCTCATCAAGCTTTCCTCCACTGAGTGGTCTTCGCCACTGAGCATTAGCAAAGCACTAGCCTAGAGGACAAATGTGGAGGTAGGGATGTAAACATAAGGCAAAGAGACTTGCTAGGAAGCCATTCCAGAAATCAGGTGGACAGTGACACAGAGAAGCAAGTGAAGTTCCAAGAGGAATTGAAGGGGCATAATGAACAAGATTTGGTGACTGAGTGGATGCATGTGGGTGGAGGGTGTGTGCTTACATCAAGAATCAATGCTGGGGCTTCCCTGGTGGTGCAGTGGTTAACAATCCACCTGCCAATGCAGGGGACATGGGTTCGATCCTTGGTCTGGGAAGATCCCACATGCCGCGGAGCAACTGAGCCCTTGCACCACAACTACTGAGCCTGCGCTCTAGAGCCCATGTGCCACAACTACTGAAGCCCGCGCGCCTATAGCCCTTGCTCCGCAACAAGAGAAGCCACCGTAATAATAAGAAGCCCGAGCACCGCAACGAATAGTCCCCACTCGCCGCAACTAGAGAAAGTCCACACTCAGCAACAAAGACCCAAAGCAGCCAAAAATAAATAAATCAATAAAATAAATTCATTTAAAAAAAGAAAAAGAACTAATGCTGGTCACTAAAGCCAACATCCTCCTCCAGGGGCAGAATTTTTTCCTTTTTTTTTTTTTTTGGTCATTAGTGTAACGCCACACTCCTAGGGGATGTAGCTGACTTTATTTTTCAATTTATTGAAATACATTTAATTAGAATTATCACTTTCATATATTATCATTAGACATATTTTTAGATAAGATTTGGAGTTAATCTAGCCTCATTCTTCTATTGATAAATCATCCTTTTGAGTGGGTTGTTCCAGAAAGTTTCCTAATCCCATATACTTTACTTGTATTTTTGTGAGTGTTAAAGTCAAAGTGACCATTTCTGACTCTCATTCTTAAATCTTTGAGGCATGCTTTATTCGAGTCCTACAGTTTCCACTTTTACTGCACAGCTTCCAGTTCTCTTTATTAACTCCCAAACGCTGCATAATGAAATCTTCTTCAAGTGTGGTTGTATGAACCTTAAACTAAAAAAGGAGGGTGTACAGAACTGGGGATCTGGGATTAGATAACTAAAATGTGCTCACTCAGAAGCCGAGATACGCAGGCAAAACGGCATCATTCTAATTGCTTAGTTTATTTATTGTTTGTTTTTCTTTTAAAATTATCTAGTGTATTTCCTGTATAGGACCTTGGATTGCCTAGACCTGGGCTGTCCAATATGGTGGCCACACTAGTCCTGAATGCTGCTGGTCTAAATTGACATGTGTAAAGTATAAAACATATACACCGGAGTTCAAAGACTATGTACAAAAAAAGAACGTAAAATATCTCAATTATTTTTATATTATTTACATGTTGAAATTATAATATTTTAGATATATTGTGTCAAATAAAAATAGTTTTACATTAGTTTCATTTGTTTCTTTTTATTTTCCCTTAATGTGGCAACTAGAATATTTAACATTACCTATATAACTTAAAGGAAGGAACTAAATCAACCTTGGAAGACTGAAAAGCACAGAGCTTTACTACAGCGCTGGAGAAAGAAGCAGGAAGTTATGATATAAAGGGGATAAGGAGGAAAGAGCTCAAAGAGTCCTGGTTATTTCTCCAAAGACACCCAGAAGATGAGGGAGAAGCACTCATCCAAGTTTCAAAGATTTCAAAACCAATGCTATTGGTTCCCTGCTTCTCCATATGTGTATAATCTAAGCTCAGCCATCACCCTGACAGCGTGCTCAGTATGACTCAGGCACAATCAAATGGCAAAGGTGAGGGAGGTGACCGGGCTTCAGGGTGGCCTCACAGAGTCAGCACACCACAGCAGGTGAAGAGAAAGCAGCCAGGAGGGTACAAGTTCCAAGGATCAGTGGACAGATGAAGAACTGGGGTTGGGGTAAGGAGTTCATAATGGGAGGTGAGCTTGTGACTAGAGGCGAAGGTGAAGGTCACCAACAAGGGGTGCCAGGATGACCTCCAAAAGATACTGAATTCTCAGTGACCACAGAAAACTTGGCTTGACATCAAACAACATGATAAAAGAATAGATACTTGTATAACTGAATCACTTTGCTGTACACCTGAAAATAACACAACATTGTTAATCAACTATACTCCAAAATAAAATAAAAATTAAAAAACAAAAGACAAGAAGAGAGCCCTCAATCAACCTGTGACAGTTGTTAAGGGCAAGATGCCCCTCCCCCTGCACCCAGGTGCCAACTTGTGATGGAAGGGACAAAACGCCAAACTCTTGCACAGGTGACAGGTAAGGAAGCAGAAACCTAAGCCCAATGAGTGACCTGAGGCTTAAATTGGAAAAAACTGAGATATATTTATTTGGAAACTTCAAATGTTTTCTATGAAAAATCATTTCAACGAACATCTGATTGTGTCAGCTTTACTGTTAAATTCCAGCCCCACTTGGAGAAGTGATAATTTGAGGGTGAGAACACTTTGGCTTTCTCTATAGAGCTCCTTTCAAGGAACATTCTCAGGGCTCAGTGATGAATTCCTTCAGAGGAGCTGAGCTAAAATAGCCCATTGTGCTTGTCACTTTGCAGGTAAATCAAAGGAATAAAACAGCAAAAAAAAAAAAAAAAAAAAAAAGGACTCTATAATACCAAAGGCAAAAAGATAGATCAGGCAAGAAGTTCACCTCCAAAGACAAAGAGAGATCTGAAGAATGCCAAGACATGTCAGGAAATTAAGACTACCTCAATTTTTAGAACTCCCCAGCAACCAATGTAATTTGAATATATTCAGAATTTCTCTCTCTTCTTATGTGATAAAGAACCATATCCCCACTCAAATATTCAGTGTATATAAATAGAACACAATCCCCAACCTTACACTGGGCATTTAAAAGAAGGTTTATGCATACTTTATTCAGACCCTATTGTGAAAAATCTAACTGGAAAAATAAATCGCTTCTGAGACAATGGGGAAATATTTGGTTCCTAATAGGATACTGATAGAATGTAGTTACTGTTAAATTTTTACGTGTGACAAAAAGAATCCTTTTCTTGTTGAGACTCATACTGAAATATTTATGACAGAATGGTTGAGGAAAGTCATCCAGTGTTTTGGGGCAGGAAGAAATTAGGTGGCTGTTCTGATGAAACAAAGAAAGTTTGGTTTTAAACAGTTAGTGAACATGTTTGGATTCATTGTGCTTTCTCTTTATTTGTGTACATTTGAAATTTTCCATAATAAGTAAATCTTTAAAAATAAATGTCAGAAAATGGATAAATAACAAGGTCCTATGGTCTAGCACATGGAACTATATTCAATATCCTGTGACAAACCATAATATAAAAGGTTACGAAAAAGAACGTATATGTATGTATAACTGAATCACTGTATAGCAGAAATTAACACAACATTGTAAATCAACTATACTTCAATAAAATAAATTTTAAAAATAAGTAAATAAATACCAGAAACATGATAGTGAGCTGAAGAAGCCAGACATCAGAGAGTACACATGATATGATTCCATGTATATAAAGTTAAAAAACAGGCAAAACTAACCTCATGTATGAGAAGTCACATTACCCTTGGTGAGGAGAGGATAGAATGGGGGGAGCATATAGGGATTCCGGTTGGTGCTAGGAATGTCCTATTTCTTGATCTGGACAATGGCTACAGGATTTGTTCATTTTGTGAAAATTATTGTGACTTGTACACTTATTGTTTGTGTACTCTACATGTATAACTCCATTAAAAAGTTTTTTTAAAGTTTCCTCAAAAAGCTGAAATATTGAGTAATGGTAACCATTAAATCTATTAACATACATCTATGGTTTATGCATTATATGTGTGGTACATATTTAAGAATTAAAGAGATTTTAATATAAAGTCTCAATTGTTTCAACCCAGCAACATCACTATGAAAACAACCTAGAAATTATTAGTCATAAATAAAATGCTCTCATTTTCTGGTCTTGTCTATTCCCAATAATAATAGCATTTGTTGAAGACCCACTGGGTGCTGGTTGAATCTCTTATCCCTTAATCCACCCTAAAAGGTAGACATCATTTCTAACATATAAAAAAGGAATCTGTGGCTCAAAGGAGTTAAGTGACTTGATCAAAGCCACAGAGCTAGTCATCCAGGATTCAAACCCACACTTACCTGGCTCAGAAAACTATGTGACTATTTCCATTTCACCACAATGATTTCCAAAACAAGCATCCAACAAATATGCAAATTATGTTACATGTTTATTTTACATTAAGCAGGATGTTTGTTTAAATTTGGGTTTCTGTTTTTAACCAAAATAACTCAAAGTGAAAACAATTTGAAACTGTAAGCAATGGTTTACTTTTAAAAATCCCATTAACCTCACATGTGCCAAATCTCACTATAATTCACATACCGATTCTATGCCTCTTGTGCTTTCTAAAATTTAATTGCCTCCCTCCAAGCAAGTACTTTAGGGGTGATGCTAATTCTCCCACCTGAACGGAAGGTGTATTTTATTCTGAAGAACCTGAGTTCTTTGAATCAGGCTTGGAAAAGCCATTTTCAAAACTATTAACACAATATGCCTCCTTGAAAAAGAGGTTTAATCTACATGCATGTGTTTGAATTGAGTCACTGTTAAGAATGTATGCTCTTTCTGAATTTTACAAGTATTTGGTTAGATGTTTATATATCCAGAACTTAATCCTTTCCCATGGAATTTAACCAAGATTTTATGCCCTGGGAAATGAAGAGACCTGGACTTAATTCAACAAAAGCAAATGTGCACAGTAAAACAAGTTTACTGCTCAACTGCTGAATTTTAAAAGTTGATACACGTTGTAATCAATAGTAAGCAGTCATTCTTCTATTTTCTTAAGAAAAAGAAAAGAAAGAAAGACTAAAAGGTCAGTGTTGGGACTCTACCAAGCCTTCAGGCTTGAATGTTCAATTAGGGTTCCTCCAAATGGCTGGCTTCCAGGGTATTTGCCAATGTGATGGTAAGAATGAGTTTTTAAGTCTTGCTCAGGACAGAGAGGTCTCACAGCCTTGCTCTAAATAGAGTTGTGAGACAATATAAATGTTCAAAGAAGGCAAGTTATTTGAATAACAAGTTTGCTAAAAGGGTAAGACTCCTCAGAACTGCCCTATGGTTTCTATAGTAGAAATGCAACCAAGTCCTTATAAGGGTCCTAAACAAGAAAGCTTAACGAGGCTGGTGCAGAAGAGAATTCCACTTAAAAGAAGCACTGCTCAGTGTTACAGTAAGGTTGGAACATTTACCTATCAGTGGAAGCTTGATCAGTGTAACTGAACGAGCTGTTTGATTTGAAAGAGTCGATAAATATTGACCTATAAATATGGCTCATGAGTAAAATGGTGATCTAGCAGATTTACATAAAGGCCTGGTCACACATACTTGTTGGACAGTTGAACAGTATTTCTTTAAACAAACAAATAATAACCCATATGAAAAGGATATAGTGAAAGCATTGGATTTATTTCACCGAGAGAGCCACAGTAACCAAGGTTGAGAAAGCCAATTTATTCGTATCTGATTGCAATATTGAAGATATATGTTGAATAAAATTATTTAAAATAATGTAAAGTGGGGCAATATAAAAAAGTCTAACATACATGCAATTGGAGCCCCAGAAGGAATGGAGAAAGTGGAACAGAAGATATTTAAAGAATAATAGCTGAAATTTTGCCAAATTTGGTGAAAGATATGAATTTACAGTTAAAGACACCCAACAAAACCCAAATAGAATTAACACAAAGAAAAACACACCTAGACTCATCATTTTGTAAATACTGAAAACCAGTGCTATAGAAAAAATCTTGAAAGCTGCTAGAGTAAAACAAGATATTTCCTACAGATGAACAATGATTGGAATGACTGCTATGGGTACAAGAATTAGACGAACACCTTTACAGTACTGAAAGGGAAAAAATGTCACCCTAGAATTCTATATCCAGAAAAAGTATCATTCGGGAATAAAGAGAAAATAGAGACATTTTCAAAGCATAAAACTAAGAGAATTTTTCTTCAGCAGACCTGAACTGAAGCAAATTCCAAAGGAAGCTCTTCAGGTTGAAAGGAAATGATACAAAATGTAAACTTGAATCACCAGAAATGAATAATGAGCACTGGAAGCAGTAAATATGTGGGTAAATTTTTTTAAAGATAGCCTTCCTCTGAATTTCTTTAAAATATATAATACTGCTTAAAGCAAAATTATAACATTGTCTTGCTGAGATCAGAATGAATGTAGATGTAACTAACAGACAACTACTAAGGAACAAAGAACTACATAAATGGACCTATAGGGTTGCATGATTTCCATAAGACATGGTACAATATTAATGATGTTTTGAAAACTTTCAAAATAAACTGTTTGAAAAATAATGTTAAGTTAAGCCTAAATTTCCAGACATTTGATCTTTTCACTTCAATTCAGTATAACAAAACATCCAAGCAGATGTTGCGGAAGTACAGCTAAATATACAAACCTATGGAATACGGAATTTTCAGGTCTCAAATATTGAAAATTTTTGTGAATTTGAACTTCTTTGTAAGTTTCTCATAATACCTAGTTTGTTAATGCATTTGGGTTGCTACCTGAGATTTTAAAGCTAATGAAGAACCGTTCATTGACAGAGGACAGGAAAGCCCAGCCTGACTTCACAGAAGGTAGTGATGGTGTGTGAGGAGGATCTGGCCTGCTTGTCTCTCAATCAAAAACACTGGCAAAATTGCACAGGGAGATCAGCTCCGTGCTTTGTGACCACCTAGAGGCGTGGGATAGGGAGGGTGGGAGGGAGGCAGATGCAAGAGGGAAGAGATATGGGGACATATGTATATGTATAACTGATTCACTTTGTTATAAAGCAGAAACTGACACACCATTGTAAAGCAATTATACTCTAATAAAGATATTAATTTTTTTTTTAATTTAAGAAAAAAAAAAACACTGGCAAACAGCCAGTTTGGAATAAAATCTTGCTTTTAGGGACTTCTCTGGTGGCGCAGTGGTTAAGAGTCCGCCTGCCAATGCAGGGGACACGGGTTCAAGCCCTGGTCCGGGAAGATCCCACATGCCCCAGAGCAACTAAGCCTGTGCACCACAACCACTGAGCCCTTGTGCCACAGCTACTGAAGCCCGTGCACCTAGAGCCCGTGCTCCACAACAAGGGAAGCTATTGTAATGAGAAGCCTGCGCACCGCAACGGAGAGTAGCCCCCACTCGCAGCAACTAGGGAAAGCCCACGCGCAGCAATGAAGACCCAATGCAGCCAAAAATAATAAATAAATTTTAAAAAATAAATAAATAAAATAAAATCTTGCTTTTATTTTGAAACATAAGCCAAGACTTTAAAGCAATTGCAAGGTCAAGGACTTTTTCAAATTCCTGCTTTCTATTCCTGGGTTCCTATTAAATAGTGGCAAAAAGTTGTTGCAGTAACTTTAAAAATATAATAAAAAGACATCTACAATTGGAATGGACGTCAGCCAAATGAGGTTAATTTCTCAGTTCTGGTTATCGTCATCATGACAAAGGCGAATTCTGATGCTTTGAGGACACGGTGATCAAGAATAATGAATCAAGTTCTTTGTTGATACCTTGGTAAAGTAGAACTATATGGAATTGGACTATGGTTGCCTCAAGTTACCTAGTTTATAGCAATAACCAGTAAACCTTAAAAGGTATTATTCCAAGTTACATATACAAAATATATTCCAAGCTACATTTAATATTCAGATCAGCTACTATCACCTGGATTTTACAGCTGGAAGGTGGAGTGTGTCCAGCCTCCCAGAGTGCTGCCAATGGCAGAACCAGATCCCAACTGAGTCTGTCTCAAATGCCCTGCTTTTAAACCCTGTGCTAGCTGCTTCTCTTTCCACGAAGGTCTGGTTAATGATAATGATGCCAAGGACACCAGGCAAATTTCCAGAAGCATGATTTCACCTCTGATCCTATCCAATTCTTCACAAGAGGAAAAAATGATTACCTTTTGTATCAGTTTCCTAGGGCTGCCATAACAAAGTACTACACACTGGGTGACTTTAAACAGTTCTGGAAGCTAGTGGCCCAAAGTCAAAGTGTCAGTAGGGCCATGCTCCTCTGAAAGCTCTAGGGAAGAAGTCTTCCTTGCCTCTTCCTAGCTTCTGGTGGCCCCTGACAGTCCTTGGCATTCCCTGGTTTGTAGCTGTATGACGCCAATCTCTGCCTCCGTCTTTACGTGGGCCTCTTCCCCGCTCTCCTCTTTATAAGAACACCGGGCATTGGATTTAGGGCCCACCTTAATCCAGGATGACGTCATCTTAACTAACTAATCTGCAAAAAACAATAATATTTCTAAATAAGGTTACATTCTGAGGTTCCAAGCAGATGTGAATTTTGTACACTATTCAGCCTACTACACTCCTCATGAATGCACCATTCCTCTGTGAATAAACCCAAATTCGATTCCACACTTTTTGTGAGAATTATTAAAGCTTGCATTTGGTTTGGACTTTATTGTTTTCAAGTGGTTTTATCTGATTTATCTCTTTTGATTTTAAAAATGTTATAGATAATCTGGGCAAGAAATATATTACCTCAGCTTTTGGACGATGAAACCAAAATTCTAAAATTTGAACCCAAGTTCCAAACTCACTTGAGTGACAAATCTGTAAGTAAAACCTAGAATGTATGACTCCAGCTCAGTTCACCTTCCCAAACTCACCAGTGCCCCACACAAATGTTCATCCATTCCTCAAAGATGTACTGCATTCTTATTCTGTGCCAGGCAGTTTTAGTTACAAGGTTCACAAAGATATTCAAAATTGACTCCCTGTCTGCAAATAGTTTGCAACCTCGAAGAAAAAAATCACTTGTGAAATCCAGACTCTTTAAACTGACCATACATACTTATTAGGAATAACAATGTATTACACTTGTGAAAGAGTAAGTTTTTAATATATAACAATTCAAATTCTTATCTATCTGTGTAATAATGTCACACTCGTTGGAAGAAGGTAATGGTCTAGGAAAACCATCTCCTGTTAGCAACCGAGCTTAAGTCCAGAAGTGAGTGAGTATGTGAATGGGTTTAGACATAAATTCAAGGCTGGTTTAGGTGTAGTGCCTGTTTTCCACAAGAAAGATATTAACCTCTACCTTGTTTATAAAGGTTCAGAGAGAAGTGTCAATATCCTCTTCAAGTAAACAGAGCTTGGCAAGCTAAGACTACACTAAATCCCTCATGGGACAATTTGTGCCCACTTAACAAATACCTTCCTCATGGACAGAAGCCATGGTCCAGCCTGCAACAACTGCCCAGGCTCCACACCTCTCACGGACGCTTCCCCAGGGCACTTGCTTGTACCAGTGGATCCCACCCATATCAGTCCCAGCTCTGTCACCATCTAACAAATATTGGTAATAAAATAAAATTCATTGAGAATGTAACCATTATCTAGCCATCCACTGATATATGACTTAAAGACCAACATAATGCTCTTATTGTAATACCAAGAAATAAGAAAGTAAATTACTCCAAAAGCACATGTATTTCATTATATCAGTGCTTGACCACAGCTTCACTAGAACACATGGGAGGTCTCTGGACTTTTGTACAAATAAGGAGAACCACAGTGAGTGCTTCAGGCTGACAGAGTTGCCTTGCATCAGGACTCATATTCTGGGATTGATGTTGAATTAGTGACATTCTGAAATGGTGAATAATTCTTGGTAATGTTCTGAACCAAATAAAGTATGATCATCCCTCAATTTGCAAGGCAGTTGCAGTCCTGGAAAGTTCAGTGCATAATGAAACTCTGTAACACCTTACTCTTGCAATTACATGTAAGATGGAGTTAATGGAACTTCAGAATATTATAAACTTTTTTTTCACCTACTTGAATGTCTGCTAGGAAATTTGAAACTTGTGCAGGATGTGCTAGCCCTTTCCCATTATATTCCCCAGTCAATTGAACAACCAACCCCCCCACAAAATTCTAAAACATAGTCTAGATCTAGAGCATGGTACTGTCTCGCACCCACTGATTCATGCTCTATGTTCTCTATTATATCCTGAATTTTGTTTAGCTAACTGCCTATTGTTATTTACCAATACTTACATTGTGTTTACCATGTGCCAAGACATTTTATAAATATTAATTCAGTTAATCTTCAAAGCAACTCTATGAAGTAAGTATTATTATTCTTCTTACCAGTTTAGGTAAGGGAAAATAAAGATTTTAAAACCTGCCCAAGACCACAGAGCTAGTAAGAGGTGGAAGCTGAGATCTGTACCCAGGCAGTATGGTTCTGGAATCAATACCCTATACCAGTGCTACCTACTTTAATGTACATCGAGTTGCCCATCTCTTACATCCTCCCAGGGAAGCAGATGCTGCTCATCTGTTCATTAGACTTGTAATAGCAAGGTACCACACCACATTCCCTACTGACGTAAACAAGGATTACACCTCCCTTGCTCACTGCACGTGTCCCTCTGAGCCTTGGGTATGTAATGATGAGAAATCTAAATACTGTTGAATGGATGGATGAGTAAGTGTGAATTAAACGTTCACTTCCTTCAGCAGTTAACCCAACCCTTTCCAACTCTCCTCAGGACCTTCAGTTGTATGCCTCATGCTATTGTCAGATGACTTCATCTCTTACTTTGGCAAGAAGTTTATAGTCATTGATATCAAATGCCCACAAATTCCTTTCTATCTCCTCCAGGTTATTGCATATATCTACCCATTCCCCCACCGGCAAGTTCCTCTGTACTGTTCTCCCCCTACCCACCCTCCTTCCACCCTCAGGGAGAGATGGGGTGTTCCATCTCCTGTCACTTTTTTTTCTGCTTGACTCAATCCCTTCAATCTCCTCTGAGCTTTCTTCCCTGTCAGCTAATCCATCAGCTTATTTTCAACTCTTGCCATCTCCTAACACCCTTACCCTGTCTCTTCACCCCAACTTGCTGTGGAGAACCTCTCCTAACACTAATCTAGACCCCTTGCATCCCAAGGGGTCTTTACTCAGAATTATATAACACACTTTGGTTTCAGTATCAAGGTTCCGATTGCTTTTAAAAAGATGTGGATAAGGAATGTGGTCTTGGAATGACTGGGAATAACGTCACCTTTAGTAAAGTAGGGTGAATTTGAAACAAGGTTTAGGAGAGGTAGACCAAGGCTTCATGGCAGCCACTCACCATCGTGTAGACTGAAATTATGTAGAGAAAGGGAGTGAGTCAACCCACCTCAGAGGTAAGTTGTATACAGATGACACATTAGGAAGAATGTCTCTGGGGAGGCAGGAGGACAGGGAGGCTCTGCTCCTAACTGTGTCAGGTCAGAGAAACTGGCTGACTTACCATTTCAGTTTATTCTGGCTTCTGAATGTTCCACTCGTAGACTTAGAGCTCTAAGTACTTGTGTTTCTATATAGTAGATAACAGATATTTTTGTGTTCATGTATAGTGAGGGAAATCATCTGAATTTCTCTCTTTTATGCTATATCCTTTTTTTGTGTGGTTCTGTAATAGATGTTAACCTCTTTGAGGGCAAGGATCTTCTACTTCCCAGAAATCTACCCTGAGCTGAGTGGATACCCTATATCTTGATCAGACTTTTTACTTCTATTTAAATATACTCACTTCCTGTCTTTTCTCCAAATTTTCTTTTGAAACTCAGATGCATCTCTGAAGTCTGTCTTGGTTTTAGAAATCCCTTTAAAACTGTGAAGACCAAAACAGAACACAAACTCTGCTTTGGCTCTTTGGAAGACAACTTCACAATTCCAGTGTAGTCCCAGGTTCCTGTCTGTTTCAAGTGTCAGGAGAAAATCCTACAGCCTGGTTCTGAACCTAAGACCCACCATGCCCTTAGGTCTGTACAGTACTCTCTCCTTTCTCTAACTGCATATTCTCTTTTCTCTGATTCAAATTCTATCTTTCTCAGTAGATTTGCTATATTCCTTCTGTGGCTAGAAGTCCATGTACAAAGTATGGACTTAGTTCCATTATAAAGACTCCCTGGGTCAAAAACATACAGTTTACATAAAACTTTGCCAAGAACTTCCAAATATGGCAGTTCTGTGACTGAGAGCCTTCCAGTTTTTCTGAACTTATGTCCCTATGTCCTATAATCATGTAAAATGTCAAAAGGATCTTAAAATATCAGCTAAGTTGAACAAACCCCTCAAAATCACATAAATAGCTTTTTAAATGATAAGAATAAAAGAAAGAAAGCCCAACACTGAATTATTGAGTGGTTAGGGTATCAGCAAATTAACTCTGCATAAACTAGATATTTCTCTTATATTCATGGTGTGTGTACTGCCCCCTTCAATAAATGTAAATAAATATATATATATATATATATATGTAAGTATATACTATATATAAAATTTTAAATATGGTAGGTTATCTAATATTTTGCCCCATTTAAGTACTCAAAGATTTTCAGGCTTCTTTCCAGGGCTGATCATTTTGTTCAAGTTTTGGATCCGAGCCCAGAGCACTTGGTCTATATAACCAAAACAGAACATCCAACGAATTCAAGTTTGTCAAGACAGACCAAAGCTCTCAATGTTCACAACCCAGCCTGAGCCTCAAACTAGGACTGCTGAGGAAGAATTCCAAACGGATTGCATAATCTAGGGCTGTAGTGCTCCAAAGGGGGCAGGGGCAGTGAACTGTCAGCTATCTGAAGGGGAAAAAGCTGGCCTTCACCACCTTACAAAACAAAGTATGGCCTTTGACTGGCTATAACTCAAAGGGATTGTATGTCCTGCTATGTGACAGGACTCTGTCATTTCTAAGCCCTCAGCAAACAACAAAGATGCTCCTCAAACATCCTGGCTTCAAAGTCATTCAGGAATTTAACATTTTTTTTCTCTGTTAGCTATTTAAGTTTAATATTTTTATGACCTTTTGAGATTCACAAACTGACTTAGAAATGTAAAATGCCTATGGGCTGGCTTCTACTCGTAGTGTGGTGGCAGTAGGTGGGAGAGAAAGGGATGATGGGAGCTTTCTGGGAGTCAAGAGATCAGAAAAACAAAACAGTCTTCTAAGCGGCCTTAAACTCACATGGCAAACACATAGCTTCTGCATTAGGCCTAGTAGATGAGATGTAAATAGTCCCGAAGAAGCTGGTATGGAGCTGTTAAGGAAAGCCTTTCTTAGCCAGTAGGATACAAAGGATAGATGGTGGGAGACATATTTCAGCCGTAACTGCACCATTTTCAAGTTAGCTTGGCTTTTTTTATAGTCTTAGCAACCCCACAGACACAATCCTCAAGCGAGAAAGTGCAAACAGTCTTCCAAATAATTCAGAAGTGGTGCCTGGGCCCTTTGTATCTGAGAGAATAAAAGACAAGTTAAATAGCACAGTACTCCCAAACCACCATTCTAAATCCCACAATTTCTTAATGGTCAACACAAAGGCCACATCAGAGAATATCATCACATAAAAAAGGAATGAGGCTACATTCGTCCATAAAACAAAAGACATTAGTGCTAAATAGGGGAAAAGCAAGGCTGCAAAATGTAGTATGAGGTACATTTCAGGAGCCTTTTAATGAATGAAGACACAGCTACTTTCATCAGCATATATTAGACCCATTTCTACCAAGTCATTATTTGTACATCTTTCCCAAAGCTGAAACATTCCATCTAAAGCTGTTCTTTACTTCCACCACCTTTGTTTAACTTTTGCTTTTTCTCAGCCTTAATGACGAGGATTTTAAAAACATGTTTACCATTGTCCCAGCTTCGATCGAGTAGTTAAGGATTAAATTATATTGAAACTGTTAGTTATGGACATTAAATTGGACTGGGACTCTCTGCCCAGTAGGAAAATGACTTTATTAGTATTTCTCTGCTAACTCTGGAACATCACTGCATTGTTGAAAAGAACTACTTCCAAAAGAATTATGAACTATCTGCTAACATGGGTAACTGGTACAAGGTAAGCAAGATCATGACTTTTTAAAATCTAAGCGTCCTTTTCATATTTTATTACAATTTATGTTAATGCATATCTAATCATGTTACTTGCCTGTAAACACACACACACACACACACATAACACCCATCCCTGCCTTGACTTCCACCTTTGCTTATATTCTTCACTGGCTTCCTACTGAATTTAAGAAATAAATCTGACCAACAGGGCAGGCTTAATTCTTGCCCCTGTTCTGGCATTACCTTTCACCAAACTTCAACTTGTGTTCTGAGCTCAGCCACACACCTTTCTTTCAGCTCCTCAAACTTGCTTTGTTGCCTCCTGCCACAGGGGCTTTGCATGTTCAGTCTCCTCTGATTACAAAGCTCTTCTTCCCAGCCCATTTACTACCCCCACCACGATAAGCAATTCGCTTTTATGCATCTTCAGAGCTAAGATCTCTTCCCAGTGAACTCTTCCTTGCCAGCCACCACCATCAGACTGAAACCAGTCCTTCTGTACTCACAGGTCTCTTCCCACAGTTGCAAAATCCACATGCATTCCTGCAACTATCTCAGTGACATCTGTGTCCTGACCACCTGGACTGTAAGTTCCATAAAAGCAGCTATGGGAGATACCGCTTTTGTTCACTACTGTGGCCTCAGCCTCCAGTGCAATACTGGACCCAGTAAATTCTTGGGTGAATTAGTGAATATACTTTTGATCACCATCAAGTTTTGAGACAATATAGAGTCTTCGAGTACCAGCAGGAAACATGGTGTACAATCTAAAGGGCAGCTGGAGAGCCTTTAGCGGGTGGAGGAAGTGACTCAAGAAGGGAGAGAACTTGGCTTCCAGTTTTCAAATGTGCAAACAATAAAAAATTCATAATGTTGATTTTTGGCATAGCTTTGTGGTAGCACAGGTAAAAAATTAAATTCTCACATATTTTGATGAAGCATTTTCATGTAAGAATTCTAAACTGTACAAGAATGTACTTTAGGAGTCTCTGTGTGGGGGGTGTAACTGAAACTTAAAAGTGCTCTAAATGTCCTTTAATAGGTAAATAAACAATGGTGTATCCATGCAAGAGCACACCAGTCAGTTGTCAGCAGTGAACAGTGCTTTTATCCAAGGTTGGAAACTGTGGAGATATTTTGCCTTTTGTGTTATGTATATCTATATGGTTTGTGTTTTCTATATGATATTACATTTATAATCCTAAGACACAATAGCAATTAAACTTATGATTCTGTGAGGTCCTAAAATACAGGACTTGGAATAAGAATAATCACCATGATTCAATCATTTCATTTTATAAATTGGGACAAAGAGACTCACCAAGAGATCCAGAGATGGGTTCACTGGGCAAAGGTCACAGAACTGAAGGAAAAGCTGGACTCTTATGCCAGTGCTTTTTCCACCTATCACATTTCCTTGATATAAATTTTGTTTAGAATAAAATATATTTAAAATGTATAGATATTCTTTTTGAAAAAACTGCATATCAATTAATATAATGAACCAAAAATTCAGATGCTGTTCTGAACTTTTTAAGTCGACTTCTCATTTATTTATCCTCAAGGTTTTTATGTTCTTGAACATAAAGTAGGATAATAAGGTTTTAGCTTTTCCAAATGTACCAATAACTGTTTGTGTGACAATTCTGCATTTTGCTGTCATACAAATTATAGAAAAGAGGCATGTCTATCATCAGAAGTAAAATAAAAACACAAATATGTATATACACATACATAATACATATGCATAAATATGTATAGCATATATATATTTACTGTATATATGTCAGTAAATAAAGACCTTATACCTGTGTGTACTAGACTGAAGGTTGCTGACATCAGAGCAAAACTGCTAAAGAGAATTCAAGTATCAAAATACTCAAAGCAATGACATTTGTATTTCAGTGGCTTGCAGTTGCTAATAAAGGAAATTAAGAAGTCTTATAATATGAAAAGGATATTAATAGCTTAATGAAGATTGACCTAGAAAGCAGATTTTTATTTTAACTCAGGATAGAATTATAGATAATGAACTGCTTTGAATAATTTATTTTAGGAAAATTGATACAAGGAGATTTTGCAATCTTTCCCAATCATAATTCATGGAAGAACTGCAATAGATTTCAACAGCAATTGGAATAAACACATCTACCACTATAAAATACAAAATTAAGAAAAACTTAAAGAATTTCAGCAACCAAAGACAACACGGTAAATATTTTCCTCATTTATTTCATCATTAACACCCACAGTTCTGCATCTTTTCCTTTTTTGAAGACCTTTACAGACCAATCCACACCCCTGACAATTTCATTTGAATATAATTATACGTAGAGAATCCAAAAGTTCGAATTCAGGAAAATTAGTTAATGCTCATCACTGGCATTTTTCTCTTAGTAACCAACTAACTCTTCTGACACACCATCTAGAATGCTGTTACTCAAATGGAGATGTGAGGGTACACCAACATTTTCCAAGAGAAACACAGGCATGGAGAGTTTTCAGGGAATGAGATTCCAGCAAGTTTTGATCTTTCTTAAGTCTGGGCAACCTGAGAAGACAGCTTAGTAACACTGGCCGCTCTGTCTCTCCCACCCACCCGTTCTCTGGCACCCTTCACACTCCTTACCAAGCAAAGCCTGCCCCTCATCCAATCAGAATCTTACTAAAGGGCATTATCCCAGGGGCACCCAAATGAAGGGATGATAACAGGCTCCTTTATCCAAACATCATACATAATCTTGTAATGGTGCTTTGGACCATCCATCATGAGTACACTCTGAGTTCAGATATATTGTCAAGTAAGGCAATGGGAGGGCTAACAATTTTCATTTAACACACTTGCCTCTCCCATCCCCTACTCTGGAGGATGAATGCACCCATCCTGAGGGGGAGTCCCATGAGAACAAATGGAAACAAAGTTGGAAAACATCTTGACAGCAGCAGAGTGCTACAACAATGCATGGCAAAGCTTTGGGTCTCTTCTGTCTCCCACTCAGAAAAATGAGAGGCAGATCATTGCAGCACGATGGCTGTTTGTATTAACATGTTTATTATTTATTTTATTTTATTTTATTTTATTTTATTTATTTATTTATTTGCAGTACGCGGGGCTCTCACTGTTGTGGCCTCTCCTGTTGCGGAGCACAGGCTCCAGACGCGCAGGCTCAGCGGCCATGGCTCACGGGCCCAGCCGCTCCACGGCATGTAGGATCCTCCCGGACCGGGGCAGGAACCCGTGTCCCCTGCATCGGCAGGCGGACTCTCAACCAGTGTGCCACCAGGGAAGCCCAACATGTTTATTTGAATTATAAATGAAATCAGACATTTTCTGACAATGACGGCTAGGTTTCCTAATTAGACTATAGGATGAACATTTCCCATAAATTGAATGAGTTAAGACTGTAGCTCCAAGGTTTGGATAGAAATAAAATTATGATGAAAACTTTTCTCAGAAAATATTATATAGTCAAAGTGTATTGAGATTACCAATATTCCGATTCTTCTGAAACCTACAAAGATTTCACATGCTGCCTCTAAGTGAAATACTAACTGGTATAGAGAATGATCTCTTGATGTCTTTCCTGGAAATTCAGAAAGTAAAAGACCTCAAAATTGGCAAAAAAAATCTTTTTACAAGTCAAATTGTTTCCAATTATTTAAATTTAACAAAATTTAAAGAAAGTCTAAGTTGTCAGCCAATAGATTAATAAAATGACTTTTCGTGATTTATCAATGATGATATTTTTTGATACATAGCTTAGGAATCCAAAGACTTGGGGGGCATTGCTATAAGAAAAGTATTTCCATTACCATCCATTTATTTATACAAGCATACTTCTCAGCATGTGCATTAATAAAAAGGATACACTTGATGCTGAAGCTTATTTCATTTTAGCAATCATAATTTTCACCCCAGATGCATGAATTTTTAAAAGATAGCCTTGTTTGTCACACTAAGAGATATAATTCCAATAAAGTTTTACTTTTTATTTTAGAATTATTATAATATATAAATTATAGAATAGTAAATAATTATTTACCAAGAAATAGTTGTGTTTGTCAACTGTAACTAAAAATAATTAAAATATTCCATCCAGAATAATGTTTTCAACACTTAGAAACTATGGTCACAGAATTTTTTTTAATTCACACATAAATACACATATATACTTTTGCTGCAGAAAAATGATAAAATAATCAGTACAAGAATTTCAAGCATAAGTATGTTAGGTTAAAATTCTGTGGGAGAAGTAGTATAGAGGTTCAAGTTAAAGCAAAACCCAAACATAAATCTCTTGTTAAAAGAGAACTTAGGTGTTTTCTAACTGGATAATGTTGGCATAAAAAAACTATGGCTTTTGGATTCCATGGGAGACATTCTGGGTGATCAATTTTTTAATGTTCATATTTATAATAAAGGCAGAATTTACATCTTTTGTGGCTACCTAAACTTCAGATTTAAAATATGTAGATGTTAAATTAAACATTTGTGAAGAGACATATAGATTATCAAAATTATTTTCTAGGGTACATTAGCTAAAACATTTGATCACCTTGGATCTAAAAGATCAGGCTAAGTGTAGTTCAAGTCTCTGCTACCCATGATGTGTGTCCCTAGAAGGAGGTCAAAGTTAAGAGACCGTGAAACAACATTATCTATGGAATTGCTTGCCTGCAGAAATTGCCTGTGTCAGTTTGACTGTATTTCTGGCCTATGTAAATGAATCAGAAGCTTCCAGAGGGAAAGAATCATGTTTTGTTCTTCTTTGATAGTACTCCTGAATGAATGGCATATAACTCAATTAACTTATTGAATAAATGATTACATTTCTCTTGGGTGGTCCTTCCTGCTTTATTACAAACTGCCCTTTGGTGGGAGTGTAAGGTGGTAGAGTATTTAGCAGTACTTCAACACAGTGTTTGATTCAACAACTCTACTTCTAAGAATCAATACTACAACAATACCTCCACATGAGCACAAGGATGTATATAAAAGAATGTCCATCACTGTTTTCACAGAACTCAAAGAGAAGCAACCTAAATGCCTTCAATAAAGAGAAGATCTCTAAAAAATGATGGTATATACAAACTATGGAATTATTAAAAGTCATAAAACTTTTAAAAACAATAAAACAGAGCTATGTACACAAACATGGAAAGATAGACTTGATTTATTGTTAATTAAAAAAAGGAAAATGCAGAATATGCATAGAGTAACCCTATTTTTTATTACAAAAACAAACAGTATACATCTGGACATACATAGATATTCAGTGTATTTATTTAGGGTTATATGTGGTAATTAAGCATTGGAGTACATACTCCCAGGTTCGAATCCCCATTCAGCCTTTTACTAACTGAGTTTGCACAAATTACCTTTAACTTCTCCCTGTCTCGTTTTCTCCTTTATAACATGGAGGATGATATCTGTATCATAGAGGGCTGTAAAATTTAAATGACAAATGTGTATAAAAGCACTTAAATAGAGGCAGGGCTGGGATAAACACTCACAAATGCTAAATATGATGATTATATGTATGTGTAAGTTTTCCTCTTACTTAGAATAACATATTAAAATTCTATTGTTACTTAGAATAAAATACTCTGTATAGCAACACATCAAACTGACCCGAATCATGGCTTCTAGCAAGGCCAGGAAATGATGAGAAGTATTTTTATTTCACATACAGATACATTTGCTTTTCTTTTCCAACTGGGATTTTGACTTTGGATGTTTGACAATCATCAACTACTTTCATTAAGCAAATACTACTTTTGTAATTTAGAAAATGACGAAAACACATTTTTAAATTTAGAGAAGTAAAACACACCACAGCAAAATTACCATAAAATGACACATTCCTTTTCTTTTCCTAAATTACATTTTACATATACCCATTGTTTTAAGACAATAACTCCTCTGAGAACAAATGCTACATTTGCCAAGGAAAGTTATTTCCTACTTTCACTTACAATGGAAAAGTCATCTTGGTGGCTGACCTGTAAAACTGCATACTGGTTTGTTCCTGTGAATTGTTCATTTTATTCTACAACTGTTGACATACCTTAAGGTTAAACACATTGTGTAACCTCAATACTTTTTTTTTTTAAAAGGCTCTTTTCTTCTGCCCTCAAGTTTAATTAAAATAGCAATCAGAGTTCCTATGGTCATGGTGGCTGCCCCTCAAAGACCATCTGCACAGTCCATAGAATCAGTTTTTCTTTACTGATCTCTGCCAGTATCAATCATACTCTCCAAAGATAACGGCGAGCAAAGCACTTTTAGAAACAAACACATTAATTCAATCTTGACTACCTGACTATAAATCTTCACTAAAAAAGCCAAGACAAAAGCTGAGGAAAATGTTAGTATCATGCAGGACCAAAATCTCTTCCATGCTCCATTTTACTTCATTGATCTGTAGCTTTGGTTAAATAAATTAAGTTCATCAGTAAAATGCTTATTTTGCACACTAACTTATCTGAAACAATATTTTCAGTTTTTATTAAGTTATTTTCAACAATCTCATGAAATAAATGAAAAACATTACTTTAGTCCTCATTGCTAATTTGGTTTGCAAATTTCTCATATTTGATATGTATACAACATGTATATCAAAAAGCACATATAAACTCCTTGGCACAGAGACCATATTTTCACACTCTAAGAAAACTACATCTTAAAAGAATGTAATGATGATAAGCATAGGTCTACGTTTTATTAAGACTTCTGTGTGTTTAGTGAAATAATGCCTGTTAAACCCTTTAATTAACTTTTTTAAATGTACTGCATAAACAAGAGAGGGAAATATTTGCTTCCCAGTAGCAATATGTGAGTGGTGGAATGAACCAAGCATGTCTGTGTTTACTAATATACAGAAAAATGACACCTCCTCCCTTCCCCTTCCATTGCCAGCCCTCATCAAAAGTTATGTCCGGGCTTCCCTGGTGGCGCAGTGGTTGAGAGTCCGCCTGCCAATGCAGGGGACACGGGTTCATGCCCTGGTCCGGGAAGATCCCACATGCCGTGGAGCGGCTAGGCCCGTGAGCCATGGCCGCTGAGCCTGCGTGTCTGGAGCCTGTGCTCCGCGACGGGAAAGGCCGCAACGGTGAGAGGCCCAAGTAACGCAAAAAAAAAAAAAAAAAAAAAAAGTTGTGTCCATGGTCTCCTTTCAAAAAGAAGCCAGCTTTTCAGAGTTTCTAATTTTAAGTTAATTGTACAGTAAAAAGGAATTAACTCTAGAAACATTCCAAAGCATGATCTTGCCTTCTGACCCCAAATTCCAACAGTTTCTTTAACTCTATGGGACAAAACCTTAGAAGAGGACCCACAGTGTCTGGGGGGAAGAAAGAGAAAAACAAAAACAGTTTTCTACAGTTTGGTTCAAATGCCTGTCTACTCTTTGGGATCCTGACAATGGGAAACAAACAACCAGATGTTTTGAAAATGCCTGGCACTTCAATAACCCCCAACAAAAAGTCAACTCCTTCCCCAATCTCTTCCCTACATCAGCAATGCAAATACCCCTCAAGAATATAGGGAGAGTAGGACTCAAATGCCAGAACTGGAAAACTTTTATCTATAATTCCAGAGCTGTAATGTAGGTGGAAAAGGGAGGCAGTTATTGAAAAAGGAACTTGAAGAGAAATAAAATGTGACATTGTTGAAGAAAATATTGCTTCTGGGAGGCAGGGACTCAAGAGCATCCCTTCAACCACTCCACTAGTGTTTTGTAAGTGACGACCTGGGGCCAGGCACTGTACTGGACACTGGTCATTGCTGAAAATGGAGCAAGTTCATCTTCTTGTTGATGCAATGATTCATTAAGAGTAAGAAGGACAGAGCCATGAGATGTCCTGCATTATCTCTTATAATACAATCTAGACTTAAAATATGTGCCAGTTCATTGCAATTTATTTATTGTATTTCTTAGGGTTGACTTAAAATTAACCTTCCATTTTCTTCCCTTTAGAACTATATTTGAAATAATTAGAGCTTTTCATAGCAGAATTTTTTGTTTTCTGTATATTTGCTTCATTACAACTTTTTTTTTTCATTATAACAACAGAAGGGAATTTTAAAGAAAAACAAAATCACCCTTAATGGCACCACTATAATGCAACTGCTGGCTTCATTTTTAAATATAATCTTCCAGTCTTTATAAATGAACATATTTTATATATTTATTATCATAGTAAGAGCATAATTTTTATTCTGCTTGTCTTTTTCCCTAATTTCATATCTAAACATTTCCATATTGCTTCATTTTAAAAATCCATTTCTCATAGTACTTCAATAATTCAATTTGCTGAAATACTGTGATTTACTTTTACTTTTTGCAACTTTTTATCATTCAACTCATGTCTAATTATTTTAGTCTAGAAAATACTATAGTAACTATCTTCATGTATATTTTCATTTTTGAAATATTTTCTTGGGATACGTTTATATGATTCAGCATAGCAATTCTGATAATTTTTCATACATACCATTCTTAGGAATAAAAATAATTAAAAACTTAGTATGTTAGCGAAGACACAGTACAATGCATTATTTATTTTGTATTTCATATTTTAGGCAGAAGCAAAATCTAGATGTAGCTCCAAAAATAAATTTTATTAATTTTACCAAATTACTATATTACATAAGCAACTGTAACAATTTCCAACTCAGATTAAGGATATTTCCTTTAAAAATGTAACAAATATAGCAATACCTTTATACTCCATTATTAAATTACCTATCTTTTCTACCACATTTTATTGAATTATGCAGTTCTGAAACTAAGCAAATTTAATAGAGGAACAGCATATAAGATTTAGACATCTTATTCAAAATACTGGCAATATATAGTAATGATTAAAATTTAAAGAAGGGTAATAGAAAGATGGGAGAAGGGTGAAATATTTTCAGAAAAAAAAAACACACTGTGCTAACATCTATACAAGCCATGAGTAAGGGAAAAAACATGCACAAATGTGTGATTTTCATATTCTTTTCTTCTGTGAACAAAGGTCAGAGCTGGATTTGCAATGAAACTTATCATAGGATGATTTTAATTGATTCTTGAACTGGTTAACCTTATTTCTATCAAACAGATGAATTTAAGAAACCATGGTATTATATAATAAAACATTTTTCATAGAAATATAAATCATGCTCTGTTCATACACTGGAGGTGATCTATTTTTATATTATTAATTTAATTTTCATGTTTTTATCATGTATAATTTTCAACATACACAAAAGTACACAGAAGAGTATAATGAACACTCAGAGCTGTAAACCACCCTCAAATTATTCACCCATGGCCCATCTGCCCCATCCACAGACCATCCTCTCCTCCCACTGCTCTGTTCTATTTTAAATTATATCCCAGATATCATGTAATTTTATCTATAAGCAACTTAGAATGCATCTCTAAAGATGTGGATTCTATCTTATAACAAAAACACCTTTAAATTAGCAACAATTCCTAAATATCATCAAATACTCAATGTTTAAGTTATCTCATAAAGGTCATAATTCTTTTTTTAAACCACAATCTTAATAAAGGCTATACATTACAACTGGTTAAAATGACTGTACAGTTGAAGTATTTTTTTAACACTTCTGTTTATTATTATATATATATATATATATATATATATATATTTTGGGGGCTGCACCAGGTAGCATGTGGGATCTTAGTTCCCCAACCAGAAATTGAACCCATGCCCCCCTGCATTGGAATCGCACAGCCTTAATCACTGGACCATCAGGGAAGTCTCTATAGTTTAAGTATTTTAAACTATAGTTTCTCCTCCTGTTTTATTTTTTTTTCATGCAATTTATTTATTCAGTAAACCAGGTTGACTGTCCTAAAGAGTTTCCTATTTCCTGTAATATGTACTGTGCTTATGTATCCCCCATGGACTAGTCATATGCTTCTCTTGGTATTTCCAAAGAGTCAGTAGTTGGACCTACAGGTTTCATAAATGTCAGGTTTGATTTTTTTTTTTTTTGGCAAGACTACTCCATAGGTGGTATATCAACAAGACTTTTAATTATATAAATGCAATATGTGCACACTAATACAGTTAGATGCCAGAGAAGAACCAGATAACAGAATGAGATAAAAATTCATTTTTCTTTATTTCAGCAAGTTTTAGAATATTAACTACCTTCTATAGTCCCATTATATTTCACAGCAACACTCTTAAATCACTATTTTAAATAATTTAATTTTTTAGCTTTGTCTTTCCTGATTATTATGATCAGTGGATTTTACCACAAAGAATTTACAGCAACTTCAAGATGGATACTCCATTTAAATGCAAAACATATTTCTAGGATAATAATTTATTATCATAGGTGGCACAAGTAGCATAAGTTTAACTGAGTTCAATGTCAGAAAAGTAGAAGCAACCAGTGTTATCAAATAAATGGCAAGGAAGAAAAAAAAAAAAGATAGAAGGGGAACCTGTCTTTAAGACAGAAAATCTCAAATGTGTCACATAGTATGTGCTTTATACCAATAAACAGTATTTGTTGAATGAATAATCACCATAGACATTGAAATGAAGGGACTATCCCTCCCAGGGTATGCTTGAAAACAAGTCTGTCTCCTTCTGTAGGAAATGACAGAATGAATGATCAAGAATGACCACACCTCAAACTTGATTCATTCCAATCTCTTCATTTGTGGCTCAAGGGATGAAGAGTCCTTGGATCCTCCTCTGGTCTGACTCTTAATCAATGGCTTCTCTATCCCATCACATCCAAGTTCTCTCTTTCCTCAGCTTATCTATTTCCTGTAGTGTGTACTTGTGCCTTTGTATCCCCCATGGACTAGTCACATGCCTCTCCTCTTAAAATGTCCAAAGAGTGAGTAGTTGGACTGTTTCAGCCTTTCATTTTTAGGAAGAAAAAAACCAAACTTCCATTTTGCTTTAGGTTTGTTTCCCCTCAGAAAAAGACCCCGATTCAAGGATTTGACGCAAGTTGGTTATACTGAGGTGACCCCAGGGAGGGGAGTTGAGAAGTGAGACAGGAATGTAATGAAAGGTGTATTCTAATGAAAAAGTGACTCACTGTGAACAACTGGGCTGAACCCTGCAGTAGAATTCTCAAAGACTATGTGGAACTTGCTTCAGGGTTGTACCAATGAAAGGGCAAAGAGCTGAGGGACTTATTAAACAACTCCCATCTACACTCTTCTTGGCTATTCCCTTTGGGAACCGCTTGTCCTTCAATTTTCAAGAAAATATTCTCCAAGTTTTCTCCCTCATCTCACTGACTGTTCTTCAGCAAGAGGCTGGCGCCTTCCCATGATAAACCTTAAAAGTTTCTACTGGGGCTTCCCTGGTGGCGCAGTGGTTGAGAGTCCGCCTGCCGATGCAGGGGACACGGGTTCGTGCCCCGGTCCAGGAAGATCCCTCATGCCACGGAGCGGCTGGGCCTGTGAGTCATGGCCGCTGAGCCTGCGTGTCCGGAGTCTGTGCTCCGCAACGGGAGAGGCCACAACAGTGAGAGGCCCACATACCGCAAAAAAAAAAAAAAAAAAATTTCTACTGATCAGGAACCTGGTTTCTCTGTGCATCAGTCTCTGAACTAGTTCATGCTCTCCCTTTTCTACAACCATCACCCATGTCCTGGTGATATGTACATCTCACTCTTCTGAGCTCCAACTTCATCGTCCCCATCGTATACTGACATCTCCATCTAAATAGTTAGGTAAGCTCCTGTTCAAAACCAAATTCACTATCTTTTTACTCTTCATCGCCACACTGGAAATCACTTAAAAATAAAATAAAACAAAATAAACAATTTATTCTTTCTAATTCTCCATTCCATTTATGACACCACCTTCCCTCTGGTTTCTCAAACTAGACACCTCTACATGATCTTTGCTTTCTTCTCTTCCTTATTCTCCACATTAAACTGCCATCAATTCCACCTCTCACCCATGTTCCTATTACTATTACCATTGTTCAGGCTTTGAATTGCATTCTCAACTGTGTAGTGATTTTTACTTTCTCCACATTGTACATGACCCTCCATATAGCTGCCAGGTTAATCTATATAAAAAACACAAGGGATAAACCCATTCAGCCTAAACTCTTCTGGTCCATAATCACCATTCACTGCTCACCACATATACCCTATATAATCTGCCATTCCCCAAGGAGGCAAAGAGCATCCATGATTCAATGCTTTGGTCCCCTTCTACCTGAATTACACCTCCATTCAAGGCCTAGACCAAATTCTACTTTCTCTTTATGTCCTTCCTCATCTCTGCTCTCACATCCACCCCCAAACCTCTGAAAAACTGATTGATTTCTCCCCTGTGCTCCCTCAACACATTATTCATGATACTGGATTGTCAATCATCACATTATCTGATGTGATTATTGTTGCAGACAATCTCCCCCTCTCTATTATGAAACTTTTATCTGTGTGTGAAATGCCAGAACACAATGCATTGCCTGGCACACAATGTACTCTCAATATATGTTACTGAATTAAATAGACAAACAAGCAACCTCCCATGTATGATATCAGAATTATTTAGTCCAACAAACAGTTGAATATCTCCTGTATTTTAATGTCTGCATGTATGTCTTAAATATCCAGAGACAGATAGATATCACTGTAGAAACAGACTTTATAATAAAGAAATAAAGAACAATATCCCCAAATACTGCCTTCCTGAATAAACTGGCTGAGGAATAAAATTAATATTAAGATTAACCATGTTGGAAATTTTCATTCGAACATATGTATTAAATACGGGGAAGAATCAAGAAGGACCTATAAAACCCAACACAGGTAAAAACTCTGTGAGTCTTCATTCATGTGAAAAGTAAACTGTGTTCTTCATGCATCTGCTCATTTTTTAAAAAGTTATAATTTTCCTTCAACGTTAATCTAAAATCGTGTCAATGGTATCATCATTGATTGCAAATCCTTAAGAGAAAATTTAGCTCCAGATGTGCAAAACATCACATTTTTTTGTGTGCTATTCACCTTGCTTCTGTATGCTTGGGAATTCTAACTGCTTGCAAAGTAAATCCTTAGTTCTGGCTGAGGAATAGTCTATATGAGCTAAGAAGATTTCCCAAGTATATTCTATCCTCTGTTATATTTCGAGATGAAGGCTTACTTCTGCATTGAGTAGGGAATCATATTGTTGAATTAGGTAGAGACTTAGATTTATTTTAAGCCTGAAAACTATAGCAATTCTCTTGGGCACCTCAGCTGGTACCATGAAGAATATATTTGAGGCTTCTGCTAAAAATGGCTTTGGACTTTTTTCTCTGGTTTTAAAATAAGCATTGCATAACCCCATCTTGGTCATGTATATACAGAAGGAAATCCTATAATAGATAAGGAGCAAACTTCATTTAAGATTTAAAGGTTAACAAACAAAATACTATATCTAAAATATAAGATAAAGGGAGTTGACTCTTAATAACGTTGGCAAGGGAGCCCCTTCTTAGTAACACATTAACCAAGAACTAAAAGGAAATAACTGAGAAGATTTGGGAACATAGAAAACATTAAATAACTAATACAGAAACAAACAAATAAGAACATTTCTCAAACATTTTATGAAGCTATATTATCTTGATATTGAACAAGGACAGTACAAGAAAGAATAATTCTATGTCTGTCTTGTGAATAAAGAAGCAAAATAAAATATTAGCAAGCAGATTTTAGCAATGAGCAAGTAGGGTTTATCTTAACATATGAGAAGAGAAAAGTTCATTTCAATACATACAGAGAAGTCATCTGACAAAACTTAACACATATTTATGAGTGTTCTAAAGCCCTCAGCAAATCAGATATAAAAGGGAATTTCCTTAACTTGTTAAGGAGTATCTTCTAAAAATCTAAAGCAAACATCATGCTTAACAGTAAACATGGGAAGCACTCCCTCTAAGATCAGGGAAAACACACAGATCCAGACAGCTCTGCCTTTATTCAGTATTGTGCCAGAGACCCTAGATGATTCAAGAAGACAAGAAAAAAGTTAAAAGGTAAAGAGGTTTGGAAAGAAAAAATGTGGTTATGTATAGATTATATACTTATTACTTTTCTACATGGAAAATCCAAGAAAATCTTCAGAAAAGATGATTAGAATGCAAAAGACAGTTGATCAAGGTTAATGGTTAATAAATCAACATTCCAAGACAATAGCATTTCCTACACACTAGAATAACCAAGGTAGTAAACAAAATGAGTTCATTCTCTGTAACAAGAAAACTTTAAAAGCACCTAGAAGTAAATAAAATATGAGGTCCAAGCCCTTTATAAAGAAATTAGATTAACAAATACTACTGAGACTATAAGTTTTCTATGACAAAATGGAAATGATGAAGTTCCTATCCCATACCAAACGGAAAAATCAATTCCATGTTGATTAAGGCTCTGAATGAAATAAATACTGGAGACTTTTTGAAGAAAGTATTGGAGGCTACCTTGATGATACAACAGTTGGGATGGGTTTTATTAAGAGTGTCACAAAAAAGCATAACCCGCAAAGGAGAAGATAGATAAAACTGACCTCATTATTATGGTCATACAACAGTTACGACATACTTCTTCATGTCAAAAGATAGCATAAGCAAAATTAAAAGGGAGACTTCCAAGTGGAAGAAGATATTTGCAGTGCAAATGATTCAACAAAGAATTAGTATCCACCATAAATAAAGATTTTTTTAATTAATAACAAAATGTAGTGGTAAGAGCATGAACTCAAAAACCAATTGTCTGACTTTGAATCCCAGTGTCTCCATTCAGTAGCTATGTGAGCTTAGACAACTTATTCAACCTCTCTGTACCTGAGTATGCTCATTTGTAAAATGGATATAAAATCAGGACCTCTCTTAAATAATTTTTATGAGGATCAAATAAGCTAAAATTCACAAATTCGTGGAGAAGTACCTGTCACAGTAATCACAAGTATTGCTTCATTATTATATATTAAATATGAGCCATAGGTACAAAGATGCCCATTATGTTATTTGTGTTTTTAATTATTTCATTAGTAATATTTAAGTAATAATGAAGTTAAAAAATAAGTTACAAAATAGAAGATTTATTTGCAATATAACTTACACATCACTAATACGTAAATCTATAAAATCAATAAGACATACAACCTAGTTGAAAAATAACTAAACTATAGCTAACAAATTACAAATAAATGATAAAATAAAAGAAGGTATAACATATACAAGGAGGTTCAACTTCAAAGCAATCAAAGAAATAAAACTGAGGCAACAGTGAGATATCTTCATATGTTGAAATTTTCTTATTTTGGCAAACGTTCACAGAAATGGACAGTTTCATATTGGTGGGAGTTAAAATTGGAACAATCTTATTCTGGAAGTCAATTTATATGCAACCAGACTCAAATGTTCATAAGGTTGATTTAATAATTCCAATTCTAGACTTTTATCCAAAGGGAAGTATCTGGGCAGAATGCAAAATCAACATACAAGGATGTCCATGGCAACAATGTTGAGAATAGTGAAGTTTCCAACAATATGAGACCAATTCAAGCCAGTATGGAATATAGAATACAGAAGGGAATACTGTTGAGCCTTGAAAAATGATAATATTGCTCTGTATTCACAGTCAAGGAAAATACATCTATTATTAAAAGCAAGTAAATTGTGTGTGTATAATTATCCTAATTTTGGTAAATATAATTGTATATTTGTAAACAATTATGTATAAGCACATATGAAAAAAACCTCAAAATATACTCAAAAGTTAACATGTTTCTGTCTACATAGTGGGTTCTGGTGCTTCTGCCTGTCTGTGCCTGTCCGTTTGTCCATTACTACTGCTTCTTCCATGGTGTCGCAGCCTCTGCAAACTGGGATAGGGAAGGGATTCCTTGGAAAAGGAGCAAAGGTTCTGACCGACAGCAAGACTGAAAGGAATGCCTTTGAGGCTGTTTGCAGGGGTAGGTGCACTTCAGCAGCACCCCACTCCCCAAGCCCACTTCAGTGCAACTGTCTTTATCCCTCCTCCTACCCCAGCTTATAAGAACACTTTGCGATATTTGGGTGTGAAATTTTAGTTTCCCATTTCAGCATATGTAGGAAAAAATATCAGACTAAAATGCTAAATTGTAAAGTAATTCCATCTTTCTCTCTTTTTTTTTTAATTTTTTTAATTTTTTTTTTTTTTTTTTTTTTTTTAATTTTTTGTGGTAAGCGGGCCTCTCACTGTTGTGGCCTCTCCCGTTGCGGAGCACAGGCTCCGGACGCGCAGGCTCAGCGGCCATGGCTCACGGGCCCAGCCACTCCGTGGCATGTGGGATCTTCCCGGACCGGGGCACGAACCCGCGTTCCCTGCATCAGCAGGCGGACTCTCAACCACTGCGCCACCAGGGAAGCCCCCATCTTTCCCTCTTTATTCTATGAATTTGTGAGTAAAATGGAGAGTAGGCAGCTAAAATTGCAAGCCATCAAGAGCTTGCTCAATAACGATGCAGAGCTCAAATTAGAGGCAAATTCGTCAAAGAGCCCATTGTCAAATGATACTTCAAAAGATCATTTTCTCCCTGGTTATGATGCACTGAGAAGGGCACAGGCTCACTTCTGTGATGTTCTTGCCCAAAACACATAACCTCCATCTAATCATGAGAAAACATCCCAAATCTCCAAACTCAAATGGAGATACAGTCTACAAAATAACTGGCCAATACTTTCCAAAAGTACCAAGGACGTGAAAGACAAGGAAATACTGAGAAACTGTCAAGGACTCATCCATCTAGAACATGAGGTGCACCCCACCTTTACCCACACCTTACCTAGCTTCAGCTCCCGCTTGCTCAGGGCTTTCTGAGCCCATACACTGAGTCAGGTTCCTTTGTCATGCACTCTTGCAGGATGGCCGACTCTCCCGCCCTAGCACCTATCTCAGTTTGTAGTCACCACCATTTATTGAGGAATTCATTCTTGTAAGACTACTTTACACAGCTCTAATGACATCAGGGACCAACTCTATTATCTCCAGCTCTAAGGTTCTGGCACAAAGTAGATGATCAATAAATATCTTCAGAATAATACAGAAATGAATGAATAAAGAATATACTTGGGGGCTTCCCTGGTGGCGCAGTGGTTGAGAGTCTGCCTGCTGATGCAGGGGACACGGGTTCATGTCCCGGTCAGGGAAGATCCCACATGCTGCGGAGGGGTTAGGCCCGTGAGCCATGGCCACTGAGCCTGTGCGTCTGGAGCCTGTCCTCCGCAACGGGAGAGGCCACAACAGTGAGAGGCCCACGTACCGCCAAAAAAAAAAAAAAAAAAAGAATATACTTGGTATAAAGGCCATATGACCTTTATCTGTGTAAATTATTGTATTATAATGAGGAGAAGCCTTATATTGCATGACATAAAGACAAATGATTGCTATATCTTCTAAACTTCTTTCCAAAAAAGTATTTTCTTTTTGCATAGTTTCTTCTTTACTTTCCTAAAAGATTTTTTACTTAATAAAAAATGTGGGAAAGCCCATCTCCATAATGTAGAATAATTATGTAAAAATGTGCTGTAGAATACTTTTTTCTACTTAAAGCAGAGAAAGAGGCTGCTAAATTGTGTGTGCAAATTAGAATCAGTATAAGGGCCCCAGAAGAAGTCATTTGAGGTCTAAGGGAAATTAGATATTATGAAACAGCAATTGAATTTGTTTACTTCTTCAATCTATTAAGATTTCTCTTTAGTGAAGTTATTACATAACTCTTCAGGTGAGCAAATCTTGATTTAAACAGATGGTACTGTGCAACTGTGATGGAATTGCCTGCTTCTAATATGAACAAACTGTGAGTCTTCCAGCCATGAGATAACAATATATCTTTCTGAAAAAAAGTTAATGTTTACTTAATAGATACTGTTTATTTAGTCACATTAATGGATGTCTTGCTGAAAATACATCAGCCCTTCCCACCACTAAACAAATAACCCATGAGTCTAAGAAATAAATTTCATCCATGTCTCCATGTCTTTTTCTTTATTACTCATTATACTTTTTGCCTGAATTATAGGTATGGCAATAACACAGATATGTCCCTTTCCAAAAATCAATGTATTTCCACACCCTTAAGTCCACGATTGAGAATTTGAACATTTATTTTGACATGACAAGTATGGTTATTTTAACTGCATATTAAATATTAAAAATTCAGCTGTACATCTATATTAAAAAGAAAAATGACATGATGCACTTATGGGAATTTTTCCAAGACCAGTACTTTGGACTGTAAAACACAGTGACAGATAAGAGTCACATCTCATGATTCTCTGGAAAGATTTATCACAAACCATATTATTTCAACCCAAAGAGTGACTAAATTTGAAGAAGCAACAAAGGCAGAGGCTGAGAGTGCCCTAATGAAGTTCATGAAAGAAAAGATCTTAAGGAAAACAGGATTCTCCTACATTGAGGGTAAATACTGGATTCGATTGTAATGTATAATCCACAACATAATGGTCAAAATAAGAGTGATGCATACAAGATAGGAGCTAGGTTTTTGTTTTGTTTTGATGTTTGGATTTTTTTTTTTTCATATAACAGAAAACAGGAAGGAGCCAATATGTTGGCTCCACAGTGCCCACAGGGACTCATGATTCTATCTTTCTGCTCTGCTGCCTTAATACATGGTTTCCAATTTCAAGGTCATTTCATTGTCCAAGATATCTGCTGAGCCTCCAGACATCAAATCTATATTTAGGAAGAAAAAGCCAAGGGAGAAAGGCCCTCCTGGATGAATAGATCCATGTAAAAAGTATGAAAACGTATATAACACTTCTCATGATATCTTACTGGTCCCAGAGCCACACCTAGCTGCAAGGGAAGCTGGGAAAATATTATTTTAAGCCTAGAGGACAATGTTCTGGTTTAAAATCAAAACAATTAGGATAGATGTTTGGATAGAAAACTAGCAGTCTCTGCCATTCCTATAAGAATGCATTAGTCCTCTTTTTAATTTTTTTCATTAACTAGTATGTAAACACAGTTCAAAATTTTTAAAGTATAAAAAGGTTTACACAGTGAAGACTTTCACACCCACCCCTGTCTCCATCTGCCAGTTTCCACCCACCACACAACACTTGTATTCATTTTTTATATATTCTTCCAGTTTCTTTATGCAAATACATGCAAATGAGATTATTCCTGCCTTCCCTCTAGGAGCTATTTCCGAATCTGCACATAGAGTATGTCTTCATTCCTCTCCTTTTTTATTTTTCTTTTACAGCTGCATAGTATTCCATGGCTGGATCTACCAGGGTTGATTTGTCCAGTCCCCATTTTCAAACATTTAGTTTGGGCTTCTGTCTTTTTCTGTTACAAACAGTGCACAAAAGTTATTTTGCATAAGTGAATCTATAAGAAAAATTACAGAAGCTGGACTTCCAGGACAAAGAGCATATTTGTATTGCTGATAGATATCACCAAGTTGCTTTACCTGTGTACTGTAATGATTTACACTCCTACTAGCAACATGTGAATGTGTCTGTTTTCCCACAGCCTCTTCTACAAAATGTGTCAAGTTAACAGTCCTCTTTATACTGGATATTCTTTGTCAGCATCTTATTCTTCCTGTGATTTATGTCATAAATTCTGTATGCAAAGGCAGAAATTCCCAGGCTGGACCTCATGTTGGTAACGTGAATGAACAAATATCATAGCAGAGTTATAGATGTAATAAAAATTTATATATATATATATATAGTATTAAAAATGGATATTTGAAAGTCATTCACCCATTAGGGACAGTCTATTCTACTAACTGGATGTTAGAGACCATTTCCTTTGCACCCTATTTTCATGAGAACTGACATCAAACTGGAGATCTCTGACATACAAATTCACCCCTAGCTCCCATCATATTTGGCTACACTCCACAGCTACCTGCTTCTCTGCAGCGATATTATTTTACTTACAACATTTCTTAGGAAGTTTTCTTCCCACCTTTGTCCATGTCCAATTCCTCCCAAGTCTTCTCTATTTGTCTCTAAGACACTCTCTTCACCCCCTGAATCCTTAGGTACTTACACTGGTGTCACTCAGATGGCATTTACTCCTGTCCATGATTTGAGTGCCATCCTGCTTCCATTCTTGGCTTGGGACTGATGTACATCATACCTCCATAACTCATGTGATCATCCAGGTGATTCTATATTTGTTTTTCAAAAACTCCCAATGCCAACTAAGAGGCTTGCATGTTAAGATACTCTGGATGTATAGCTGAAGATGGGACCTCCTTCTGCACCTCTAACTCATCCTCACAGGTGGGTAATCCTGGCTACACCTGCCTTTATGTGGTTCCTCAGTGTTCATCTTAATCTCACCACTTAGCAGTCTACACTTCAGCCATACATTTTTTGAATTAGTTTCTAAGGCAAAAGAACTCCACTTGGCATAATACCATTTCTTGAAACACAGACTTGGAAAATGAACAGGAGAGAGTCAGGTAGGAACAGATGATTCTAATGGGCAGGCATCTGCCTAAAGTCATCAGGAAGAAGGATTTAAACTTCTTAATTATTACTATAGTAGTGCTACACTAGAAAGTCTGAATACATTTATGACATTTTAAAAAATCTGATTTCCTACAAGTATGCTTTGTTTGTGTTACTTATATTGTTACACTGACTATCCCGTAGGGTACATTGTTAAATTAGCAGTTCTCTTTATTTTAGATGGATTTTGCCAACCTTTTATTCTATCTTCATTATATTTGTACTAAATTCCATACTTAAAACTAGAAATCCAATATGGTGATCAAGTTCAAGGATGCCAGCAATGAAGTTCACCTAAAAATTCAGCTCCAAAGAGGTGCAGTTATGGCTGAATATTAAGGTCAAAGTCAACCTTCCTTGATTTTTAATTCAAACCTGATATACAAATACACTGTAAACTGGTGCTTAAGTGCCAATAATCATTTCCTTGGTAAGTCACTGGGAAAAAAGAGAAAGCTTCGAAGTGGCTAAAAGACGCAAAGGAGTTATTGAAAAAGTGACCCTCATCTAATCAGCTTTTGGATCATCTAGCAAGTTTATAACTGAAATTTAGCCTAGTATGTGACCATTAAATAATTAAGTCCTCTTTATTTCACATTGATGTAGCATAACAATCTGCTCCAGTGCAACTAATGTGGGAATTGTAGTCATTCACTTGCATATTCTCATTTCTCTATATAGCATATAATTTATCAAAAAAACACACCCACAATTAAGTATGCATCATTATTAAATTTCCTGATTTTGAAAATGATACACTCTGGTAATGTTAAAAATATCTTTGTTCTAGAATATATACACGGAATTACCTAGAGGTCAAGGGACATAGTGTCTGCAACTTACCTCCAAATGGTTCAGGAAAAAAAAAAAAAATCGTGTGGATTGATAGCTTGGTAGATAGAGAGAATGATGAAACAAGTGGGAAAAATTAGACACCATCAGTGAATATGTGTGAAGAATATATAGCTGTTCCTTGTTTTAGTCTTACAAATTTTCTATAAGTTTGAAATATATCGAAATTAAAAGTTACCCAAAAAAATCCCACAAAAGGTATTCAGCTCAAAAATCCTTATGAATATATACACTCTTATCTAATGAAAGTTGTTATACCTCAGATTTACTTTAGCCTCTCTGAACTCCTATTTCATCTGATGATCAGCTTTTCCTTGCCAGAATATAATAATTATGTACTTGATTTGCTGACTATGTACTGGCCGGCTACAAATAAGGAATCAAGCAGCTTGTCTACAAGACCTGGGTCACTCACTTGGGAAAGGACATTAAATATTTGAAACTGTGGAGTGACCTTCAGTGAACTGCACCTTAACAAAACCTGGGTATTTAGAGAATTACATGAACATCTCCAGGCCTCTGGTTACTTATTAAATGGTTCCCTGGTAACCCTGGAGAGTTAATGCTCACCCTTAAATACCCAACTTACACCAGCCAGTTACTTGAGCACTGAGAACAAAAAGCCATTGGAGCATTATGTACTTTAACAGGTTGTCTGCGACAGCCCAGCATCCAGCTTGCTTTGCCTATAAACACAGCAGCCAGCCAACCCAGAGGCCTGACTGTCAAGATGATTGTCTGAAACCTTCACTTTGCTGTGCCATCATAAACACGGAGTTGTATGCGGGTATCAAGCCCATTAAGTACAGAATTTGTGCACGACAGGGAAGGCCAGGGCGTTTCAAACTTCAAAATTATTACTTAGGAACAACTGGTTCGAAAAGAAAGTGTAGAAGTGAACAATTTCACAGAATCAAGCAAAAACAATGCTAACTTTTTTTAAACAGTAAATACAAAGCAGATATTAAGAAACAACTTATCTGATAATTTCAGGTAGTGTGTACACTCTGACCTATGTAATAATTAACTGGGTTTTACAAAAAGGGGATTAGGAATGTGTGCTATGAACAAAATGGGGAATACAGACCATACTTCAAGAACACAATGGTACTGGTGTCACCTGACATTTAGAATTTAATTTTTCAAAAAAATAACTTACAGGGACTTCCCTGGTGGTCCAGTGGTTAAGAATCCACACCTCCACTGCAGGGGGCACAGATTCCATCCCTGGTTAGGGAGCTAAGACCCGCATGCCACGTGGTGTGGCCAAATAAAATAAAATAACTTAAAAGAAGAACTCTGATTTTATTGCTTGGTATGGAATCTGTATTTTTCATACATTTATATATCCGTACATGGGGAAAAAAAGATCAGTGAAGCCACATGTTCATTATTAATTCAGGACATGCTAAGAATATGCTATCTGGTTTTCACATCATGACCTTTTCTTGACTATTCTATAAAATTTGTATTTTTTTCTCTCCCACACGTGTGCAATTCTTTTTCTAGTAAAACATTCCCTTAACTCATGGTAAATGGTTAAGTATTGTGGTTTCTAAGGGAATTTAAGAATGACAAATATGAAAGAGGTGGGAAGCTGTCACTTCTTGAATCCTTCCAATTTGAAAAAGATAAATTTATTGAATGAATTTCACCATGAATAACATGACTGCAGAAAATCTGAGTGACTGAGTGACTGAAATTAAAGACATTATCATATCCATGTTTCTTAAGAAGACATAGATGATAATGTATTGCAATTCTGACAAATTTCACAACTTGATAGAAAATTCTAGCACATTCAACCACAAGTTCATTGTGTTTCCTATGACTGGATAAAAGTATACCTGCCAACATTTCCGGTATAGAAGAAAGAGACTCATTTTCTGTGTGTAATATCTTTGCTTCTATATAAAATTCAAATGAAAGAGTCTTTTGCTTACATAGAAAATTAAAATTCTTCCTAATATTAGTAATAGAAAACTTAAATCATGCTCATTTAGGCAACATTATGTTTAAATATTACAACTACTCACCTCTTGGGACAGGTCTCATTTTAATTTCTAAATCATTTGATTTATAGAGTCCTTCTCCTCTGAAACACTTAACAAAATATTTTAATTACCAATCAAATCACAATAGCACCAATTATATACTAATTGTAACAGTCAACTACACAATGCTTTAAGAATTATAAATTCACCTTCCGGGAATCCACTTCCTGGGAATCCGTATTAAATGCTTATGTGTTAATGTTTGACTATTTAGCTCATTTTATGAGACACTAACAGTTGGTTGAGACTAGTTTTGAAAAGTGAAAACCATCACACTATACTTAGCTCTTTGAATTGGTCAGGGATTACAAATGTGAATGAAAATAAACAATTCCCAGGAAGTCTCCAAAGGAACTGTGAAAGTTGTTTGTCAGTTGGTGGCTACTCTTATCAGAGAATTAGCATGTAATAATGCCATAAATCCATTGTCTACAAATACAAATTACCTTCTTTTTAGTTTCTGATTTAATTTTCACAGGAAAATGGGCCTCTCCTCCCAATGAGATTAAACATACAGCATGAAAGGCACGTACACACAACAGAGCCCAGGTTTTTTATATCTGTGTTCTTTTTATGGAAAGCAATAATTATAATTGGGTTAGACTGCATTATTGTTCCCTGTACTTCACCCCTCCCTATGTCTATTATTTTTGCAGTTCCTCTCACTGAACCCTCTGAGGTTGGATTTGTTCATGTAACTTGCTTTGGCCAAAGGAATGTTAGTGGACATGATACAGCAGAGACTTCAAATGTACTTGTTCCGTGGGTCTTGCTTTCTAGCACTTCTGCCATCACCCTGAGAAGAACCTTCTCCAGATGGCTATGGGCTTGGCTCTTGAGCCTGAGCTCCACAATGAAAACATGTAGGAAAGACCAGAGCCTAACCCACAGCCAGATCTGGGAGTAGACTTGAGGTCAAGCCTTGCTGAGCCAAGCCTAGATCAGCTAAACTCCAGCAACCCACAGACAAGAGACCTAAAAACATTGATCATAGTTGTCTGCTACAAAGAATCTGTGGTTGTTTGTTACACAAATAACTTACCAATACAGTAATTAATTATGTAATGTTTTATCTTGTCTATATATTTATACACACACACACCACCATAAAATGTGTAACAGTCTTATACATTTACTGATTTAGTTACCAACTTTTGATACTTTCTGTACTTCTATACTGGATTATGCAGTGTGGGCTGTAGCATCTGGAACTTTCCCATGACACAAAAAAATTATCTTTCACGATACCAATGTGACAAGCAGAGGCAGAAAAATCGCCACGACTCTGCCAGCATCCCTCATTGCAGATTTTGGCTTTTCATACAAACATAAGGGCTGAAGAACTGTCAAAAAAGAGGTGATCAACTATGAGAATTCTAGGAAGAGGAGAGATGCCTGTCAGTCACTACCATTAGGAAATGGAGTGGCAGGCCCTATCCACTCTATTCCATTCACTTAAGCAGTAATTTGGGAAATGGAACACTCATGAATCCTCCTTTAAAATTAGCTAGATGACAAAATCTAGCTAAACAAAAAGTGCATCAAATTACTTAAATCAAATTAAATTAAATCTATTTAACCATGAAGAGAAACTTGTAGTCTAAATTAGGACTGTTACAATAGAAATGGAAGGAGAGACCAAAGTCTAGAATTTTAGATACACGAAAGGTCATGGCAGCTGGTTGGATATTTGAGGTGAAGAGAGGAAGAGACACAGATACCTCCAAGGTTTTTAACTTGGGAAGGGGAAAGAAGATAAAGTGGTAAATTAAGACAGGGATAGAGAGAGAGAGGAAATGGGGGAGGGATGAAGGAACATGAGTTCATTGTAGGGTTTTGAGTTGGGAAGGGGAAAGAAGATAAAGTGGTAAATTAAGACAGGGATAGAGAGAGAGAGGAAATGGGGGAGGGATGAAGGAACATGAGTTCATTGTAGGGTTTTGAGTTGGGAAGGTCTTCAGGGCAGCAAGGTGGAAATATACAGAAGGCAATTGGAAAATAGTTTTGACATGTCAGATAGGATAGTGACCAAAACTACAGACTGAGACTAAGTGACAGACCATGTGCTGAGTGGATGAGGTCATCCAAGAACAAATACAAAAGAGGAGGCCCAGTGTAAGCCTGGGAAAGATGGAATCAGCCTGCACAGCTCCTCTGAAAGTCATCACCACACTTATGCTGAGGCCACAGCCCCTACTGGTGCTCCCAGGCAATGAGTAATCCTTACGAAGAGAAGAAGGCAGGCCCATTCCTAGGAGACATGGCACTCCTCTGACAATTGACTTTGCCTCAAAGATTCACCTTCAAGTTTGCTGTACCCTCCTTAAAAGGCATGCCAGTCTAGTATACTTCCAACCAACCTCTTCTCCCTCTCTCCTTCACTCTGGGTCAAACTTACATCGCAGTCAGAAGGCTCTCCCAACCTCCCCCAGCTCTCTGCCTTGTTTCACTCACACACGTTTCCCCTAATTAAACCTTTTCACATTTAATCCCATCTTGGCACTTGCTTCCCAGATCATCTGGACTACTACAGGCACATAGAGGTATCCAGGTGACTTTCCTCCCCTTGTTGTTTCAATCAGATTGTTTTAGCATTGCACAGGCAAACTCATAGAGGTTTGCAAGACATTTTGTATCATGTGCACATAAAAAAATTTTATCTACAATGCATATATCACAGTCAATAAAGAATAAAGCTATTAAGTAACCTACCTCTCTATTAAAGAGCACTCATACAATTCAAAACCTAAGCAGTATAGTAAAGAGTTAAAAACCTTAGCATCGGTTTCATGATACAGGCAATTCAAACAAGTACAAAACTCCAGATTGTTCTTGTATTTCATTCACATACTCATGGAGAATATAGGAATAATTTCATAAAGAAAATTTTGAATTAAACCTCTTAAGAGCTAAAATTCCTCCCTGAATATAGTTTATACTCAAGAGTTAGAGATAAAGCTAAGATTCACAAAATAATGCAACATTAATAGATATTCTAAAAAGAAATCCAAACTTCTGGGTAAAATTAAAGAGTATGAGCTATTTTTAGTGAATTACTCCACCTTAAAAAAAATCTCCAAAACTACAACAACAACAAAAGTAGAGGTAAAAAAAAAAAGATCCACTTTGGTGAAAATGCCACAGTCCCATTCCAGAAGAAAGTGAAATGATGCTAACAACATTTTGAGGCAGAAACAAGTGAGACCAAAGGATTGTGTTTTCAAGTAAGGATTCACAAACAAAACTGTGATAGACAGATATTCTCACTCATGCAGCAATTTAGGACACAGAATACTCATGAATCTTCCTTTTAAATTAGCTGTGTGACAAAAATCCAGCTAACCAAAAAGCAAATCAAATGAAAGAAGTCAGAAATGAAGAGTCTGAGACAAAAGCAGTGCTTCTGAGAACTGAATCCATTCAGTTAATGCTTTAATTTTCTTTTTGTAATAAGTAATGGTCACTGATTAATAAAGCAGAATAATTCAGAGAGCTAGAGTCCACCAGTGCCCCTTCTGCCCCAGCCCCTCACACACCAGGCAAATACTTTCATTAATGTCATACATAACTGTCTATATGCAAATACAGACAAGAATATTCTTATCACTTCCCTTTATTATAAACCTTCTGAACATGAACATTTTACTGATCAGCATATCTTAGAGATCTTTCTACATTAATACAAAGAGCTCTCATTTCTCCTATCCCCTCCCTCCTCCTTAGCTGCAAAATATAAATTAATAAATTATGTCAACAAGTCCCCTATTGATGGACACTTAGGGTGTTTCTAAGATATGCTTTTATAAGCAACTCTGAGATGAATAACCTTGTACATATGTCATTTTGTACATGTGCAGATATACATAAAAAGGTAAATACCCAGAAGAGAAATTACTGGGTTGAAAGATAAATGCATTTATAGTCCTGGTAGATATTACTGAATAACCTCTATAAGAGTGGCGCTTAATTGCACTTTTCCCAGCAATGCATGATAAAGTCTATTTCCCCACAGCCTCACCATTAGAAGATGTTGTCAGACTCCTAGATTGTTGACAATCTGACAGGTAAAAAATGGAAATTCACTGTGGTTATAATTTGCATTTCTACTATTATGAATAAGTTTGGGTCTCCTTTTTCATGTCTAAGCACTTTTTGCGTTTCCCATTTTAATTTGATTGCTGGTTTTTTCATTAATTTTAAATAATTTCAGGAATAATGACCACAGAGTATCATGACATGGTAGAAGCCTTAAAAATGTAAAAATAATATTATAACTTTTGGGGCTGTGAGAATAAAGTGAAAAAGAAGCATACGTTATCTAATGTATTAATCATTCACAGCAAGAACTGCATATGGCTAAAGGGCAAACTTTGGTTACATAAGTACTGACTTGAAATTCAATTTCTTTATAATCACTTTTTTCCTTAATTTTAGAGGGATCCTTTAGAAACAACTTATCTTGCAGTGAAACTGTTATCTGGAGTTCAGCCCTTTAGATTATATTCAGCTTATTTTTCATGCTTAGTTTGAACTAAAATGAAATCTAAAATGTTAATTGAATTAGAATGTATCACATGTTCCAGTTGTTCTAAAAGTACTCCTATTTATGTGTTACCTTTCTATATGTATAGATGTACAGGCCAATATCTGAAATTATATTCTCTAAAAGTTAATGTGCTTCTGGGTGAAGGTATCCGAATAAAATTTTATTTTATTGTATATTTTATTATTATTTTAAATATTATAATGATTGTATACCATTATTAGAAAAAAGTCATTATTTAAAAACTAGAAATATCCAGAATTTTCAAGATGATAGTATATGCAAAGAATGTATTTAACAGCCAAACCAAGAAAACTATTTTCCTTAGTAATATTTTTTGGTTATTCTAATAATAAATTAAATTAAATTAATTTAAATGAAAAATTATTTTAGAAATTTATTTAAATTTTATTTAATTTTTGTTTAAAAATAAATAAATCAGATATCAAGAGTCACTTTTATCTCTGTGTGTGGCTGCAAATAAAACAACTGAATATTGCTGAGATTTAATTTGAGAAATTCTTTCCTATATTTCAAAATCCTACAGGGATCTGTAGACCGTGAAACAAAAAGGTGAAAATGCATTTAAATAAAGCCAATTTTTTTTTTACATCTTTATTGGAGTATAATTGATTTACAATGGTGTGTTAGTTTCTGCTTTATACAAAGTGAATCAGTTATACATATACATATGTTCCCATATCTCTTCCCTCTTGCGTCTCCCTCCCACCCTCCCTATCCCACCCCTCTAGGTGGTCACAAAGCACCGAGTTGATCTCCCTGTGCTATGCGGCTGCTTCCCATTAGCTATCTATTTTATGTTTGGTAGTGTATATATGTCCATGCCACTCTCTCACTTTGCCACAGCTTACCCTTCCCCCTCCCCATATCCTCAAGTCCATTCTCTAGTAGGTCTGTGTCTTTATTCCTGTCTTACCCCTAGGTTCTTCATGACATTTTTTTTTCTTAGATTCTATATATATGTGTTAGCATACGGTATTTGTCTTTCTCTTTCTGACTTACTTCACTCTGTATGACAGACTCTAGGCCCATCCACCTCACTACAAATAACTCAATTTTGTTTCTTTTTATGGCTGAGTAATATTCCATTGTACATATGTGCCACATCTTCTTTATCCATTCATCCAATTTTTAATTAATTCTCTCTTTGCACATGCCGTTACCTGACTAGAGCATGCAAATTATACCTCAAGGGCGTGGCAGGTTCACACCCTGACGTGCCTGGAGCCTGACAGTCATATTCGATGTTCTGAACTAAAAAGTTGCCTTGAGTAAGCCAAAGCTTGTTTTGCTTTATTTTATTTAAAGATCACCTTCTGTAAGCCATATTTATAAAAACTAAAAAAAATTTCTCCTCTAGCTAATTTCATATTTGATAATGAGATATCAAAACATGCCTGGATTAATCTATCACTGATTGGCATGGCATTAAAATACTCTTTATGTTTGTTTGTTTTATTTAGCAGGTGAAAGATCAACTGTATTGGAGAAAATTTAAATTTGGTGTATTACTGTAGAGCAGAGAGTTTCAAATTAACCTAAATTTGAATTGTACTTCACAGCTACTAAATTATTTCACAAATACTTCATTTCACACTAGCAATTTTGTGACTTAGACAGATAATTTTTTCTTTCCCATTTTACACATGCCACTCAACAGAGGTTAAAATATTTGCTGACAGTCACCTATCTAGTTAAACGCAGAACCAGAACAGGAACCCTAAAGGCTATATAGTCCATCTCTTTCCCTGTAATGGATGAAGCCAGATGTGTTTGTTATCTATTACTACAATAATGCTGCATGACAACCAACTATAAAACTTCAAGGGCATAGAATAAATATTTATCTTTGCTTATGAGAGTATGGGCCAGATCAATGGATCTGCTGATCTGGGCCAGCTCAGCTGAACTTAGCTTGTCTTGCTCACGCACATGCAATCAACTAGCAAGTCACGTGGAAGCCGGATAGATAGTCTAGCATGACTCAGCTCTGTCCCACGTGATCTGCTGGCTTCTATCAGGCTCACCTAAGCTTGTTCTCTTGACAGAAGAAGAAGCAGAAGCACAAAAGAACTCTTGAGGTCTAGGCTCAGATATGACACCCCATCACTTCTATCACATTCTATTGGACAAAGAAAGTCACAATGCCAGCCCAAACCAAAGAGTGAGGGAATAATCTACACCTTTTTATGGGAGGACCTACAAAGTGAAATTACAAAGAGGTGTGGAGACAGAGAAGGGAAAATTTGAGGCCACAAATAGTATAGCTGCTGCACACAAGGTTCACATGGTTTATTTCTCCTAGAACTGCTAGTACTGAGTAGTTTTTGACCTCTGTTTCAGAAAGATGAGAGACAAACTCTGTGAATGCTATTGCCTCTGTGTCTTACAGAGATGTCACTGCAGGCATCACTCACTAAAAGAAGAGATGGTGTGATCTTCTTTATAGGGACACACCGGAGAAAACTCTTAGGTGTCCGTATCAATGGTAGTTATATTATTAGCTATGGTCACGATAAAACTTCTGAAGAGCTAAGTCTGTTTGCTCTAATCAGCACTGAGAATCTTTGTATGTGCTGCTAGGAAACTCAGAGTCAAACTGTAAATCGCTTTGAATTATTATGTGGGCCCTTTATGGTGTACCAGCTATACCTCTGGTTTCATCATTTTTTTTCTCATATCCTAGTTTTCTCTTTGCTCTGACATTTTCCTTAAAAAGAAAACCTCATTTATTGTATTAGTTTCCAGTTTCAAAAATAATACGAAGTCATCATAAGAAAGTCTGAATATGAATGGCATAAGAAAGAAAATTAATTCCACACATATTCCTATCAGCACCACTACTGGTAACTGCTAACATTCTAGCATATTGATATGGACTGAATGTTTGTGTCCCCGCAAAATTTGTGTGTTGATACCTTAAGCCCCAACAGGATGGTATTTGGAGATGGGGCATTTGGGAAGTAATTAGGTAATGAGGGTGGAGCCTTATAAGAAGAGACAGGAGAGAACTCACTTCCTCTTTATTTCTATGCCATGTGAGGATACAGGAAGATGGCCATAAACCAGGAAGAGAGACTTCACCAATATCCCAATCATGCTAGCACCCTGATCTTGGATTTCCAGCCTCCAGAATGGTGAGAAATAAATACTGTGTTTAAGCCCCCCAGTCTATGGTATTCTTGTTATAGCAGCCCAAACTGACTAGTTTTTTCTAGTTTTTTTTTCTTCTTTTTATATATACACATATACACACATTTATTGATATGTATACATGTAAAAGTGAAAGTCCATTTTTTTTAATTTAATTTATCATAGTTTTCCATTGTACTAATTATACACCTATAGCATGAGTTTTAGGGCTGCATTGTTTATAAGTACCATGATTCAAGCAACCCTATATCACCAGACACTTAGAGACTTTTAGCCTCATTTATTGTTATCCTGGGTACTATATATTCTGTAAGCTACCTCAAATTCTCACTTGTAATAAAGAAGAGAATTAACAAATAAACTTTATTTTAATAAGCTGGACTTTGGATTTCAGAAAGTATATCACACACATTTTGTATTTCTTATTTTGGGCCTACTACAAACCTATTTCCAAATTCAACCAGAAATGTGTATTTACATAGCATTTTGTAGTTGCCAAAATTTTTATCCTGAATTCATCTTCCTGTTAGAGATAAAATATAATTCCTGATAAGGATATGAAGAAGAAGGAGAAGGAGAAGGAGAAGGAGAAGGAGGAGGAGGAGGAGAAGAAGAAGAAGAAAGAGGAAGAGGAAGGAGAAGGAGAAGAAGAAAAAGAAGAAGAAAAAGAAGAAGAAGAAGACGACTTGGGCATTGCATGGCATTTTTCATGAGCAGAGTTTGGAGTTGCTAGTTTCTGTCCTTGTGTTTTATAGAAGAGAGTAGCAGCCTGGAGTACGATCACACAGCATAAAACCATATTGTCCAGAATCATCTCTCTCATAGCAGTCATATATATTTAAATATTCTTTTCCTAAAATGTAAACAACACCCAGATAATTAAGCCTGTCCCTCATTTGCATATTAGTGTGCAATAACAACTAACATTTACTGATATACCATGAGCTGTTTTCCTATGAACATCATACTTATTATTGAGAAGGGAGTAGTAACAATATCACATTACGAAAAATGCCTCGAAAAGGGAGACTCACTCTTATTTTTGTTTAAGGATGTCCTGAGATCAGGAATATTACTGAAAATCTTCAGGTGCTACTTTGGGTGTTTCTTTTTATTTGATTGAAATTCTTATTAAGATAATTATAGACTCACAGGCAGTTGTAAGAAATAATACATAGAGATCCCAAGTACCCTTTACAGTTTCCCCTAATGGTACTATCTTGCAAAATATAGTGAAATATCATGACCAGGGTATTGACATTGATGCCATCCACGGATCTAATTCAGATTTCCCCAGGTTTACTTGTACTCATTTGTGTATGTGTGTGTGTATTATGCATGTGTGTGTATTTAATTCTATACAATTTTATCATGTGCAGGTTCATGCATCCACCACCACAGTCAAGATATAGAACAGTACTATCATCACAAGGATCCCTCATGTTACCCTTTTGCAACCACACCAACCTCCCTCGCTCCATATGCCTGTGACTAACACGTAGCAGCCACAAATATGTTCTCCATTTCTAAAATGTTGTCATTTCGGAACACTTATGTAAATGGGATCATAGAGTATATAATCTTTTGGGAATGGCTTTTTCCATTCAGCATCCTGGAGATTTATCCAGGTTGCTGTGTGTACCAATAATTCGTTCCTTTTTATTGCTGAGTATTATTCCATGATCTGGAAGTACCAACATTCACCTACTGAAGAACATCTGGGCTGTTTTCAGTCTGAGGCTATTGTGAATAAAGCTTCTATGAACATTTGTGTAAAGGTTTTTTGTGTGAACATACATTTTCACTTTTCTGAAATAAGTGCTCAAGACATTGCTGTGTCATATAGTAGTTACATGGTAAGTTTTATAAGAAACTGCCAAACTCTTTTCGAAAGTTCTGTACCATATTACATTCCCACCAGCAACGTGTGAGTGATCAGGCTCCACACCCTTGCCAGCATTTGGTAATGTCACTATTTTCATTTTAACCAACCTGAGAAGTATGTAGCGATATTTTATTGGAATTTTAATTTGCACTTCCCTGATGGTCACTAATGGTGGACATCCTGTCATATGTTTATGTGTCATCTATATATCCCCTTTGGTGGATTATTTGAGCATCTTTTGTCCATTTTCTAATTGGATCATTCAGTTTCGGTTTTTAACTGTTGAGTTTAAGGTTATTTATGTATTCTAGATATAAGTTCTCTGTCATACAAGAACTTGTATTATTTGTATTATTTGCAAATACTTCCTCCCAGTCTGTAGCTTGCCTTTTAATTCTCTTTTCAGAGTCTTTCACAGAGCAAAAGATTTTAATTCTAATAAGAGCTAACTTTTCTTTCAATCTATCACGATTTTGGTTTCAATTCTAAGAATTCTTGGCCTAGTCCTTGGTCCAAATATTTCCTTATGTTTTTTCCCTAAGTTTTATAGTTTTATGTTACACACTTATGTCCATAATTTATTTATGTTAATTCTTGTGTAAAGGGTGAAACTACATTGAGTATTTATTTATTTATTTATTTATTGCCTATGGATGTCCAACTTCTCCACCATCATTTGTTAAAAGATTTTCTCCCATTAAATTGATTTTGCACCTTGTCAAAAATTGTTGTTCATATTTTTGTAGGTTTGTTTCTGGGTTTTCCATGCTATTATGTTTGAGTTAATTATTGATATGCTGGAGTTTAACTCTGCCATTTTATTATTTGTTTTCTATTTGTTTACTCTGGTTCTCGCTCCTCTATCCTCCTTTTCTTGCCTTCTTGGGAGTTACTTGAACACTTTTTAGGATTCCACGTTTTTATATATATATTTTAAGTGGACATCTTTGTATAGTTTTTGTAGTGATTGCTCTGGCTATTAAAATATATGTATGTGTCTATTATATGTTTGTTTTATTACATTTTTTCAGTTATATCATTTCCATTTGGTTCTTTTTCTAAAACTCCAATTTCTTTGCTGAGTTTCTCTATTTTTGCATTTATTCCAAAAGAATTCTGTTTTTTTTTTTTTTTTTTTTTGCGGTATGCGGGCCTCACACTGTTGTGGCCTCTCCCGTTGCGGAGCACAGGCTCCGGACACGCAGGCTCAGCGGCCTTGGCTCACGGGCGCAGCCGTTCCGTGGCATGTGGGATCTTCCCGGACCGGGGCACAAACCCGTGTCCCCTGCATCAGCAGGCGGACTCTCAACCACTGCACCACCAGGGAAGCCCTCCAAAAGAATTCTTAATTGATTGTTGAAGTATTTTTATCCTGCAACTTTAAAATCCATATCAGATCATTCCAACCTCTGATTCATCTTGGTGTTAGCATCAGTTGATTGTCTTTTCTCATCCATATTTTCATTTTCCTGGTTCTTAGTATGCTGGGCAGTCGTCAGCTGTATCCTGCACATTTTGTCTATTATGGTAGAAGACTCTGAACCCTCTTCACATCTTTTATTCTAGCAGGCAATCACCCTGCTTAGTTTATCATGAGGTTCCTGGTGTACTTTCATGGGCTATGGTTCCAAGGACAGGTTAATTTTCAGAGCCTTTGCTGTGTTACTTTGATCTGCTGGGTTTATCTGATACTGCAGGGGCTCCTTGTGCCTGAGGGGGCAGAAGGGGTTTGCTTCCTCAGTCCTCCTCAGGGAAGGGAGCCTCAGGCCTCTGGGAACAAGTAGACTTTCCAGGCCAAGTGCTCCCTGCAGTGGAATCTCTGTTCCTGGAGCTGCCCAGCAGTCCCAGTGTCCCTGGGCAGAGGAGGGTAGCCTCAGGCCCATGGGAACAAGAGGTTTCCCAGGCCAGGGCTGCTTGTTGCAGTGGGTTCCATTTTGCCAGTGACTCAGCCACCCCCAGGTTGAGTCTCATGACGGAGAAGAGTTTCAGACGTAGGGAGGAAAGAGAGCACTTCTTCCAGCCTCTGTCACTAGCTGAGATCCCAGTTGGTCCCCCTTGCCAGTGGTGCCAGGCTCTCCTGGTGACAGTGGAAGGATTCCCACTAGATTCATGGAACAAAGGAGCTTCCCGGGCCACCCTGTGTTTCTACATTAGAGCTCATGCAATGCAATGTGGGACCTGGGTCACCTTCTTCTGCGGGTTGGGAAGAACAGGAGATGCCCTGCTGCCACCATGCTGCTCCTCTAGTCCTGATGTCACAAACCAGTTTCCTTCCTGTCAGCACCTGTCAGAGTTCTCTGCTGGTTGTGTCTGGCATTACTTCCAGGATTTATGTTGTACTTAGTGGAGAAAAGCGGAGAGACACAAATCTACACCATTTTGTCCAAATCATAAGTCATAGGGATCCTTTTTTGAAACACACTCATACCTTTGTTCAAAAGCTTATAATGGCTTCAGATTTCACTCAGAGAAAAGTCAAAGTCCTTAAAATAGTCTATAAAACCCAACATAACTTGACCTTGCCTTACAGTGACCTCTCTGGCACTGTCTCCTACTACTGCCCCAGCCCCCATTTACTCTGCTGCAGCCAAACAGCCACGTTTCTGTTCATCAAACTATCCCAGGTCACACAACTTCACACTTACTAATTCTTTCGCCTAGAGTATTCTTCCTTCAGATCTCCACCTGGCTTGTCCCCCAGCTCCTTTAAGTCTCTGCTCAAAATCTCAACTTTTCACAGAAACAGACTCAAAGACATAGAGAACAGACTGATGGTTGCCAAGGGGAAGGGGGTTGGTGAAGGGATGAAGGGGGAGGTTGGGTTAGCAGATGTAAGCTTTTATATATAGAATGGATATACAACAAGGTCCTACTGTATAGCACAGGGAACTATACGGTATGCTATGATAAACCATAAGGGAAAAGAATATTTTTTAAAGTATATATATATATATATATATATATATATATATATAACTGAATCACTTTGCTGTACAGCAGAAATTCACACAACATTGTAAATCAACTATACTTCAATTAAAAATATACTGATTAAAAAAAACTTAGCTTTTCAGAGATGCCTTCCCTGAGCACCTACACAGTCACCACCACCCCCGGTCCAAGCTCTTCCCAGTGCTCTCCAGCACATCTGACTTACGATGCAAATAAGGCCGTTGTGTATTACGTAGAAGAACGCCTGACACTTAGTAGGTGCTCAGTAAAACTGTGCTGGATAAATGAATGAATAACAGGATGCACATGCATATAGTACATAGACCCAACCATCACTTACTGCTCTGTGGGTAAAAGGACACCTGCAAAGAAATTGTACTAGAACATTCATAAGGCAACCACAGGTGGGGTAGTTCCCAGCCATGTGAATACTCAGAGCAGTTTACTCCCACAAACCAATGCTCACTAAATGTCAACTGATTAAGGAAACCCCACCCTCTAGGCTCACCAACTTGTGTGGACTTTCTATTGACAAAGTGACACTCCTCACAGATGAATTTCTGGTACTACAGGAGAATTAGGATGGCTTCTGATGCTGAAGAGCAACCAGTCAGTCTCCAGAAAGTCCAGGTACAGAAGTTTCATAAAGAAGACTGCAATGGAAAACAATAAACACTCACGCTTCCAATATGGAAAGCACTGATCTACACATCTTCTGTTAATTCATGTACTCCTCACAGCAACCTCTCGAGGAAGTGTTATCAGTATCCTCTTTTTATATCTGTGAAAACTGAGGTACAAATGGATTAAGTCACACAGCTCACAAGTTAATGAGCTGAGATTCAAGCCCAAGCAGAGGGGTTTCAGAGTCTGTACTATTAACTGCCAACCTATACCGCAAAGGAAGCAACCTAAATCAGTTTTTCTCCTACACAACAAAAAGAGAACATAACTCATGAGCAAATAAAATGATAAATATGTGGGAAGCTAACTCCAAGTTTATTTTCCCCAAACTTGAATCGGAAGCTGACCTCTTAAGCAAAAGTTACGCTTGCACTTAATTACATGCATATAATGAAATATAAGAAGCCTATACAGAATCGTAAAAGTAGCATATTATCTCCTGTTCTTTGTGAAACGTTGCACCATGTACAAATCTATAAGAATAAAATCATATCCATTAACAATAGAAGAAGTGGACTCCTATTTGCTGCATCAATGTTGGCTCTACACTGTCATCATTAGATGGCCAGTTTAGCAAAAGTAACACTTGCTCTTCTTAATGACTGGCTTGTTGACTATGTGAAACTGCCCATGTTTGACCATTTTTGACCTACAATTATGGCAATTTCATATGGCTCAGCTTACGAGATTCAGGGCTCCTTTGTTTTTCTGCTTAGAATCAGTCATTTCTATTCATGTTTTTTATGTCTATAAAAAGTCAGAGATTAAAGGCTGCCTTGATTCTATGTACCTAGCTTACCCTTTTAATATAATGTTTTTCCAGGTCAGAAAGCAGAATAATGCCTACTGCATAGGCTACTTCTTACTGATGTACTGATTTGTTTTCCTAAGAAGTTCTAAGCAATTACATTCTTTTATCTTGCCTAGACCTTGCAAGACTAAAAATTTAAATATGATTTAAAATAAATTTGTAAGTGGCATTATTTCCTGTTCCAATTTTCCCACTTACATTTGAATGAAACTGTGATTTACTGCAAAGTTATACTTTCAAATGCTTCCCCTTTCTTACCTCTGGTTTTTAAAAGAGTTTATTACATATGTTCTTTAAATATCCAACCAGAGCTACTTTAAGCTTTGAGATATGCCAATTTTTCCTCAGAATGAGTATGATTTTCTATTTATCCAAGGCGGATATAATAATGTATTGATCTGAGCAGGCCTCCCTAGCTAGAGTTCAGATACAACAAGAAGAGCACATCATAGGCACTCAAAAGTAACGGGCACACAGGGATCCCAGGGAATCTGGGTGCAACACTGGTTGACATTGCCCCATAGAGGGACTGAATCAGTTTCCCTCTAACTGCCTCAGGCCGTCCTGATTGAGACCTTAACGCCATTCTTTTAATATAAGAAGCCTTGCTAAAAGCTGCCAGAGACACAAAGAGAAATCAAACATGGCTCCTGTTTTCAAAAACACAGAGAATTGGATCTCATTTTCCAAGGCCAACCTGGCAAGTGGGCCCATCAAGCTTGTCCAGATCCTTGGTTTAGGTGACAAAGTGTCTTTTCTCGCTCAGCCTTCCATTCCTCACATCCACTGATGTAGGTCACATGCCCCATGTCCTCTCTGACTTCAGGCATCTAGTTGACGTACTAATTATTTGACAGCCTCCCAATCTACACTCATTTACGAGGACATCTGCAACCTGGGACACTGGCATTCCTTGGGGATCCCAACTTTCTAATCAAATTGAGTAAAAAAAAAAAAAAAAAAGATTTAAAATATGAACCAAAAGTACCTGAACACCTGCCATAGTTCAAATTCTCTCTCTCTCTCTCACACACACACACATACACACACACACACACACACACACACTATATATATATATATATATATTCTATATATATTATATAGAATATATATATATATATTCTAAATGTACTAAAATTTCTACTAAAGGTAGCTAGCACGTGTGGAGCATTTACTCTGCGTGCTGTACCAAGTGTTTCAGACGTGTGATCTCATTTAATCCTCACAAGATTCCTATGAAAGAGATGTATTATTCCCATATCAGAGAAGAGGAAACGGAAGCTCAGAGTGGTTAAATGGCTTCCTCAGAGACACAGAGTGCTGAGCTGGGTTTCAAACGCAGGGAGTTGGATTTCAGAGTCCATGATCTTACACAGGGTATCTTACAAAAGAACAATTATGGAGGTCATGGACTAATTCTATAAAATACAAATAAAGAGATGGCAATAAACTGAATGTTTTAACCTCAGTGTCTCCCAGCTCAATATACATTCGCTAGATAATGGCCTTTCTTCCCTTTCACTGCAGCTCTGTTGGTTCTGTCGGATATAAATGCGCTGATGCCTGCATCTTCCCAGAGCACACTCAGCTTAAAAAAAGATGAGCTCAGAGTAAGGACTGATCCCTTTCCATGCTTCACTGACAAAACCTACCAAACTCTCCCTTGGTCAAACTCATGTGTTTTTCATCCCAGAAAAATGCACGTTGTGGCCCAGGATAGAAGAAGAGATCTAGAAAGATTTCTACCTCTCTACTATGGAAAATTCCCCACGATCATTTTCCAGAAGTAAAGAATCCTGAGGTTTAATTTCCACTTCCCCAGTGTTCTTACAGATTTTGAATTATTTCCATGTTCCCAACACAGGAATACTTTAAAAAAAAAAAAAAAAAGGCTATATTAGGCACAGAAAAATCACTTCAAAATCATTTAGGGAGAGGAAAAAATAGCACAGAAAGCTGCGAGATTTATTTACTTTATTTATTTATTTTTTGCGGTACGCGGGCCTCTCACTGTTGTGGCCTCTCCCGTTGCGGAGTACAGGCTCCGGATGCGCAGGCTCAGCGGCCATGGCTCACAGGCTTAGCCACTCGGCAGCATGTGGGATCTTCCTGGACAGGGGCACAAACCCGTGTCCCCTGCATCGGCAGGCGGACTCTCAACCACTGTGCCACCAGGGAAGCCCCTATTTTTTTTTTAATTTATTCTTTTATGTTTTTTTTCTACTTTCCATTCATTTATTCTTCATATTATTTTTTTAACATCTTTATTGGAGTATAATTGCTTTACAATGCTATGTTAGTCTCTGCTGTATAACAAAGTGAATCAGCTATATGTATACATATATCCCCATATCCCCTCCCTCTTGCATCTCCCTCCCACCCTCCCTATCCCACCCCTCTAGGTGGTCACAAAGCACGGAGCTGATCTCCCTGTGCTATGCCACTGCTTCCCACTAGCTATCTATTTTACATTTGGTAGTGTATATATGTCCATGCCACTCTCTCACTTCATCACAGCTTACCCTTCCCCCTCCCCATGTCCTCAAGTCTATTCTCTACGTTTACGTAAAGTAGATGTGGCACGTATATAAAATGAAATATTACTCAGCCATAAAGAGAAACAAAATTGAGTTATTTGTAGTGAAGTGGATGGACCTAGAGTCTGTCATACAGAGTGAAATAAGTCAGAAAGAGAAAAACAAATACTGTATGCTAACACATATATATGGAATCAAAAAAAAAATGGTTCTGAAGAACCTAGGGGCAGGGCAGGAATAAAAACTGAGAGATTTATAACAGCAAACTCATACCCCTGAAGACTAATTAAGAGTTCCCTCTCTTGTTGCAATTGCCCGCTCCCAGCCTCATTCCTCAATACACTTAAAAACACTGTTTTTAAGAGCCGTTGCTAGCAGGGTACTGCCCAAGTGCATCCTGGTTTGGAATATGGCTCCACTTCCCCCTCACCTCACAGGGATCCTTTCTTCTCTGAACATCAATGGAGGACCCAAAGTCTAGGGTATGAAGAGAGAACCCTACCTCACAGCAGTATAAGGCTCAAATGCTGCATGTATGCAGTTAACACAATTGCCTGGCTAGGGTATTTAGCACTGCCTTGATATTTCAGGAAGCTTTGGAAGCCATTGGTCAGTTCTGCCCCATTGAGACATTTCACTATAACGAAGAGAGTCTCCTATGATTTGAGGAAACAATTCCTTTTCTGTATTTGATTGCAAAAATGGCCACAAATCATTCCATTATGTGTATCCAGGCCTCTTTGCAGAACTTGATATAAAGAGCTGGCATCTATTTCCTCACCCTATGAATGATTTGGTTTTGCACGTAAAATGGGGCAGAAGTGCCAATATGGCAATTTTGACTCTAGGGCCTTGAAACTTCCATTCTGTCTCAGAACCCACCACAAGAACAAGCTGGAGGATGAGGGACCACCTGGACCAGATCTGAGCCATCCCAGCCATCCCAGATGCAGCCTCAGACATGAGAGGCCAGCCATGATCAGCAGAGCCTCACACCTATCCCCCAGCTACCTACAGATGCCAGAGGAGCCCGGCTGAACAAGAAAAAGGGTCTGCCTGAGCCCACACCAGACTGTCAGCCCACACAGGAGTGACTGAAATAAATGGTTGTTGTTCTAAGGCACTAAGTTTGGGGGTGGTTTGCTGCACAACAGAAGGTGACTGATATATTTATTCTGTAAATAACTACAAGAGATAATTAAGGGAGGAGGAGAATGATAAAGGGAAAATCTCTCTCAATGGACAAAATTTAGTAAGGAATGATCAAACATTGCTTTTCCTTTTGTAAAGTGGGTTTATTTACCATATGTTCAAACCACACCACTATATAATAACACAACCTGAATTAATCATTAATATTAGAAAATTTTACTTTTTTGGGAAATGATGGTGTGATATAGTGGAAGGAATGTATGTTGGTAATTAAGAGATGTGCATTTTAACTTGGGTTCTTTTACCAGCTAGCTATGTAATTGTGCCAGACCCCATTCCCTGTCCCTCGATTACAAGAGAGAAAAATGAAGGGATCAGATGTAATAACTTAATTAAGGCCTGGTCCAATTCTAAAATGAAAGATTTTATGCCATTTTTGTCTGAAACATTAGCATTTTTTACCGCTACATTTCTTTGATTTCTGTGATGGAATAAAACACTGCATTTAACCCTCCAACTAAGAGTCATTATCTTCATGGTACCTAGCACAACATTCCATCTGAAACTGGCTTAGACAATGAAGGAGACCGATTAGCTCATGGATTTGAAATGGTCTGATCTATATCTCAAATGACATCACTGAGGATCTGGTCCTTCACTGGTTTGTCTTCTGAAGGGTTAGCTTACCTGTTAGGCTCCCAAAGTGGTATCCAGAGCACCTGAACATCTTCATCCATGGGAACAAAATAACAAAGTCAGGTCCATACAACATCCTTGCAGGACATGATCCAGCAAAAGAGAGAAAGGTTCTTTCTCTATAAATTCAAGGAAACTTTTGCTTTGCACTGGCTCTGACTAGACCATTTCTGACCCAATCTCTATGCAGTGACATCCAACAGAACTTTCTGGTAGTGATGGAAATGTTCTTTAACTGTACCTGTCCACAGATGACTACAGAGCACTTGAAATGTGGCTACTGTGACTGAGGAAATGCATTTCTTATTTTATTTTAATTACAATTTAAATGTAAAACGCAACGTGCATCTAGTGGCCACCATATGGGACAGTGAAGCTCTATAATGGGGAAAGGTCAGGTTACAGTAGCTGGCTAACCTAGTCAGTGCCCATTGCCTTGAACTGGGGACGCAGTTAATGCCATTCATTCCACAAAGGGAAGTTGTTCTGCCTGGTGTCCCAGAGCCCACCATTTTTATTTCCCATAGATTAATGGCCCAACTCAACATGAAATCCTTTGCCAAGGAGTCATATTGATAAATCTAACCTAGCACAATGCCGTGTGAAATTCACTTTGGAATAATAGCCTTTTAAAGCTGAGAGTGACCTCAAGGCTCACACACTTCAAATCCATATCTCACAAAGAAAATGGGCTTGGGGTATCAATTGCTTTGCTTCTGGCAGTTATGAGCAGGGCCTGGATTTGCTGACCTTCAGCCATTTTCCACTGTAAAATCAGTCTTTACGCCACAGCAACCAACAGGCCTATCGTGACAGAACTGACTTCCTTCCACAGGAAGCTTCGTAATCATTAGCTTATTGAAACTTCCAGTAAAGGATGTTGCCATAGACGCCTGATACTCTACGCTCAAAAGTCTAAATGAGCCTAAGTGATCATGTCAATGAGGCAGGCAGGCTGGCCTGGTGGGGACAGTGGTTGACCGGATCCCACATGCCCTGATTGCAGGTGGCCAAATGTGGCCATGGGGGTACTGGTGACCAGTGTTGCCAGGCCTTTTGATTTTCTGAGAAATCCAGATTTGCATATTAACTCCCTAGATTCTTTAAATGCTGGCCTTTACATTTTAATATGTTAAGCAGGCCAAGTAAGATCTGTCTGCCGGGCTTCCCTGGTGGTGCAGTGGTTGATAAGAGTCCGCCTGCCGATGCAGGGGATGCGGGTTCGTGCCCCGGTCCGGGAGGATCCCACATGTCACGGAGCGGCTGGGCCCGTGAGCCATGGCCGCTGAGCCTGCGTGTCCGGAGCCTGTGCTCCGCAATGGGAGAGGCCACAACAGTGAGAGGCCCACATACCGCAAAAAAAAAAAAAAAAAAAAAGATCTGTCTGCCTGTGAATGGGTTCAGCCACCTGTTTGCGCCTGTGGTAGAGATTTATAAAGTCTGACCTGAAAATTAAGGCCTTCAGAGTAGTCGCTGTTGCTGGTGCCCATGTTTTCCTACGCATGCCCACTGACAACTTCTAACCACAACTATGAGTGCTTTCTTGAAGCCTGGGGCCCGTTGATCTGGAGGCCCCTTGGCCATGGAGAGGGGCTGACAAAGTGCTGAGGACATAACAGCCCAGGGAAGAGCTGTCCTCAAACACTGACAGGGGGGAACCGATAGGTAAATATCTCAGCTCTCTCACTGTGGTGTGTGCCACAAGGTCTCCCAGGGCTCCCCAGTGGGTTGAAGCTTCAGTTGCCCGGAGTGTAACCTATTTGATAATTCAACCATTATGGGCTGTCTTCCCTTGCCTGTCTCACTTCCCCACTGTTCTGTCCATGCTTCATGAGGTCACCTTCCAAATCAAGTACTTGAGCTTGAATCTTTGTCTTGGGGTCAGCTTCTGGGAGAACTCACCCTACAAACACCATAAAGCTGAAGTCGTTTTAGAATTTTGTTTGTTTTTTACATCTTTATTGGAGTATAATTGATTTACAATGGTGTGTTAATTTCTGCTTTATAACAGTGTTCATTGCAGCTCTATTTACAGTAGCCAGGACATGGGTTTTTTGTTTTGTTTTGTTTATGAAAGTATAGTTGATTTATAATGTTGTGTTAGTTTCAGCAAAGTGATATACAGCAAAGTGATATACAGCAAAGTGATAAATTTATACATATATAACTTTTTTTCAGATTCTTTTTCCTTATAGCTTATTACAACATATTAAGTATAGTTTCCTGTGCCATACAGTAGGTCTTTGTCGGTTATCTATTTTACATATAGTAGTGTGTATATGTTCATCTGTTTGTTTCATTTTTAATTTTTCCCTCTAGTCATGAACTCTGTCAGGGCTACAACAGATGAAAATTTCACAACCTAAAGTCCCACCTCTTCTGATCATCTAATGTCTCAATATTCACAATGTAGTGCTGAAACTGCTGGCCTCTTGCATAACGAAGCCAGGCTATAGAAACACATGCTCAACTAAAAATAGAATCCATTATGTATATCAGCACAGCCCTTAGTTTCTTAGCATAGCAACTAGTTCTGCCCCATAAAACTTTTCATTGAGGCATTCACTTCAAACAGGTGCATTGTTCACCATGTAAAACACTAAAGAGAAATCTCATGCAAAATCATTCCCAACACAATCCACACAGAAGACAGAAGTGAAAACCAAGAATTCTTAAGGGAGAAACACACATTTTACCACTCAAATGTATCACACAGAAGTGATTGTATCACAAGCTTCCTGTCACACCTGTATATGACCTGGCTCTCTCTGGTTTCCCTGCTGGGCTTATGTATCAATAAAGGAAGGATTCCTACAAATGAATAAGAAATGACATGATGCCATAATTTACCAAGATGATATCTGCTTTTGTATCTATAATACAAATTTAAGATATGAAATAATTATATAAAATCATTTTTAAAACCATATTTGCTTATTCAAAAGTGCAACTAATTTAATGAAATATGGAATTCAAACAGTAACTTGGTCTACTAGGGGATCTATAAAACATAAACATAAGGTTAATAAACAGGGCTTGAGTGCTGAGGACATGTTCAGTAAAAATAAAACAAATAGCTAGTACCTGGAACATTTGGGGGATGGAAAATTAAATGAATCTTAATCAACTGAATATAATAAAAATATCTATTTTGATTCAATCTTGGATACTGAGAATCTTTCTAAAAAATGCTAGTAATTTCCTGCCTTCCTAAGTGCAGTATAGGGAATATTATTCAATCATAGCTAAATAATTCAGAGTCTTGTAGGGCCTCTGGGTGCTCAAGCTGAGTCTGACTTCTGATAGAAATGAGGCCACGGACAGGAAAGGTAGAGTGAGCACAACCCCTCAGGATGTTCACTGAATTGATTTGTGATGCCAGCTTGCTTCCTCTCAGTGTTCACCTTGGCTGCACATTAGAATCAAATGAGGAGCTTTCCAAAACAAAAAAAAAGAAAATCCAATGTCCTGATTGCACCCTAGAGCAATTCACTCAAACTCTCTGGGGCTGGGGCCCAGGCATCAGCACTCTTTGAAGCTCCCCCTGTGATTTCAGTGTTTCCATGTGCAGCCCAAGTTGAGAATCACTTCATATTTTTTGCCTTTTCCATGCACATGCAGTATGCCTACTGAGGTTTATTTTCAGACAAGTCTATGAGAAAAAAAACTCAGAGAGACACTTAACTTGACAGATTAAACAGGGTCTTTAAAAAGCAAGAAGTTAAGAGCCAGGACACAGAGCCAGATTGCCTGGGTTCTATTCCTGCCTCAATTCACAAACTGTATGACCAAGGTCATTACTCAAGCTCTGTGTGCACGTCAATGTCCTCATCTGGAAATGGGGGTGATAATAGCCCTAGCCTCACAGGTTCATGGAAATGATTGAGTGCGTGGGGTGGGGGTGGGGGGGCATTCGCATGTACATATGTATCAGAGCAGTGTCTGGCATGCAGAAAACACCATATATGTGATTACTATTATTGGTGATTATGATAACAATGATAAAAAAATAATTAAAAGAAATGTGCATAAACACTACTATATATAAAATAGATAATGAATAAGAACCTGCTGTATAGCGCAGGGAACTCTACTCAATACTCTGTAATGGCCTAGATGCGAAAAGAATCTTAAAAAAAAAAAAGGGCTTCCCTGGTGGCGCAGTGGTTGAGAGTCCGCCTGCCGATGCAGGGGACACGGGTTCGTGCCCTGGTCCAGGAGGATCCCATATGCCGCAGAGCAGCTGGGCCCGTGAGCCATGGCCACTGAGCCTGAGCGTCCGGAGCCTGTGCTCCGCAATGGGAGAGGCCACAACAGTGAGAGGCCCGCGTACAGCTACAACAACAAAAAAAAGAGTAGATGTATGTATATGTATAACTGATTCACCTTGTGGTACACCTGAAAATAACACAACATGGTAAATCAACTATACGCCAATAAAAATTTTAAAAAATAAAATAAAATATTGAATTAGTGCAAACTGAATTAGTGCATATAAAAAAACACCTTAAAATATGTGACACCAATTACTTAATAAATCGATTGCTCTTTTTTTTTAACATCTTTATTGGAGTATAATTGATTTACAATGGTGTGTTAGCTTCTGCTATATAACACAGTGAATCAGCTATACTTATACATATATCCCCATATCTCCTCCCTCTTACGTCTCCCTCCCATTCTCCCTATCCCACCCCTCTAGGTGGTCACAAAGCACCGAGCTGATCTCCCTGTGCTATGCCACTGCTTCCCACAAGCTATCTATTTTACATTTGGTAGTGTATATATGTCCATGCCACTCTCTCACTTCGTCCCAGCTTACCCTTCCCCCTCCCCAAGTCCTCAAGTCCATTCTCTATGTCTGCGTCTTTATTCTTGTCTGGCCCCTAGGTTTGTCAGAAGCTTTTTTTAGATTCCATATATATGTGTTTGCATATAGTATTTGTTTGTCTATTTCTGACTTACTTCACTCTGTATGACATACTCTAGGTCCATCCTCCTAACTATAAATAACTCAATTTTGTTTCTTTTTATGGCTGAGTAATATTCCATTGTATATATGTGCCACATCTTCTTTATCCATTCATCTGTCGAAGGACACTTAGGTTGCTTCCATTTCCTGGCTATTGCAAACAGAGCTGCAATGAACATTGTGCTAATATGACTTTTTTTGAATTATGGTTTTCTCAGGGTATATGCCCAGTAGTGGGATTGCTGGGTCATATGGTAGTTCTATTTGTAGCTTTTTAAGGAACCTCCATACTGTTCTCCATAGTGGCTGTATCAATTTACATTCCCACCAACAGTGCGAGAGGGTTCCCTTTTCTCCACACCCTCTCCACCATTTATTGTTTGTAGATTTTTTGATGATGGCCATTCAGACTGGTGTGAGGTGATACCTCACTGTAGTTTTCACTTGCGTTTCTCTAATGATTAGTGATGTTGAGCATCCTTTCATGTGTTTGTTGGCAATCTGTATATCTTCTTTGGAGAAATGTCTATTTAGGTCTTCTGCCCATTTTTGGATTGGGTTGTTTTTTGATATTGAGCTGCATGAGCTGCTTGTAAATTTTGGAGATTAATCCTTTGTCAGTTGCTTCATTTGCAAATATTTTCTCCCATTCTGAGGGTTGCCTTTTTGTCTTGTTTATGTGCTCCTTTGATGTACAAAAGCTTTTAAGTTGCATTTATTTACTTTTGTTTTTATTTCCATTTCTCTAGGAAGTGGGTCAAAAAGGATCTTGCTGTGATTTATGTCATAGAGTGTTCTGCATATGTTTTCCTCTAAGAGTTTTATAGTGTCTGGCCTTACATTTAGGTCTTTAGTCCATTTTGAGTTTATTTTTGTGTATGGTGTTAGGGAGTGTTCTAATTTCATTCTTTTACATGTAGCTGTCCAGTCTTCCCAGCACCGCTTATTGAAAAGGCTGTCTTTTCTCCACTATATATTCTTGCCTCCTTTATCAAAAATAAGGTGACCACATGTGCATGGGTTTACCTCTGGGCTTTCTATCCTGTTCCATTGATCTCTCTTTCTGTTTTTGTGCCAGTACCATACTGTCTTGATTACTATAGCTTTGTAGTAGAGTCTGAAGTCTGCAAGCCTGATTCCTCCAGCCCTGTTTTTCTTTCTTAAGACTTTTTTGGCTATTCAGGGTCTTTTGTGTTTCCATACAAATTGTGAAATTTTTTGTTCTAGTTCTGTGAAAAATGCCATTGGTAGTTTGATAGGGATTGCATTGAATCTGTAGATTGCTTTGGGTAGTAGAGTCATTTTCACAATGTTGATTCTTCCAATCTAAGAACATTGTATTCTCTCCATCTGTTTGTATCATCTTTAATTTCTTTCATCAGTGTCTTATAGTCTTCTGCTTACAGGTCTTTTGTCTCCTTAGGTAGGTTTATCCCTAGGTATTTTATTCTTTTTGTTGCAGTGGTAAAAGGGAGTGTTTCCTTAATTTCTGTTTCAGTTTTTTCATCATTAGTGTACAGGAATGCCAGAGATTTCTGTGCATTAATTTTGTATCCCGCTACTTTATCAAATTCATTGATTAGCTCTAGTAGTTTTCTGGTAGCATCTTTAGGATTCTCTAGGTATAATATCATGTCATCTGTGAACAGTGACAGCTTTACTTCCTCTTTTACAATTTGGATTCCTTTTATTTCTTTTTCTTCTCTGACTGTTGTGGCTAAAACTTCCAAAACTATGTTGAATAATAGTGGTGACAGTGTACAACCTTGTCTTGTTCCTGATCTTAGAGGAAATGGTTTCAGTTTTTCACCATTAAAAACGATATTGGCTGTGGATTTGTCATATAGTTTAAAGTTTATGTTTTTCCCTCTTAAAACTATTTAAATGAAACAAACGAAGATAAAATGTGAAAAATGGAAAATAATTATATTTTTAAGTCTATTTTTATTTTGGTAAATGCTTAAATGACTCAACTGTAAGTCTCCATTTATGTTACCAGAAGGAAAAAAGAGGCTTGTCCTGCTATTAAATATAGAAAGAGTTTGACAAGGACCCCATCAGTAGGATCACACAATTTTGAATTGGCAAGAAAAGGAACTAGAGGTCAAATAAATATACTCACTCTATCTATAACATCTATAATTCAAGCAAAGGAACAAGACATTGGGTCAATACCAATATATTAGGGAATTCTACTCACAACAAGCGCAAATGGGTTTTCCAGATAACAAGAAATAAAACTATGAACAACATACAAAATGTATTTCCTCTACACATTCCTTTAATCCAGCATCTCAAACTAATTTTGTATCAAAAGGTACAAATATTCCATTATAATACCTTCATAGCATAGAAAGCATCCAATTTAATTTCTACTACAAGACTAGGAAGAGCTAAATATAAGCAACTCATAAAACTGAGGCATAATTTTGTAATTAAATTATATTAGGAGTAATAAACTCTGGTTACAATGTATTCACACAAGCAATGCTGTTGTTATTTGCCTGATGAAGTGCTATGATGGAGACATGAAAATCAGGTTAATGCACTTACATCCTAGAAATGATTCCAAAGAAAGAACAACGATGCCATTTCATAATAATCAGCTTGATTTTAAAATGCATTTACTAAAAAACCATGATTCACAACCTTGTAAAAATTTCCATTCTAATAACATGTTTTCTTCTATTGCATCTGCATAGGCTAAGCAATCATATTAGCTGTCCTACAGTAGCTAGAGTCCATGGAGGCAAAAGTTTTGGGACTCAAGGCAGTGAAAAGAAGGAAGTGTTGATAAAAAATAAAGCTTAATCTGGAAGTAGAATTGATGAGAAGAAGTTTGTTCCTCAGCAATCTAACAGACCACTGACTAAATTATTCTCACAAACACTGAACGTTTAATCTCTAAGGATCTGATCAGTATGGAGGAAAAGGAGCTCCTGGTGCCAATATAGCAGTGAAAATCCAATCCCAAAGTGATTATCTTAGGAAAAAAGACACAGACAACCATGGCGGAGCCCAATTCTTCTTGTGAATAATAGCATTTTCTCCTATCCAAGACTTTTAAATCATCTTAAAGCTTATTTCATAAGATGCTTCCGATTCCCGAGGGTCAAAAACCTTTCACCTATGATGCAGTATTTATTAGCAAATTATCCTTAGTGGGAAAGTCTTCTCAACAATAAATCCCTTCTTTTGCCTTGCATAGTTCTGTTCCCAAAACATTACAAAATACATAAATAAACATCTTGTTTGCCCAAACAGACCTAAGTTTCAATGCTTTAGATCAAAAGACCACAGCAGAGTCTAAACAGAAAACAAGTCACTATTACCTTGAAGAAGAAGAAAAACTCTTTTTAAATATATGTAAATAGATGGTCACTTGGTTTTCAAAACAGCACATGTGTGGTTCCTAACAATTAGTTAGGGACTAACTGTTTAGTCAGAGACTAACTGTCCATTATATACCAATAATAGAAGCCACCACAGTGAACCTTGAGGGCATTATGCCAAGTGAAATAAAGCCAGAGAGAGAGGGGCAAATATGACACGGTATCACTTACA